>NC_054472.1:197312615-197612615 GCF_017639515.1 Carcharodon carcharias
CTACCGCCCAAAACTCTCCAAAAAGTACAAAAACATTTCAGCAAAAAAGCACAAAGTAACCCCCCCCCCTCCCCTCCTCCCATCTCCCCCCAAACCTACCCCCCTCCCCTCCTCCCATCTCCCCCCCCAAACCTACCCCCCTCCCCTCCTCCCATCTCCCCCCCCAAACCTACCCCCCTCCCCTCCTCCCATCTCCCCCCCCAAACCTACCCCCCTCCCCTCCTCCCATCTCCCCCCCTCCACTCCTCCCATCTCCCCCCAAACCTACCCCCCTCCCCTCCTCCCATCTCCCCCCCCAAACCTACCCCCCTCCCCTCCTCCCATCTCCCCCCGCAAACCTACCCCCCTCCCCTCCTCCCATCTCCCCCCCTCCACTCCTCCCATCTCCCCCCAAACCTACTCCCCTCCCCTCCTCCCATCTCCCCCCCAAACCTACCCCCCCTCCCCTCCTCCCATCTCCCCCCTCCACTCCTCCCATCTCCCCCCAAACCTACCCCCCTCCCCTCCTCCCATCTCCCCCCAAACCTACCCCCCTCCCCTCCTCCCATCTCCCCCCCAAACCTACCCCCCTCCCCTCCTCCCATCTCCCCCCAAACCTACCCCCCTCCCCTCCTCCCATCTCCCCCCCCAAACATACCCCCCTCCCCTCCTCCCATCTCCCCCCCTCCACTCCTCCCATCTCCCCCCCAAACCTACCCCCCTCCCCTCCTCCCATCTCCCCCCCAAACCTACCCCCCTCCCCTCCTCCCATCTCCCCCCCCAAACCTACCCCCTCCCCTCCTCCCATCTCCTCCCCTCCACTCCTCCCATCTCCCCCCAAACCTACCCCCCTCCCCTCCTCCCATCTCCCCCCCAAACCTACCCCCCTCCCCTCCTCCCATCTCCCCCCCCAAACCTACCCCCCTCCCCTCCTCCCATCTCCCCCCCTCCACTCCTCCCATCTCCCCCCAAACCTACCCCCCTCCCCTCCTCCCATCTCCCCCCCCAAACCTACCCCCCTCCCCTCCTCCCATCTCCCCCCCAAACCTACCCCCCTCCCCTCCTCCCATCTCCCCCCCCAAACCTACCCCCCTCCCCTCCTCCCATCTCCCCCCAAACCTACCCCCCTCCCCTCCTCCCATCTCCCCCCCAAACCTACCCCCCTCCCCTCCTCCCATCTCCCCCCCCAAACCTACCCCCCTCCCCTCCTCCCATCTCCCCCCCAAACGTACCCCCCTCCCCTCCTCCCATCTCCCCCCCTCCCCTCCTCCCATCTCCCCCCCAAACGTACCCCCCTCCCCTCCTCCCATCTCCCCCCCAAACCTACCCCCCTCCCCTCCTCCCATCTCCCCCCAAACCTACCCCCCTCCCCTCCTCCCATCTCCCCCCCAAACCTACCCCCCCTCCCCTCCTCCCATCTCCCCCCCCTCCACTCCTCCCATCTCCCCCCAAACCTACCCCCCCTCCCCTCCTCCCATCTCCCCCCCAAACCTACCCCCCCTCCCCTCCTCCCATCTCCCCCCCCTCCACTCCTCCCATCTCCCCCCAAACCTACCCCCCTCCCCTCCTCCCATCTCCCCCCCAAACCTACCCCCCTCCCCTCCTCCCATCTCCCCCCCAAACCTACCCCCCTCCCCTCCTCCCATCTCCCCCCCACCCCTCCTCCCATCTCCCCCCCAAACCTACCCCCCCACCCCACCCCCACCCCCTCTCACCCCTTCCCCCCACCCCCCCCCCCCCCCCCCCCCCGGGAGGCGGGGCACAGTCCGATCCCAGCAATGCGATTCCTGCCGCCTCGCCCCTTCCTGAGGCGGATTGGGGTCCAGGGTCAGACTCGGATCTCGGGGGGTCGGGGTTCTACAGGTTGATCTCTCTGTGCTGGAGGAGGCCACTCGGCTCATCGTCCCCCTGCTGGCTCTTTGTCTAACTGACCCCCGCTGAGCTGCTCTTCCCCCCCCCCACCCTGTCTGACCCCCCTCCCCCACCCTGTCTGACCCCCCTCCCCCACCCTGTCTGACCCCCCCTCCCCCACCCTGTCTGACGCCCCACCCCCACCCTGTCTGACCCCCCTCCCCCACCCCGATATCCCCCACCCCCACCCTGTCTGACCCCCCCCTCCCCCACCCTGTCTGACGCCCCACCCCCACCCTGTCTGACCCCCCTCCCCCACCCTGTCTGACCCCCCCCTCCCCCTCACTCACACTGTCTGACCCCCCCCTCCCCCACCCTGTCTGACCCCCCTCCCCCACCCTGTCTGACCCCCCTCCCCCACCCTGTCTGACCCCCCACCCCCACCCTGTCTGACCCCCCCCTCCCCCACCCTGTCTGACGCCCCACCCCCACCCTGTCTGACCCCCCCTCCCCCACCCTGTCTGACCCCCCCTCCCCCACCCTGTCTGACCCCCCCCTCCCCCACCCTGTCTGACCCCCCTCCCCCACCCTGTCTGACCCCCCTCCCCCACCCTGTCTGACCCCCCACCCCCACCCTGTCTGACCCCCCACCCCCACCCTCCCTGCCTGTTGCCTCCCGCCGCCTGGATGTCTCCGCCCTGGGACGAGCCTGAATGAATTCTGTCTAAAACTCTCAGCAAAGTGCAACCGGACAGCAGGAGTTCAGACCTGGCGGGAGGGAACGGCCAGGATTGTCTGGTCCAGAGGAAGGGAGAGAGAGAGAGAGAGAGAGGCCGGAGAGGGGTCAGCAGGCCGGACACTGGCCGGGGAGATGAGGGAGCGAGTGGCCGGCTCCTTGTCCCGTTCCCCCGCCCAGGCTCAGCGACCTGATGCCGGGCTCCTGGTACGAAGGTGTCTGGGTGCTCGGCAGCACTGAGACTCTGAATTTATTTATTTAAAGACCCCCCACCCGGTATTCCAGGGTGGGGGGGATGTGTAAATAGCAAACCCGTCCTCGATGTAATATCTGTACATTTTCGTGATTTCAATAAATTAATATTTTCTATGTATAGTGAGAATTGTTCAATCGCCTGTTGTCGGAAACCAAGTGATGAAAAAACAGAGTTTGAATTAGTCATTTTACAGCCTGAATCTCTGAAGAGAGAGAGAGAGGGACGGGGTCGCTGCCCTAACACTCGGTTAGATTTAGAAACTGGTCCCTCCGTTCAAACTACCCCAAATATTACCGACAGGAGAACAGACCAGAGTCCTGAGACAGAGGGAGGGGAGCACAGACAGACGGAGGGAGGGAGAGACAGAGAGGCAGTACCTGAAGGGAGAGAGGCGACAGGGACCGTACAGACAGGCACGGCTGGTCTGTGCTTTCAGCATCATAGAGTGAATATGCAACAGCCACACAGGAAAAAAAAAACATCCAGAGAGAGAGACAGAGAGAGAGACTAGAATATATAAACTAAAACATCCCGAGAGTGAGAAACTAAAGAAAGAGCAAGGAGAAATGGGCAGACTAAAAGAATGTGGGGGAAATAATGAGTGAGAGAAGCAGAGGCAGAAACATATAGAGATGCTGATGACCTCATTAGCTGAGTTACCCACACCCTGTACCCCAGATGAAGACCCTCACCTTTACAACTCCACCTCAGTCCTGTTTTTTATTCATTCATGGGATGTGGGCTTCACTGGCTGGGCCAGCATTTATTGCCCATCCCTAGTTGCCCTTGAGAAGGTGGTGGTGAGCTGCCTTGTTGAACAGCTGCAGTCCATGTGGTGTAGGTACACCCACAGTGCTTTTAGGGAGTGTATCCGGTGTAAATCTTTCACAGTGAAAATAAATCATTCCTGTTCTAAATTTCTAGTTCACCAGTTGGCTGTGCTCCCTTCGCTAACTGCATCTCTGTGTACTTCACCATGTACCTAGAATGCTGTGAACAGTTTTGGTCTCCTTATCTAAGGAAAGATATACTGACATTGGAGGCAGTCCAGAGAAGTTGATCCCGGGTATGGAGGGATTTTCTTATGAGGAGAGGTTGAGTAGGTTGGGCCTGTACTCATTGGAGTTTAGAAGAATGAGAGACGACCTTATTGAAACATACAAGATTCTTAGGAGGCTTGACAGGGTAGATGCTGAGAGGTTGTTTCACCTTGTGGGAGAGTCTAGGACCAGAGGACATAATCTCAGAGTAAGGGATCACCCATTTAAAACAGAGATGAGGAGGAATTTCTTCTCTCAGATGGTAGTCAATCTGTGGAATTCTTTACCACAGAGGGCTGTAGAGGCTGGGTCATCAAATATATTCAAGGCTGAGATAGACAGATTTTTAATCAGTAAGAGAATCAAGGGTTATGGGGAAAAGGCAGGAAAGTGGAGTTGAGGATTATCAGATCAGCCATGATCTCATTGAATGGTGGAGCAGACTCTGTAGGCCAGCTTCTCTGTCTTATAATCTTTTAGTCTAATTCAGCATGTACCTATGTAGTTCACTGTGTACTTGTGTACTTCACCATGTACCTGTGTACTACACCATGTACCTGTGTACTTCACCATGTACCTGTGCACTTCACCGTGGACCTGTGTACTTCACTGTGTACCTGTGTACTTCACCATGTATCTGTGTACTACAACATGTACCTGTGCACTTCACCATGTACCTGTGTACTACACCATGTACCTGTGCACTTAACCATGTACCTGTGTACTTCACAGCGTACCTGTGTTCTTCACCATGTATCTGTGTACTAGACCATGTGCCTGTGTAATTTACCATGTTGCTGTGTTCTTCACCATGTACCTGTGCACTTCACCATGTACCTGTGTACTTCACTGTGTACCTGTATACTTCACCATGTACTTGTGTACTTCACCATGTATCTGTGCACTTAACCATGTACCTGTGTACTTCACAGCATACCTGTGTACTTCACCATGTATCTGTGTACTAGACCATGTGCCTGTGTAATTTACCATGTTGCTGTGTTCTTCACCATGTACCTGTGCACTTCACCATGTACCTGTGTACTTCACTGTGTACCTGTATACTTCACCATGTACTTGTGTACTTCACCATGTATCTGTGCACTTAACCATGTACCTGTCTACTTCACAGCATACCTGTGTACTTCACCATGTATCTGTGTACTAGACCATGTGCCTGTGTAATTTACCATGTACCTGTGTACATTCCTGTGCACCTGTGCCCTTCACCATGTGCCTGTGTAATTTACCATGTACCCATGTATTTCACCATATACCTGTGCATTTCACCATGTACCTGTGTACTTCACTGTGTACCTGTGAACTTCACCATGTGCCTGTGTAATTTACCATGTACCTGTGTACTTTACCATGTACCTGTGTACTTTTCTGTGTACCTGTTCACTTCACTATGTCCATGTGTAATTCACCATGCACCTGTGTACTTTACTATGTACCAGTGTACCTTTCCAGGTACCTGTGCCCGTCATCATGTGCCTGTGTACTTCACCATGTACTTGTGCATGTCACCGTGTACCTGTGCACTTCATCGTGTACCTATGTACTACACCATGTACCTGTGAACTTCACCATGTACCTGCTCACTTCACATTGTACCTGTGTACTTCACCGTGTACCTGTGTACTTCACAGTGTACCTGTGTACTTCACCATGTACTTGTGCACTTCGCGGTGTAACTGTGTACTTTGTTGTAAACCTCTGTATTTCACCATGTACCTCTGCACTACACCATGTACCTGTCTACTTCACCTTGTGCCTGTGTACGACAACATGTACTTGTTTACTTCACCATTTACCTATGTACTTCAATGTGTACTTGTGTACAACACCATGTGCCTGTGTACTTCACTATGTACCTGTGTACTTCACTGTGTACCCGTGTACTTCACCATGTACCTGTGTACTTCACTGTGTACCTGTATACTTCACCATGTACTTGTGTACTTCACCATGTATCTGTGTACTTCATCATGTACCTGTGTACTTCACTGTGTCACTGTGTACTTCACTGGGTGGCTGTGCACTTCACGGAGTACTTGTGTAATTCACTGTGTACCTGTGTACTTTACTGTGTACCTGTAAATTTCACCATGTACCTGTGCACTTTACCGTATACCTGTGTAATTCACTGTGTACCTGAGTACTTCACCATATACCTATTTCCTTCACCATGTACCTGTGTGCTCCACCATGTACATGTATACGTCACCATGTACCTGTGTATTTCACCTTATACCTGTGTTCTTCACCATGTACCTGTGCAATTCACCATGCACCTGTGTACTTCACCGTATACCGGTGTAACTCACCGTGTAACTGTATACTTCGCCATGTATCTATGCACTTCACCATGTACCTGTATACTTCACTGTTTAACTGTGTACTTCATCATGTACCTGTGCACTTCACTGTGTACCTGTGTACTTCATCATGTACCTGTGCACTTCACTGTGCACCTGTGCACCTGTGCACTTCACCGTGTACCTGTGCACTTCACTGCGTACCTGTGTACTTCACTGTTTACCTGTGTACTGCATTGTGCACCTGTGCACTTCACCGTGTACCTGTGCACTTCACTGCGTACCTGTGTACTTCACCATTTACCTGTGTGCTTCACTGTGTATCTGTGTGCTTCAAGTTTACCTTTGTACTTCATCATGTACCTGTGCACTTCACTGTGTACCTGTGTACTTCACCGTTTACCTGTGTACTGCACTGTGCACCTGTGTACTTCACCGTGTACCTGTCCACTTCACCGTGTACCTGTGTGCTACACTGTGCACCTGTGTAATTCACCGTGAATCTGTGTACTTCACTGTGTACCTGTACACTTCACTGCTCTCCTGAGTATTTCTCCATGCACCTGTGCACTTTACCATACACTTGTGTACCACACAGTGTACCTTTGTACTTCACAAGTAACCAATGTACTTCATCATGTACCTGTGTACTTCACTGTGCACCTGTGTACTTCTCCTTGTACCTGTGTACTTCACCTTGTATCTGTGCACTTCACCATGTACCTGTGCACTTCACGTTCTACCTGTGTGCTTCACTGTGTGCCTGTGTGCTTCACCATTTACCTGTTTAATTCACTGTGTGCCTGTGTGCTTCACCATTTACCTGTTTAATTCAATGTGTACCTGTGTACTTCACCTTGTATCTGAAGTACTTCATCTTGTATCTGTGCACTTCACCCTGTACCTGTGCATTTCACCTTCTACCTGTGCACTTCACCATCCACCTGTGTATTTCACCATGTACCTGTGCTCTTCATGTGCACCTGTGAACTTCATGTGTACTTGTGAACTTCACTGTTTACCTGTGTACTTCACCATTTACCAGTGCACTTCACTGTTTACCTGTGTACTTCACCTTGTGCCTGTGTACTTCACCATTTACCTGTGTACTTCACCTTGTATCTGTGCATTTCACCATGTACCTGCACACTTCACCTTGTGCCTGTGTACTTCACTGTGTGTCTTTGTGCTTCACATTTTGTCTATTTAATTCACTGTGTAACTGTGTGCTTCCCCTTGTATCTGTGCACTTCACCATGCACATGTGTACTTCACTTTGTAGCTGTGCACTCCATGTGTACCTGTGAACTTCACTATGTACCTGTGTACTTCACTGTGTACCTGTGCACTTCATATGTACCTGTGAACTTCACATGTGCCTGTGTACTTCACTGTGTAGCTGTGCACTACACCAAGAACCTGTGTACTTCACGTGCGCCTGTGCACATCACCATGTACGTGTGTACTTCACCTTGTGCCTGTGTACTTCACCATTTACCTGTGTACTTCACCATGTATCTGTGTACTTCACTGTGTACCTGTGCTCTTCACTGTGTACCTGTGTACTTCAAAATGTACCTGTGTACTTCACCGTGTACCTATGTGTTTCACCCTGTACTTGTGCACTTCCCTGTGTACCTTTATACTTCACCATGTGCCTATGCACTTCACATGTTCCTGTGAACTTCACCATGTACATGTTTACCTCTCCGTGTACCTGGGTACTTCACCATGTACCTGTGAACTTCACCACGTAACTTTGTACTTCATGCGCACCTGTGCAATTCACCATGTAAGTACATACTTCACCTTTTACCTCTGTACTTCATCGTTTACCTGTCAACTTCACTGTGTTCCTGTGCTCTTCACTGTGTACCTGCATGCTTCACCTTGTGCCTGTGTATTTCACCATTTACCTGTGTACTTCACCATGTACCTGTGTAATTCACCTTGTACCTGTGTACTTCACCATGTGCCTGTGTATTTCACCATGTGCCTGTGTGCTTCATATTTTGTCTATTAAATTCACTGTGTAACTGTGTGCTTCCCCTTGTATCTGTGCACTTCACTATGCACCTGTGTACTTCACTTTGTAGCTGTGCACTTCACCTGTACCTGTGTACTTCACCATGTACCTGTGTACTTCACCGTGTACCTGTGTACTTCACTGTGTACCTGTGTACTTCACTACATAGCTGTGTACTGCACCATTTATCTGTGTACTTCCCCATGTACCTGTGCTCCTCATTGTGTTCCTACTCTCTCTTAGTTTGCCTTGTACCTGTGCTGCATTATTGTACCTTATCTTTAATCTTTGCTCCCTTACCTTACCAAATTGCAGTGACGCTATGATAAAAACAAAAAACTGCGGATGCTGGAAATCCAAAACAAAAACAGAATTGCCTGGAAAAACTCAGCAGGTCTGGCAGCATCGGCGGAGAAGAAAAGAGTTGACGTTTCGACAGAACTAGATGAATCCCAGGAAGGGGTGAAATATAAGCTGGTTTAAGGTGGTGGGAGTGGGGGTGGGGGGCGGTGGGGGGCGGTGGGGAGAGAAGTGGAGGGGGGTGGTGTGGTTGTAGGGACAAAAAGCAGTGATAGAAGCAGATCATCAAAAGATGTCACAGACAACAGAACAAAAGAACACATATGTGTTAAAGTTGGTGATATCATCAACTTCGACACCTCTGTGTTCTTTTGTTCTGCTGTCTGTGACATCTTTTGATGATCTGCTTCTATCACTGCTTTTGCCTACAACCACACCCCCCCCCTCCACTTCTCTACCCCCTCCCCCCACCCCCACCCCCACCACCTTAAACCAGCTTATATTTCACCCCTTCCTGGGATTCATCTAGTTCTGTCGAAACGTCAACTCTTTCCTTCTCCGCCGATGCTGCCAGACCTGCTGAGTTTTTCCAGGTAATTCTGTTTTTGTTTTGCAGTGACACTATGTTGGTCTCAGGAGGATTGAGATGAGTTGTGCATTGACAATTTTAAATGGAAGTTTAACACTCTTCATGGGGTTCAGAGAATTGTCAAATGTCAAGCAAATGGGAGATGAGTGTTTAAACAGTCCTGTCCCGACTAACAAACTGGCAACGTTGAACTAGGCTATAATGCACCTCCTGTTCCGATCTTGAAGACTACCTGCAGCATTGCTCAATGGATTGGAGGCTAAGCTGTTTTCCTCTAAGACAAAAGGAGCCTGATGTACACAAATTGTTCTTTCCTCTCCAAGGATCGTATTTGGTGTTTCCCATGAAGGAGATGTCATGTCGAGCATTAGAGACTGGTTGCTTCTCACTGACCTCCAATGACAACAGCCTCTACATCCTTAACACAGCAAAGCAGCCAAAGTTTCACCACGCAAACAAACAAAATATGAGACTGAGCTACATAAGGAGATATTAAGGCGGGTGAAAAGCTTGATCAAAGAGGTAGGCGTTCGGAAGCATCTTAAAGGAGAGAGAGAGAGAGAGAGAGAGGCGGAGATGTTTAAGGAGGGAATTAGTGAGCTTAGGGCACAAGCAACTGATTTCATGGCCACCAATGGTGGAACGGTTAAAATTGGGAATGCCAAGGACCAGGATTGGAGGAGCACAGACATCTCTGAGGGTTCTGTGGCTGGAGGAGATTACAGAGGTCGAGTGGTGAGAAAGCTAAGATAAGAGACATTGTGTAAATGGGAGCCAATGGTCAGCAAATGCAGTTAGAGTTAGACTGGTTAAGTTTACACACTGGAATTTGCATGTGACATGTAAAGTGTGATAAATGTTCTCATTCTTCACATGTCAAGGTTGATATATTAAAATGGCATGTTAGCCTGCAAAAACAGTACACTTTGTTAGATATACTAAACAGTCATTAAATGTTTCTTAGATTTCAGCCTGAAATTTACCAGTTACTTTCCTAACCTTTAGAAAAATAAACTGATTAATCTGAGTCTTGCTTATGTAACAATAAATGAGGTGGTGTGATTTTAAAGGGTGAGAGCTCCACCTTAGCAGTAGGAGAATACAATGTGGGTTAAAAGGCTGCTCCTTCCAACACATCATCCCAATTACAGCACGAGAATTGCCTTGGTGTGTTAACCTGAAACAATCACACAGGAGTAAAGAGCACAATATAGTTAAAGTCATTTAGCCCATCTGAATTTATCCAATCAGCAAGTTCTCTCGGTCATTACAAAATCCAGTTGTTTCTTAAATGCTTCCAGGAGTTAATCTTGTCTTCTCCTTCTAGGAGTTTATTCCACATCTAGATCACTCTCTGAATCTGAAGAATTTCCTAATACAATTCCTAATGTCACCTGTGACTGGCTTGATACTTGGTCAGAGTATCACACTCTGGTTGTTTAAATAGTCCAGATGTATTCTGTTCTGTGAAAAAATTCATGCCCCTTTGTAAGATGCACCTCTTAGGCATCTCCTTTCTTTGGTAAATAGCCCAGAACACTCCAATCTATCCTCACAACTCAGGCTCTGAATCTGATGATAAGACTCATAGTTCCTCTCCGCTCTGCCTCCAGCTCCTCAAAGCCTCCCTTGTCTCAATGACCAGAACTGGACACAGTCCTCAAGGTGGATCTGACCAGAGCTGGAACCAGTGTTCACAATGGGTCTGACCCAGTCCAGTCCAAAGGCCAGTACAGTTTACTCACAACCTTCTCTAATTGGTACTTTCTGTTTTGGCTCCATGTAGTTCAACATTGGCTTAATCTTTTTGAATTGTTTGGACAGAGCACATATATAAGATGGTGTGATAGACAGACTGATACAGAAAGAGAGGGAGACTGGTTCATTGAGTCAATCATCTGCCCAAACTCTTCCTGATATATATTGAACAGGACAGAGATGATGGTCAGGGTTAAACCAGTTGGAATAAACAATAAATTAGAAGGAATTGAGCGACTATAATGTTAACTCCCTGGGTAGGAGTGAAAAGGGTGAAGGGCAGCAGGTGGGTCATGGTCAATATTCAATTTGGCCGGAAGGTGAGACTGCACTGTGTTGTTTAAAGGGATACCGGTTGCATGAAGCTGTTACGTGGGCCAGGCTGGATGTCTACACTGTCAATTTGATCCATTTGCCACTCACTCTCATTTTATTCCTCTCTTGTTGGGCATTTAATGAGTCTGGGAGAGAGAAAAAAACAATTTATCTTGTTGAGGGTAAATGGTTGCTGGCTGTTCTGTGATGGCCCACATTAAATGGCCATTTACAGCCAGTTTGTAATGAACTTTACAATCAATCACCACAACACACAGGAGGGAGGGAGAGACCAATAGCGTCAAGTGGAGGAGATGCTGGGTTAACCCTTTCAAATCCAGGCATTGCCCATTAACCAGGAGGCTCTCCCACACTCTGCTGGAGGAAGTCACCGCCAAGGAGGTCAAATCTAAAATATAAACATTTACCTCCTGTCATTGCCCGACATTTACACCACATTCATTGGGCTGAAACTTCAAATATCACACACTGACAAAATAGTGAATAGTAGCAGATTTCAGGAGGACAAGGACATGGTGAAATGGGCAGACATGCAGCATATGCAAAGTAATGCAGAGAAATGTGAGTTGATTCATTTTTGTTGGATGAATAGCCGGGTAAATATGAACTAAATGGTGAAATTGCAAAAGGGGTGTAGGAACAGAGGGGCTTGGTGTGGGGTGGGGGAGTGGGGGGTGGTGGGGGGAGGGGGGTGGTGGTGGTGGGTGGGAGGGGTGGGGGGTTTGCTGGGTTGGGGGATATGTAAACAAGTCTTGGAGGTGGCTGGATAAGTTAACAAGCCTGTCAAAATAGCATATGGTACCCAGGGTTTTATAAATAGAGGGACTAATTGCACAAGGAGAGGAAATTAAGCTGAACATTTATAAAACACTTATGGAAAGTTTCATACTGCAGATGCTTGAAATTAGAAATAAGTATAGAAATTGCTGGGAGTGCTCCCAGTGTCTGTAGAGGGACAGAGAGTTAATGTTTCAGGTCAGATTGTGATGAGGGGATCTACAGCTTGAAACATTAAATCTGTTTCTCTCCACAGACACTGCCTGACCTTTCCTTTCCATTCGGTTGTGGAGTGTGGGTGTCGCTGGCTGGGCCAGCATTTATTATCCATCCCTAATTGCCCTTGTTCAGAGGATATTTTTAAGAGTCAACCACATTGCTGTGGGTCTGGAGTCACGTGTAGGCCAGACCAGGTAAGGACAGCAGATTTCCTTCCCTAAAGGGCATTAGTGACCCAGATGGGCATTTACAACAATCGACAATAGTTTCATGGTCATCATTAGAATTTTAATTCCAGATTTTTATTGAATTAAAATTTCACCATCTGCCGTGGTGGGATTCGAACCCTGGTCCCCAGAGCATTACTGGATTTATTAGGCCAGTTACAGTGCCACATCCTCCCCATTGCTGAGTGTTTCCATCATTTCAGTCTCCGTAAAATGCAGCTAGAGTATTGCATCCAGTTCTGGGTGCCACAATTCAGGAAGGATGTGAAGGAATTGGAGAGGGTGCAGAAGAATTTTACTAGAATGGTACCAGGGATGAGGGATTTCAGATAAGAGAGAAGAATAGATTGTTCTCCTTAGAGTAAAGGAAGAGGAGATACATAGAATTCTTCAAAATCACAAGGCTTTCGTAGAGCAGGTGGTTCTCAAATATTTTTAGTTGAAGGATAGTTTTTCAAAAGATTTAGTAAAACTGACAGCCCCATCTCACGATAGAATCACAGAATCACAGAACCTTAATGGCACAGAAGGAGGCCATTCAGCCCATCGTATCTGCACTGGCTATCCAATGAGCATTATGACCTAGTGCCATTGCCCTGCCTTTTCCCCTGCACATTGTTTCTATTAATTAATATAATACTATGCTATTATAATATGATATAACACTGTGTAACCCATATCATATGAAAATGGAATATATAGAGAGTGTTATGGCGATGCTTGTAATAACACAGGTATTAACTTTGAGTTTTCAATGTGCCTAATAATCACCGCAGGGAGGGGCCCAGAGTGACCAGGGGCATGGAAAGAGAAGGGGTGCAGGGAGAACAGGAGCATGGAGAGAACAGGAGCACAGAGAGAGCAGGAGAACAGAGAGAGCAGGAGCACAGGAAGAGAGCAGGAGAATGGGAAGTGCAGGAGCCTGGGAAGAGAGCAGCAGCATGAGGATAAAGTAGGAGCACAGGAAAAGCAGGAGCTTGGGGAGAACATGTACAAGGGGGGAGCCAGAAAACAGAGAGGGCAGGAGCATGCATAGAAAATGAGCACGGTGAGAGCAGGAGCACCAAGCAAGCAGGAGCACGGAGAGAACAGAAGCAGGGGGAGGGAGCAGGAGCCCAGAGAGAGCTGGTGAGCATCAAGAGCAGGAACACGGAGAGAACAGGTGCACCGGCAGAGAGTAGGAGCATGGAGGCAGCAGGAGCACATGGATAGCAGGAGCACGGGGAAAGCAGGAGCACATGGATAGCAGGAGCACGGGGAGAGCAGGAGCATGGGGAGAGTAGGAGCATGGAGAGCATGTAATCCCAGGGAGAGCTGGAGTGCAGGGAGAGCAGGATCATCGAGAGAGCCGGAGCACACAGACAGCATGCACTCGGGAAGAGCACGAGCAAAGGGAGAGCAGGAGCATGGGGAGAGCTGGCAGATGGATAGAGAAGGAACACTCGGAGCGCAGGAGCATGAAAAGAGCAAGGGCATGGAGAAAACAGGAGCATGAGGGGCGAGCAGGAGTATGGGGATAGCAGAAGCACAGAGATTGCAGGAGCATAGGGAAAGCAATAGCATGGGGAAAACAGGAGCATGGGGGGAGCATAAATACTGGGAGGGCAAGGGCATGGAATTAGCAGGAGAACAGAGAGAGCAGGTTCATAAAGAAGGCAGGAGCACAGATGGAACTGGGGTATAGAGAAAAGCAGGTGCATTGAGAGTGCAGGAATATGGGGAGAGAGCAGCAGCACTGGAGAGAGCGGGAGAATAGAGAGAGAGCTGGGGTCCAGGGAGAGTATGAGAACCAGGCAGGCAGAAGCTCGGGGATAGGAGGAAAATGGGGAGCGAGCAGGAGCAGAGGGAGAGAGCAGAGGCATGGGGAGGGCAGGAGGATATCAAAAGCAGGAACATGGGGAAACAAGGTGCAGGGAGAAAGCAGGAAAACGGGAATAGCAGGAGCATGGGCAGAGCAGGGGGATAGCAGGAACATGGGGTGAGCAGGAGCAGGGAGAAAGCAGGAGCATGGGGAGAGCAGAAGCAAAGAGAGAGAAAGTGCACAGAGAGCAGGAGAATGGGGAGAGCAGGAGAATGGTGAGATCTGATGCACAGAGAGAGGAGGAGCACAGGGAGAGAAGGACAATGAGGAGAGTCAGAACACAGAGAGGGCAGGAGCACAGAGAGAGAGCAGGAGCACAGAAAGAGAATGATAAAATAGAGAGTAAGTTCACGGGGAGAGCAGGAGCACAGAGAGAACAGGAGCAGGAGGAGAGCATGGGTTAGGCGAGAGCTGGAGCACAGAGGGTGAATGAATGCACGGGGAGCAGGTGCACATGGACTGTAGGAGCCTGGAGAGAGCAGGACCAAGGGAAGAGCAGGAGCACAGAGAGAGAAGGAGCTCGGAGAGAGTGGGAGCATGGGCAGAGCAGGAGCACAGAGAGAACAGGAGCACCAGGAGAGCTGGAGCATAGGGAGAGCTGGAGTTCGGAGAGAGCAGGAGCACTGGGAGAGATAGAACATCAAGACAGCAGGACTGCACAGAGAGCAGGAACATGAGGAGAGCATGAGCATTGGGAGAGAAGCAGCACAGGGAGAATAGGAGCACGGGGAGAGCAGGAGTACAAAGATTACAGGATAAGGTGGAGAGCAGGAGCATTGTCAGAGCAGGAGCAGAGAGAGATGGAGCACAGAGAGAACAGGAGCATGGGAGAGCGGGGGGGTGGTGGGTAGAGAAGGAGCACGCAGAGAGCAGGAGCATGAGGAGAGCCAGAACACAGAGAGGACCAGGAATATGGAGAGAGACAGGAGCACAGGGAGAGAGCAGGAGCATAGAAAGAGCATGATCATGCAAAAAGCAGGTTCTTAGGGAGGGCAGGAGAACAGAGAGAGCAGGAGCTCTGGGAGAGAAGGATCACCAAGACAGCATGATCACACAGAGAGCAGGAGCAGGGGGGTTGCAGGATGATGGACAGGGTGGGGCTGTGGGGGGAGCAAGGGCACATGGATAGCAGGAACTCAGAGAGCACAAGGGCATGGGAGAGCAGGAGCAAAGGGGGAGAAGGATAATAGAGCTGGAGCACGGAGAGAGAAGGAACACTAGGAGAGCAGAAGCACGGAAAAAGCAGGGGCATGGAGAGAGCCGGAGCATGTAGAGAGAGGAGGAGCATGGAGAGTGCAGGATCACAGAGTTCGCAGGAGCACGGGGAGAACCTGAGCATGGAGTGGGGGCTACAGGATGGAGAGAGCAGAAGGGCAGAGAGAGTTGGAGCATGGGGCGTGCTGCAGCACAGATAGTTCAGCAGCATGGGGGGAGCAGGAGAATCATGAGAGCAGGAGCAGGCAGAGAGCAAGGAACATGGAGAGTGCAGGAGCATGGGGACTGCAGAGACAGGGAGAGAGCAGGAGCACAGGGAGTGCAGGAGCATAGAGAGAGCAGGAGCATGCAGAGAGCAGGAGCATGCAGAGAGCAGGAACATGGAGGGAGCAGGAGAATGGAGGCTGCAGGAGCACGGGGTGAGCAGGACCACAGGGAGACCAGGACCACAGAGAAAGTTGTTGCATGGTGGGGAGGCAGGAGCAGTGGTGCGTAGGAGTATGGGGAGGGCAGGAGCACAAAGAGAGCAGGATAAGGTAGATGGAAGGAGCACTGGGAGAACAGGAGCATGGAGAGAGGAGGAGCACAGAGACTGCAGCAGCACAGGGAGAGCAGGAACATGGAGAGAGCAGGAACATGGAGAGAGCAGGAATATGGAGAGAGCAGGATCATGGGGAGAGCAGGAGCAGGGAGAAAGCAAGTGCACATGGTAAGAAGGATCATACAGAGTGCAGGAGCAGGGGGAGAGTGGAAATACCGGGAGGGCAGGAGCACAGGGAGAGAGCAGTGTCACGGAAAGAGCATGGCCACGCAGGGAGCAGGAACATGGGGAGAACAGGAGCACAGGGAGAGCAGGAACAGAGAGAGAGCAGGAGCACAGAGAGAGTAGGAACATGAGGAGAGAGCTGGAGTAAGGAGAATGAATAAGCACACAGACAGCAGGTGCACAGAGAGTGTAGGAGCACAGAGAGAGCAGGACACAGGAGACAGCAGGAAAGTGGAGAGAAAAGGTGCACAGAGAGAGAAGGAGCATGGAAAGAGCAGGAGCACAGGTAGATCAGCACAGTAGAGCAGGAGCACAACGAGAGCAAGAGCACAGGAGAGCAGGAATCCACAGAGAGGAGCGGCACAGGGAGAGCAGGAGCATGTGGAGAACAGGAGCATGGGACAGCAGATACACATAGATTGCAGGAGCACAGAGGAGCAGGAGCATGGAAAGAGCAGGAACACAGGGAGAGCAAGAGCACAGAGAGAGAGCAGGTGAACGTGGATAGCAAAAGCATGGTAAGATCAGGATCTTGGAGGGAAGAGAAGCATGGAGAGAGCAGGGGCATGGAGAGAGTAGGAACATGATGAGAGAGCAGGAGCACTTGGAGTGAGTGGGACAGGTGCGGGGAGTGCATGAGCACCAGATGGACAGAATCTCAAGGAGAAGAGGAGCATGGAGAGACTGGAGTATGGGGAGAGCAGGAGCACAAAGAGAGCAGGATAAGGTAGAGAGCAGGAGCATGGGGAGAGCATGAGCACAGAGAGAGCAGGAGTACAGAGAGGGAAGGAACATGGGGAGAGCAGGACCATGGGGAGAGCAGGAACACAGAAAGAGAGCAGGATTACAGAGAGGGCAGAAACATGGGGAGAGCAGGAGCAGGGGTGAATTGGAGCACAGGGAGAGCAGGAGCACAAAGAGAACAGGACAAGGTGGAGAGCAGGAGACTGATTAGAGCAAGAGGACTGGGAGAGAAGGAGCATGCAGAGAGTAGGAACCTGGAGAGAGAGGGAACACAGGGAGGGCAGGAGCAAGGAGAGAGCAGGAGAAAGGGAGATGGCAATAGCATGGAAAGAGCATGATCATACAGAGAGCAGGAGCACAGAGAGAACAGGAACATGGAGAAAACAGGAGAACGGGGTGGAGGCATCAGGAAGCAGACAGCAAGAGCACAGTGAGAGCAAGAGTGTGGGGAGAGCAGGAGCAAGGGGAGAGATGGTGCACGCGGAGTGAATGAGCACAAAGACAGCAAGTGCACACAGGACCTAGGAACACAGAGAGAGCAGGACCAAGGGGAGAGCAGGGGAATGGGGAGAGCAGGAGCATAAAGAGAGCAGGAGCATGGAGAGAACAGAGGCATGGGAAGAGCAGGGGCATGGACAGAGCAGGAGAATAAGGAGAGCAGGATCACAGGTAGAGGAGGAGCATGGGGGGAGGAGGAGCATGGGGAGATCAGGGCCATGGAGAGAGCAGGGTCAGGTCTTTCTCATGTGTCAGGGCAGACTCAATCGGCCAAAGGGCCTCTTCTGCACTGTGTGATTCTGTGATTCTGAGGAGCACAGGGAGAGCTGGAACATGGGGAGAGCAGCAGAATGGAGAGTGCAGGAGCACGGAGAGAGCAGGAGCATGGAGAGAGCAGGAGTACAGAGAGGGCAGGAGCATGGAGAGAGCAGGAGCACAAAGAGAGCAAGAGCATGGAGAGAACAGGAGCCTGGAGAGAGCTGGAGCACGGAGAAAGCAGGAGCACCTAAAGAGCTGGAGTATGGGTAGACCAGGAGCACAGGGAGAGCAGGAATATGGGGAGACCAGGAATATGGAGAGTGCAGGAGCACGGGGCGATTTGAAACACAAAGGGAGCACAATAAGGTGGAGAGCAGGAGCATGGTGAGAGCTGCAGCACAGAAAGCGAAGGAGCACACCGACAGTAGGTGCACAGGGAGAGTAGGAGCACTGAGAGTGGAAGACCATGGAGCGAGCAGGAGCATGAGTAGGGCAGGAGCACAGAGGAGCAGGAGCATTGACAGAACAGGGGTACAGAGAAGGCAGAAACACTGAAAGTGCAGGAGAACGGAGAGAGCAGGAGGCCAGAGGGAGCAGGTGCAGAAAGGGGGCTGGAGCACTGAGAGATCAGGAGCACAGACAGAAGTGGAGCATGGGGAGAGCAGGAGCACAGAGATAGCAGGATCACAGGGGGAGCAGGAAAACGTGAAGAGCAGGAGCACAGAGAAAGCAGGAGAACCAGGAGTGCAGGAGCACAGGGAGAGCACGAGCACAGAAAGACAGCAGTACAGGGAGAGCAGGAGCAAGGCTGGAGAGGGAGCATGCAGAATGCAGGAGCACAGGGAGAGCAGGAGAGGAGGAAGAGCATATGGATAGCAGCAGCCCAGGGAGAGCAGGAGCATGGAGAGACTAGGAGCACGGAGAGAGCAGGAGCATGGGGATAGCAGGAGCATCAAGAGAGAAGGAGCACATAGAAAGCAGGAACATGTGGAGAACAGGCACATGGGGGGAACAGGAGAATGGGGAGAGCTGTAGCACATAGCGTGGAGAGAGCAGGAGCAGGGAGGAAGGAGGAGAACTGGGAGACCAGGGGCATAGGGAAAACAGGAGCATGGGGAGAGCAGAAGACCAGAGAAAGCAGGAGCACAGAGAGCACCAGAGCATGGAGAGAGCAGCAGCACGGAATGTGCAGGAGCACAGGGAGACCATAAGCAGGTGGGGAGCAAGAGCACGGGGACAGAAGGTGAATGCAGGGAGAAGGATCATGGAGAGCAGGATCACAGGGAGAGGAGTAGGACGTGGAGAGCAGGAGCATGGGAAGAGTAGGAACACAGAGACAGCAGGGACACAGGGAGAGCAGGAAACTGGGGAGAGTGGAGGCACGGGGATAACAGGAGCAGGGGGAGATCAGAAGCATCGAGAGTAGGAGCGCACAGAAAACAGGAGCACAGGGAGAGCAGGAACAAAGGGAGAGCAGGGGAATAGGGAGAGCTGGAGCAAAGAGAGTGGAGGAAAACTTGGAGACCAGGAGCATGGAAAGAGCAGGAGTATTGAACAAACAGGAGAGCTTGGGGAGAGCAGGCACACGGAGATTGCAGGGGCACAGGAGGAGCAGGAGCAAGGAGAGAGCAGGAGAACAGGGATTGCAGGAGCACTTGGGTAGAGCGGCAGCATGGGGAGAGAGCCAGAGCCCAAGGAGAGCATGAGCACCACTTAGGTAGAAGCTCGGGGAGAGCAGGAGCAGGAGAAGGGCAGGAGCAAGGAGAGAAGAGGAGCATGGAGAGAACAGGAGCATGGGGACAGCAGGAGGACACCTAGAGCAGGAACATTGGGAGAGCAGCAATACAGAAAGTGCAGGAGCACAAGGAGAACAGGAGAAGGGGGAGAGAGTAGAATCATGGGGAGAGCAGGGAGACATGAATAAGAGGAACATGGGGAGGGCAGAGAGCAGAAGCACAGAGACAGCAGATTCACGGGGAGAGTAGGATTATCCAGCGAGCAGGAAAGCAAAGGAAAAGCAGGAGAATGGGGGGAGCTAGAGCACAGAGAGAAGGAATACTGGGAGAGCAGGAACATGGAAAGAGCAGGGGCATGGAGAGAACAGGAGCACAAGGAGAAAGAGCTGAAATATAGAGAGGGCAGGAATAGGGAAAGAGCAGGCAATCAGAGAGAGAAGGTGAACAATGATGGCAGGAGCATGAGGAGAAAGCCAGGGCCCAGGCAGAGAATGAGCACCAGATGGGCAGAAGCTCGGGGACTGGAGGAGCATGGGGAGAGAGCAAGAGCAAGGGGAGAACAGGAGCATGGGGAGAGAGCAGGAGCATGGGGAGAATAGGAGCATGGGGAGAGAGCAGGAGCACGGGGAGAATAGGAGCACGGAGAGAACAGGTGTAGGGGGAGTGAGCAGGAGCATGGGGGAGCAGGAGCACAAAGACAGCAGGAGCATGGGAGTGAAGGGGTATTCAGGGAGCAAGGGTACAGGGAGAGGAAGAACATGGATAGGGCAGGAGTGGGGAGAGCATGAGCATGGAGAGAGCAGAAGCACAGAGTGAGAAGGAGCATGGAGAGAGCAGGAACACAGGGAGTGCAGGTACACGGAGAGGGGGAGCAAGTAGATAGCATTAGCATGGTTAGAGCAAGAGCATGGGGAAAGCAGGAACACCCAGCAGGCAGGAGCATGAGGAGAGTGGGGCCAGGGGGAGAGAATGAGCTTGGGAAGAGCAGGAGTATTGAGAGAGCAGGAGAACACAGAGAGCAGGAACATGGGAAGAGCAGAAACACTGTGAGTGCATGATCATCAAGAGAGCAGGAGCATGGAGAGAGCTGGAGTACAGAGAGAGCAGGAGCATGGAGAGAGTGCAGGAGCACGTGGAGAGTGCAGGAGCAAAGGGAGAGCAGGAGTGCAGTGAGAGCAGGAGCACAGAGAAGGCAGGAGCAGGGGAAGAACAGGAAAATGGAGAGTGCAAGTGCACAACGAAGTCAAGAGCACAGAGAGAGACCAGGGGCACAGCGGGCAGAGGAGCATGGAGAGGGCAGGAACACAGAGAGATTAGCAACATGTGGAGAGCAGGAGCACTTGGAGAGAGTGTGAGCATGAGACAGGAACAGGTGCAGGGAGAGCATGAGCACATGGCAGGCAGAAGCCAGGGGAGAGCAGGAACATGGAGATAGAAGGAGCACAGAGTGACCAGGAGTGCAGCAAGAGAGCAGGAGCACGGAGAGAGTGCAGGAGCATTGAGAGAGCTGAGCCAAGGGGAGAGCAGGAGCGCGGGGAGAGCAGGATTGCAGGGAAAGAAGGAGTAGAGAAAGATAAGGAGCAGGGGAGAGCAGGAACATAGAGATAGAAGAAGCACAGAGAGAGCAGGCGTGCAGCAAGAGAGCAGGAGCACGGAGAGAGTGCAGGAGCATTGAGAAAACTGAACCAAGGCGAGAACAGGAGTGCGGGGAGAGCAGGAGCACAGGGAAAGAAGGAGTAGAGAGAGATAAGGAGCAGAGGAGAGCAGGAGGATTGGGAAAGGAAGAGCACTGGGAGAGCCGGGGCGCGGAGAGATCAGGAGTACGGGGAGAGCACAGGCATGGAGGGAAGAAAAGCATAGAGAGGGCAGGAGCAAAGAGATTGTAGGAACATGGGGAGAGAGCAGGAGCATGGAACAGGAAAAGTTGTGGAGAGAGCATGAGCATGGAGAGACCAGGAGTACCAGGAAAGACAGAGCATGCAGAGAACAGGAGCATGGGAGGAGCTGAAACTCAGGGAGGGCAGGAGCATGAATGTAGCAGGAGCACTGGGAGAGCAGGAGCAAAGAGAAAACAGGAGCATGGGGAGAGCAGGAGCACAGGGAGAGCAGGAGAACAGTTAGAGCAGGAGAACAGCGAAATCAAGAGCACATGGACAGCAGGAGCCCCGAAAGCAGGAGCATGGGACAGGGAAAGGTGTGGGGAGTGAATGTGCACTGGGCAGCAGAAGCTCAGCAAGAGGAGTGGCACTGGGAGAGAGCAGGCAAAGGGGAAGAGCTGGATCACAGAGAGCAGGAGCATGGGGAGAGCTGGAGCATGGGGAGGGCAGGAGCAGAAAGGGAGCAACAGCACAATGAGAGCAGGAGCATGGGGAGAGCAGGAGCACAAAGAGAGCAGAATAAGGTGGTGAGCAGGAGCATGGTGAGAGCCGGAGGACAAAGGGAGCAGGATAAGGTGGTGAGCAGGAGCATGGTGAGAGCGGGAGCATAAGAGAGCAGGAGCACAGAGAGAGCAAGAGTACAGGGAGAGAAGAAGCAAGAGGAGAGATGAAGCACAGAGAGTGAATGAGCACACAGGCAGCAAGTGCACAGGGAATGTAGGAGCATGGAGAGAGCAGGACCAAGGGGAGAGCAGGAGAACGGGGAGAGCAGGAGCATGGGGAAAGCAGGAGCACGGGGAGAGACCGAGCATGAGGGGGAAGGAGCATGGGGACAGCAGTAGCATGGAGAAATCAGGGTGACGGGGAGAGCAGGAAACTGTGGAGAGCATAAGCACAGAGATTTCAGGAGCACAGGAGAGCAAAAGAAGGGAGAGATCAGGAGCACAGAAAGGGACTGAGAATGAAAAGATAAGGAGAATAGAGAGATCGGGTACACATAGAGTGCAGGAGCACAGAGGGAAGGGGAGCATGGAGAGAGCAGGAGTAGAGAAAGAGCAGGAGCATGGGGAGAGAGCGGGAGCATTTGGAGAGAGCCATGACCCCGGGAAAGCATGAGCACCAGGTGTGAGGAATCTTGGTAAGAGGAGGAGCATGGGGAGAGCAGGACAACAGAGAGAGCAGGGGCACAGGGAGAGCAGGAGCATGGGGAGAGCAGGAGAATGGGGAGATTAGGAGCACAGGGAGTGTAGGGCCATATAGAGAGCAGGAGCAGGGGAAGAGCAGGAGCACTGGGACAGCTGGAGTAAGGGGTGGGGGAAGCAGGATGGAGTGAGCAGTAGCAGGAACACGGAGAGAGCAGGTGCAATGCGAAAGCTGGAGCATGGAGAATGAATGAGCACACAGAGAGCAGGTGCATAGGGAGTGTAGGAGCATGGAGAATGCAGGACCACAAAGAAAGCAGGAGCTCACAGGGACCAGGAGCACGGGGAGAGCAGGAGCACAGAGAAAGCAGGTTCATGGAGAGAACAGGAGCACCGGAAGAGCAGGAACATGGGGAGAGCTGGAGCAGGGGTTGGAGGCAGCCAGATGGATAGAGTAGGAGCAGAGCGAGAGCACAAGCATGGACAGAGAAGGAGCAAGGTGAGAGCTGCAGTATGGAGAGCAAAGAAGCACACTAAGAGTAGGTGTACAGGGAGATAAGGAGCTCAGAGAGTGCAGGACCAAGGAGAGAGCAGGAACATGAGGAGAGTATGAACAAGGGAGCCGGATACATAGAGACAGAGGGAGAAAGGAGGGAGCAGGAGCACGGGGAGAGAAGGAACATGGGGAGACTAGGAGCATGGGAAGAGCAGGAAAATGGGGAGAGCTGTAGCACAGAGAGAGACGTTACATGGGGAGAACAGGAGCATGGAAAGAGCAGGTGCATGGAGAGAGCAGGAGCACAGACAGAGCAGGGGCATGGGAAGAGCAGGAGCACAGAGATAATAGGAGTACGAGCAGAACAGTGGCACTGTGGAGAGCAGGATCATGGATAGAGAAGGAGCACAGTGACAGCAGGAGCACGAGGAGAGCAGGAAGCGGCAAGGGCAGGAACACGGAGAAAGGAGGAGGACAGTGAGAGCAGGAGCATGGGGAGAGAAAAGAAGCAGGTGCAGAGCACAGGAGCATGGAGGGAGCAGGCCCACAGAAAGAGCAGGGGCATGGGAAGAGCAGGGGCACAGACAGAGCAGGGGCATGGGAAGAGCAGGAAATGCTGTGAGCAGGAGCATGAGGAGCGCAGGAGCATGAGGAGAGCAGGAGCAGGGGGAGAGCAACAGCATGGCAATTGCAGGAGCAGGGGAGAGCAGGAGATGAGGAGAGTAGGAGCGCGTGGAAAGTGTAGGGGCATGGAGAGAGCAGGAGCACGAGAGGAGAGCAGGAACATGAGAGGGGAGCAGGAGCATGGGGAGATCAAGAACACAGAGAGACCAGGAGCATGGGGAGAGCAGGATCATGGGAGGAGCAGGGGAATGGGGAGCATGGAGAGACCAGGAGCATGGAGAGAGCAGGAGCATGGAGAGAGCAGGAGTAAAGAGAATGGAACAGCAGAAACAGGGCAGGACCATGGAGGGGAGAGGAGCACAGAGATAGCAAGGGCATGGGGGGGGGAGA
Organism: Carcharodon carcharias; assembly: GCF_017639515.1. Lineage (NCBI taxonomy): Eukaryota > Metazoa > Chordata > Chondrichthyes > Lamniformes > Lamnidae > Carcharodon > Carcharodon carcharias. The sequence continues at coordinate 197,336,638 of NC_054472.1, forward strand.
AAGAACCTGCAGGGAGCAGGAGCTCGTGGAGATCAAGAGCACAGAGAGAGCAGGAGCATGGGGAGAGCAGGATCACAGGAGGAGCAGGGGAATGGGGACCACGGAGAGAGAAGGAACACAAGGAGAGCAGGGGCACAGATAGAGATCAGGAGCACTGGGAGAGAACAGGAGCACAGAGCAGCAATGTGGGGAAAGCAGGGGCATGGAGAGAATAGCAGCACGGGGAGCGAAGGAGCAAAGAGAAAGCAGGAGCACTGGGAGAGCAGGAGCACTGGGAGAGCAGGAGCACTGGGACAGCAGGAGCCTGGGTAGAGAAGGAGCATGCATAGAGCAGCAGCATGGGGACAGCTGGAACATAGAGAAGGCAGGAACATGGAGAGAGCAAGAGCTCATAGAGATCAGGAGAATGAGGTGAGCAGTAGAACAGAGAGAGCAGGAGCACGGTTTCAGAAGGAGCATGGAGAGAGAACAAGCACGGGAAGAGCAGGAGCACCAGGAGAGCTGCAGCATGTGGTAGGGGCAGCAGGATAGAGAGAGCAGGGACACAGAGAGAGCAGGAACACAGGGAAAGCATGAGCAGAGAGAGGTGGTGCACAGAGGCAGCAGAAGCACAGGGAGAACAGGAGCTCAGAGAGCAGGAGAATGGGGAGAGTTGGAGCACAGAGAGAAGGAACACAAGGAGGGCAGGACCACCAAGAGAACAGCAGTACAGGCAATGCAGAGGGACAGGTAGTGAGCAGGAGCACAGAAAGAGCGGGATCATGGAGAGGTCAGGAGGACGGGGAGAGAACAGGATCACATGGAGAGTGCAGGGGTGCAGAGAGAGCAGGACCAAGGTGTGAGCAGAGATGTGTGGAGAGAAGGAGTAGAGAGAGAGAAGAAACATTGTGGGAACAGGAGCACAATGTGAGCAGGAGCACGGGGAGCACAGGAGCACAGGGAGAGTGCAGGGGTCTGGGAAGAGCAGGGGCATCAAGAAAGTAGGAGCACACAGGGAGCGGGAGCACGGGGAGAGCACAGGGAGAACTGGAAGAATGGGGAGAGCTGGAGCACAGAGAGAGAAGGCACACTGGGAGAGCAGGAGCATGGAAAGAGCAGGAATTGCTGTGAGCAGGAGATGAGGAGAGTAGGAGTACTTGGGGACAGCAGGAGCATGGGGAGAGCGCACGGGTCCAGGGATAGCATGAACACCAGTTGGGCAGAAGCTCGAGGAGAGCAGGAGCAAGGGAAGGCCAGGAGTACAGAGAGAAGAGGAGTAGGGCAGGAGAGCAGGAGCACAGAGACAGCAGGATAATGGGAGAGGAACAGCACGGAATGTGGGGGAGCACGGAGAGAGCAAGAAAGCTTGGGGAGCAGGAGCATGGGAAGAACAGAAGGACAAGGAGAGCAGGAGAATGTGAAGTGCAATGGCATGGGGAAAGCAGGAGCACAGAGAGAGTAGGAGGAAGGGAAGAGAAGGAGTATGGGGAGAGCAGAGAAGGTGGAGAGTTGGAGCATGGGCAGAGCCGCAGAATGGAGAGTGCAGGAGCATGGGGAGAGCAGGAGCAAGGGGAGAACAGGAACATTGGGAGAGTGGGATTACAGAGAGAGCAGGAGTTTGGGGAGAGCAGGAGCACACAGACAGCAGGATCACGGGGAGAACAGGAGCACAGAGAAAGCAGGAGAATGGGGGGTGGCTGGAGTGCGGAGAGAAAGAACACTGGGAGAGCAGGAACAGGGAAAGAGCAGGGGAACTGGGGGAGCAGGAATATGTGCATAGCAAGAGCACAGAGTTTTAGGAGCATGGGAAAGCATGTGCACAGAGAGGGCAGGAGTACAGGGGGAGCAGGAGAATGTGGAGAGCAGGAGCACGAGCAGTGCAGGAGCACCTGGGTGGACCGGCAGCATAGGGAGTGAGCCAGGACCCAGGGAGAGCATGAGCACCAGTTGGGCCGAAGATTGGGAAGAGCTGGAGCAGGGGAGAGCAGGAGGACATCTAGAGAGCTTGGGGAAAGTGGGAGCATGGGGAGAGAGCCAGGGTCCAGGGACAGCATGAGCACTGGTTGGGCAGAAGATTGGGGAGAGCAGAAGCAGGGGGAGGACAGGAGCACGAGGAGAGCATGGAGAGATCAGAAGCAAAAAGAAAGTAGGATAAGTTGGAGAGCAGGAGCATGGGGAGAACCGGAGCTCAAGGAGAGCAGAAGCAGGGGAAGGGCAGGAGCATGGGGTGATGAGGAGCAAAAAGGCAGAAGGGTGAGTGGGAGATTAGGTGCTCAAGGAGAACAAGAGTGCTTGGAGAGAAGGAACATGCAGAGAGCAAGAGCATGGGGAGAGCCAGAATGTGGAGATGGCAGGAGCAAGGAGACAACAGGAGCACACAGAGAGCAGGAGCACAGAGAGAGCTGGACCAAGAGGGCAGCAGGAGCATGGGGAGAAGAGGAGCACAGGGAGGGCAGGAGCAAGGAGCGAGCAGGAACATACTGTGTGCTGGAGCAATTGGGGAGAGCGGGAGCATGAGGAGAGAAACGGTGTCTAGGGTGAGTATGAGCACCAGTTGGACAGGAGGGAAAGGGCAGGAGCATGGTGAGAACAGGAGCAGGGGAAGAGAGCAGGAGCACATGGAGAGCAGGAGGACATAAAGTGCAGGAACATGGGGAGCAAAGGGGCAATGGCTGAGAAAAGGAGCATAGGGAGATCAGGGGCATCAAGAGAGCAGGAGCACAGAGAAATGGAGCATGGGGAGATCAGGGGCATCAAGAGAGCAGGAGCACAGAGAAATGGAGCATGGGGAGAGCAGCAGTATGGAGTGTGCAGGAGCATGGGGAGAGCTGGTGCATGGAGAGAGCAGGAACACGGGAGAGCAGGAGCACAACTACAGCTGGATAAGGTGGAGAAGAGGTGCATGGGGAGAGCAGATGCATCAGGAGACCAGCATCACTGCAAGAGCAAGAGCATGTCAATTTGGGAGCCCAGAGAGAGCTGGAGCACAAGGAGAGCAGGTGGACAGAGAGGTCAGGAGCTCGGGGACAGCTTGAATCCAGAGAGGGCAGGAAGAGTAAAAGAGCAGCAGATCAGAGAGGGAAAGTGCACAAAGAGGGCAGGAGCACTGAGAGAGCAGGAATACTTGGAGAAAGCGGGAGCATGGGGAGAGAGCCAAGGCCAGCGCAGAAAATGAGCACCAGCCTCAGAGTGGAGGAACACGTGGAGAGAGCATGAGCAGGGGGAGGACAGGAGCATTGAGAGAGCAGGAGCACAGAGAGCCGGAGGCATGGGGAGGGCATCAGTGTGGAATGTGCTAGAGCATGGGGAGAGCAGGAGCATGTGGGCATCAGGAGCATGGAGGGAACAGGACCACAGAGAGAGCCAGAGCATAGGGATAGCAGCAGCATGGAGTGTGCTGGAGCACAGGGGAGAGAAGGAGAAGGTAGAGTGCAGGAGCATGGGGGGAGTTTAAGCACAGAGAGAGCAGGAGCATGGGGAAAGCAGGAGCACAGAGACAGCAGGAGCAACAGAGAGAAGGAGCATTCAGGGAGCAGGAGCAGGGGGAGATGAGGAACGTGGATAGGGCAGGATCAGGAGAGAACATGAGCACGGAGTTTGCAGGAGCACAGAGTGAGAAAGAGCATGGGGAAAGCAGTTACACGGAGAAAGGAGGAACACTGAGATTCCAGCAGCACGAGGAGAGAAGGAGCACAGTTAGGGCAGGAACATGGGGAGAAAGGGAGAAGGGGGAGAAAAGGTACTGCTGGGAGAGCAGGACTATCAAGAGCAGGAGCACACAGAGCAAAAACACGGGAAGAGCAGGAGCACGGCGAGAGCAGGGTCATGGAGAGAGCAAGAGCACGGAAAGAGAGGAAGAGCAAGTGGAGAGCGCAGGAACATGTGGAAAGTGCAGGAGTATTGAGAGAGCAGGGCCAAGGGGAGAGCAGGAGTGCTGGGAGAGAATGGGTGCACAGAGGTCAGAAGCACAGGAGAGCAGGTGCACAAATAGGGCAGGAGCACAGAGAGACCAGGGGCAGGGAAGGGAGAGGAGCATGGAGAGAGCAGGAGCACGGAGAGATTAGCAACATATGGAGGGAGCAGATGCACTTGGAGAGAGCGGGAGCATAGGACAGGTACAGGTGTGGGGGGAGCAAGAGCAGAGGGCGGGCAGAAGCTGGGGGAGAACAGGAGCACAGAGAGGGAGCAGGCAAAGGAGAAGGGCAGGAGCACAGGGAGAGAAGGAGCACAGAGAGAGCATGATCACGGAGAGACCAGGGGCATGGAGGGAAGAGGTGCATGGAGAGGGCAGTAGCATGGCGAGAGTGCAGGAGCATTCAGAGAACAGGACCAAGGGGGGGAGCAGGAGCATGGGGAGAGAAGGAATAGGGAGGGATGAAGAACAGGGACATGAAGAGAGCAGGAGCACAGAGAGGGCATGTGCAAGGAAAGAGCAGGAGAACAGAGTGTGCAGGTGCACAAAGAGGGCAGGAGCACAGAGAGACCAGGGGCACAGAGGGAGGAGAAGCATGGAGAGGGCAGGAGCTTGGCGAGACTAGGAAAATGTGGAGCGAGCGGGGGCATGGGACAGGAACAGGTACGGGGAGAGCATGAGAACAGGGCGGGCAGAATCTCGAGGAGAGCAGGATCATGGAGAGAGAGCAAGCGAAGGGGAACAGCAGGAGCACAGAGCCAGGGCCCCGTGAAAGCATGAGCGCTGGGCGGGCAGAAGCTGGGGGAGGGGAGGAGCATGGGGAGAGCAGAAACACCGGGAGATAGGAGAATCTGGAGAGCAGGAGCACAGAGAGAGCAGGAGCATGGGGAGAGCAGGAGCACGCAGAGAGAAAGAACACAGGGAGAGAATGAGCATGGGGAGAACAGGAGCACAGAGTGAGAGGGAGCACACAGGGGCACGGGGAAAGCAGGAGTATAGTGGGAGCAATTAGACATGGATAGCAGGAATCCAGACAGCAGTTTCACTCAGGGAGCAGGAACATGGGGGAGAGCAAGAGAATGGAGTGAGTTGGAGTACGAAGACTGAAGGAAAACTGGTAGAGCAGGAGCAAGGCAAGAGCAGGAGCCCAAAGAGAGAGCAGGAGCATGGGGAGAGCAGGACCACAGAGAGAGTCAGAGCATTGGGAGAGCAGCAGCGTGGAATGTTCAGGAGCACAGGGAGAGCAGGAGATTGTGAAGTGCAGGGGCATGGGGAGAACAGGTGCACAGAGAGAGCAGGAGCATGGGCAAAGCAGGAGCACAAAGAGAGAAGGAGCACGGGAGATAAAGGACATTCAGGGAGCAGGAGCACGGGAAGTGAAGGAACATGGATAGGGCAGGAGCATGGGAGAGCATGAGCATGGAGTTTGCAGGAGCATAGAGTGAGAAGGGGCACAGAGACAGCAGGAACACAAGGAGAGCAGGTGGAACACGGAGATAACAGCAGGGAGAGCAGGAGCACAGGGTGAGCAAGAGCATGGGTATAGAGGGAGCAGGGGGAGAAAAGGAGATTGGGGAGAGCAGGAGTATCAAGAGCACAGAGCACAGAGAGGGCAGGGACATGGCAAGCACAGGAGCACTGCGAGATAGCAGGAGCACAGAAAGCAGGAGCACATGGAGCGTGGAGGCTCATTGAGGGAGCAAGACCAGTAAGCAGGTGAGTGCATGAGCAGGGGGAGAGGAGGAGTCAAGAGAAATAAAGAGCAGATGAGAGCAGGAGCATGGCAAGAGCAGGAGTACAGAGAAGGCAGGAGAAGGGAAAAAGCAGAAGAATGGAGAGTGCAGGTGCACAAAGAGGGCAGGAGTACAGAGAGATCAGGGCAGGGAGGGCAGAGGAGCATGGAGAGAGCAGGAGCACAGAGAGAGAGCACGTGAAGCAGAAGAGCAGGAGCATGGAGAGAAAAGGAGCACAGAGAGAGCAGGGGCACGTGGTGAGTGCAGGGGCATTGAGAGAGCAAGACCAAGGGGAAAGCAGGAGCGTGGGGAATGAAGGAGTAGAGAGAGATAAGGAGCAAGGGAAAGCAGGAGCACAGAGTGAGCAGAAGTACAGAAAGGGCTGGAGCAGGGAAATTGGAATAGAATGGGGAGTACAGGTGCACAAAGAAATCTGGAGCTCAGAGAGACCAGGGGCATGTGGAGAGTGCAGGAGCATTAATAGAGCAGGACCAAGGGGATAGCAGGAGCGCAGGGAGAGAAGGAGTAGAGAGAGATAAGGAGAAGGAGAGAGCAGGAGCACGGGGAGAGCAGGAGCACAGGAAGAGGTGGAAAATAGGGTGAGCAGGAGCAAAGAGAGAGCAGGAGCTCCAGAACAGCAGGAGTATTGAGAGAGCTGAAGCACACAGAGAGCAGGAACATCGGGAGAGGTGGAGCATAAGGGGAACAGGAGCATAGGGGCAGCAGGAGCACTGGGAGAGTTGGAGCATGTGGAGCACATAGACATACAGGAGCACAGGGAGAGCAGGAGAATGGGGAGAGCTGGAACTCAGGGAGTGCAAGAGCAGAGAGAGAGCAGGAAAACATGGAGAGCAGAAGCACACAGACATCAGGAGCATGAAGAGGGCAGGAATACAAAGAGGGCAGGAGCTGGAAAAGAGCTGGAGAACGGAGGGTGCACGTGCACAAATAGGGAATGAGCACAGAGTAATCAGGGGCACAGTTGGAAGAGCAGCATGGAGAGAACAGGAACATGGAGAGAGTATGAATATGGGGAGGGAGGAGGAGCTTTTGCAGTGAGTGCGAGAATGGGACAAGAACATGTGTGGAGGGCATGAGCAGTGAGTGGTCAGAAGCTCAGGGAGGGGGTGAGAATGGGGACAGTGCAAGAGAATGGGAAGAGCAGGAGCACAGAGAAAGCAGGAGCCCGGGGTAAGCAAAGAGAGCAGGATAAGGTGCAATGCACGAGCATGGGGAGAGCTGGAACACAGAGAGGGCAGGAGCACAGGTAGGGAGCAGCTGCACAGGAAGAGCACGATCATGCAGACAGCAAGAGCATGGAGAGTGCACGAGCACCGGGAGAGCTGGAGCATGGGGTTGGGGCAGGTGGATGGAGAGAGCAGGAGTACAGAGAGAGAAGGAGCATGGGGAGAGCAGGAGCAAGATGAGAGCTGGTTAATGGAGTGTGACTGAGCAGATAGGGAACAGGTGCACAGGCAGTGTAGGAGCACAGCAGGAGCAGAAGTGTGTGGATAGCAGGTGTCCAGAGAGAGCAGGAGCTCAGGGACAGCGGGAGCAAAGGGCAAGCAGGAGAGCTGGAGCACGGAGAGAGAAGGAGCAAGAAAAGAGCAGGGGTATGGAAAACACAGGAGTGGGGAGAGAGAGCAGGAGCATGGGGAAAGTAGGTGCACGGGCAGAGCAGGAGAACGTGGAGAGCAGGAGCACAGAGAAAGCAGAAGCATGGGGACAGCAGGAGTATGGGGAGAATAAGAAAATGAGGAGAGCAGGAGCACAAAGAGAACAAGAGCACGGAGAGAGATGGAGCTTGGAGAGCGAATGAGCATGTGCAGGGGGAAGGTAGGACCACGGAGAGAGCAGGACCAAGGGGAGAGCAGGAGCATGGGAGGAGCTGGAGCACATCGAGACCAGGAGTATGGGGAGAGCAGGACGACAGCAGAAGCAAGAGCATGTCGATAGCAGGGGCGCAGGAAGAGCAGGAAATTGTAGCTAGCAAACACACTGAGTTTGCAGAAGAGGGGAGAGAGGAGGAGAATCGGGAGCACAGGGGGAGCAGGAACACGTGAAGAGGAGGAGCACGTGGAGAGAAGGAGCATTCAGAACACAGGTACATGGGGAGAGCCAGAACACGGAGGGCAGGAGCATGCAGGGAGCTGGAGCATGGGGAGAGCAGGAGCACGAGGAGAGCAGGGTCATAGGAAGAGCAGGAGCACACAGAGAGAAGGAGCACAGTGAGTGCAAGAACACATTGATAGAATGGGCTCAGAGATAGCAGGCACATGGGGAGACCAGGAGCATGGGGAAAGTGGGTGCACGGGGAAAGCAGCAGCCTGTGGATAGCAGGAGCATCGAGAGACCAGGAGCAGAGTGAGAGCAGGCACACAGGGAAAGCAGATGCATAGGGAGAGTGGGAGCATTGAGAGTGAAGGAGCATAGAGAGAACACAAGCACGGCTAGAAGGCAGGAGAACAGAAAGAGCAGTGTCACAGGGAGAGCAGGAATATGGAGAGAGCAGGAGCTCAAGGCGAGAGCAGGGTCACCTAGAGAGAGCAGAAGCAGGGAGAGAGCAGAAGCATAGGGAGAGCAGGAGGACATCAATAGCACCAACATGGGGAGAGCAGCCTGCTAGCTGAGAGCAGGAACATAGGGAGAGCCAGAGCATGGGGAAGGCAACAGCACAGAATTTGCAGGAGCACAGGCAGAGCAGGAGCATGAGGGGAGCAGGAGCATGGAGAGAGCAGGCCCACAGAGAGTGCTGGAGCATGGGGAGAGCAGCACCATGGAGTGTGCAGGAGAATGGAAAGAGCAGGAGTACAAGCAGAGAAGGAGAGCGGAATATGGAGTGCAGGACTTGGGGGAGAGCAGGTGCAAAGGGAGAACAGGAGAATAGGGAGAGCAGGGTACAGGGAGACCAGGAGACCAAAGAAAGTAGGAGAACAGGGATAGCCGGAGCACAAAGAGAGCAGGATCAGGTGGAAAGCAGGAGCATGAGGAGAGCTGGAGCACAGGGAGTGCAGGAGCATAGAGAGAGCAGGAGCACACGGGGAACAGCAGCATGGAGAGAGTAGGAGCATGGAGAGCCGGGGGTTGAGGAGCACTGACAGTGCAAGAGCATGTGGAGAGAAGGAGCACGGGGAGAGCAGGAGCACAGGGAGAGAAGGAGCATGGGGAGCGAAGGAGCATGCAGAGAGCAGGAGCATGAAGAGAATCGAAACATGGAGATGGCTGGAGCATAGAGAGAGCAGGGGCATGGGGAGAGCAGGTGCATGGGGAGAGCAGAAACATTGTCAGAGCAGGTGCATGGGGAGAGCAGGACCATAGGAAGAGCACGAGCAAGGGGAGAGTTGGAGATCATGCAGTTCAGGGGCACAGGGAGAGCAGGAGAATGGAGAGACCTGGAGCACGGGGAGAGCCAGAGCACAGAGAGGGCAGAGGTTGGAGAGAGCTGGTGCATGGGGGGAGCAGGAGCACAGAGAGGACAGAGGCTGGAGAGAGCTGGTGCATGGGGGGAGCAGGAGCACAGAGAGGGCAGAGGCTGGAGAGAGCTGGTGCATGGGGAGAGCTGGAGCATGGAGAGAATGGGAGCACAGAGAGAGCTGGTGCATGGGGAGAAAATGAGTTTGTGGGGATGTGGAGCATGGGAGCTTGGGGAGAGAGGAGCGCAAGGAGACCAGGAGAAGGTGAAGTGCAGGTGCACAGAGAGAGCAGGAGCATGGAGGAGAAGGAGCATGCAAGGAGCAGGAGCATGGGGAAAGCAGGAGCACGGTGAAAGCAGCAGTATGGAGAGACCAGGAGATCCAAGAAAGCAGGAGTACGGAGAGACCAAAAGGAAGGGGAGAGCAGGGGCATGGGGAGCGTAGGAGAACGTAGAGAGATGGACCATGGGATGAGCTGGAGCACGGAGGGAGAAGGATCACGGGGAGCAAAGGAGTCAAAACATGGAGATGGTTGGAGCATAGAGAGAGTAGGTGCATGGGGAGAGCAGGGGCACGGGGATTACTGGTGAACATGGAGAGCAGGAGCATAGGGAGAGCAGGAGAATGTGGAGTGTTGGAGCATGGGGAGGATAGGATCACAGATGGAACAGGAGCACAGGGAGAGCAGGAGCATGGAGAGAGCAGGAGAATGGAAAGAACAGGGGCACAGGGAGACCAGGGGCACAGGGAGACCAGGGGCACAGGGAGACCAGGAGCAAGGGGAGAGCCAAAGCACAAAGAGAGCAGGATCAAGTGGAGAGCAGGAGCATGGGGAGAGCTGGAGCACAGAGGGAGAAGGAGCACGGGGAATGAAGGAGAATACTGAGAGCAGGAGCATGGAGAGAGTCAGAACACGGAGATGGCTGTAGTGTATAGAAAGCAGCAGCTTGAGGAGAGGAGGAGGGTGGAGTCAGCAGGAGCATTTTGAGAGCAGGGCCTTGGGGAGCTGGAGCAAGAGCTTCCGCAGGAGCTGGGGAAAGCAGGAGTACAGTGATAGCAACATCAAGGGGAGTGCAAGAAAAGGGTGAGAGCAGAAGCATGGGGAAACCAGGAGCATAGTGTGAGGGGGAGCACGTAGAGCGAGGGAGCACGGGGAGAGCAGTTATATAGAGAGAGCTAGAGCACGGAGAAAGCAGGAGCACGTGGGAGATGGAGTATGTAAGGAACAGGAGCACGGGGAGAGCAGGAACACACAGGTAGCAGGAGCATTGAGACAGCAGGAGCACGGAGAGAGGTGGAGAACGTGGAGTGCTGAGGCATGGGGAGAGTAGGAGCACAGGAGAGCAGGAGTACATGAGAGCAGGAACAAAGAGAGAACAGGACCATGGAGAGAGCAGGAGCACAGAGAGAGTAGGTGCACGGGGAGAGAAGGAGAACGTGGAAATGGGCAGAATGGGAGCGTGGGGAGAGCAAGAGCAAGGGGAGAGCAGGAGCATGGGGAGAGCAGGAGCACGGAGAGAGCAGGATGACGGGGAGAGCAGGAGCAAGGAGAGGGCAGGAGCACAGAGGTAGCTGCAGCATGTGAAGATCAGCAGCACAGAATGTGAAGGAACACAAGGAGAGCAGGAGCAGGGAGATAGGAGGAGCACAGAGAGAGTTTCAGCATGTTGGGAGCAGCAGCGGGAAGTGTGCAGGAGCACAGGGAGAGCTGGAGTGCAAGAAGACCAGGAGAATGTCAAGTGCAGGAGAATGGGGAGATCAGGTGCACAGAGAGAGGTGAATGGAGGAGGAGAAGCATGCAAGGAGCAGGAGCACTGGGAGAGCAGGAACATGCAGAGGGCAGGAGCTTAGAGTGAGCAGGAGCGTGGGGAAAGATGGGAATGTACAGACCATGAGCACAGGGAGAGAAGGAGAAGTTGGAAAATTGGAGCATGGGGAGTGCAGGAGCACGAGGAGGGCAGGAGCACAAGGAGAATAGGAGGACATCAAGAGCAGGTATATGTGAGGAGCAGGCACGTGGGCTGGGAGCAGTAGCACAGGGACTGCAGGAGCACGGGGAGAGCAGGAGCACTGGGAGAGCAGGTTACAGAGAGAGAAGGAGCATGCAAGGAGAAGGAGCATGGAGAGAACAAGAACATGTAGCGGGCAGGAGCATGGAGAGAGCGGGAGCACGGAGAGAGCAGGAATGCGTAGAAGGCAGGAGCATGGAGAGAGCAGGAGCACGGAAAGAGTTGGAGTATGTGCAGAGCAGGAGCACAGTGAGAATAGGAGGGGGTGGAGATCTGGAGCACAGGGAGAACTGGAGAGCGAGGAGAGCAGGGGCATGGAGTGTACAGGAGCACAGAGAAAACAGGAGCAGAGGGAGAGCAAGAGCACGAGGAGAGCAGGGACAGAGAGACTCCAGGAGTACAGAGAGAGCAGGAGCACAGAGAGAGAAAGAGCGTGCAGAGAGCAGGGCACAGTGAGAGCAGGTGCATGGGGAGATCAGGAACACAGAGAGAACAGGCACACAGAGGTAGCTGCAGCATGTGGAGATCAGCAACACAGAATGTGCAAGAGCGTGGGGGTAGCAGGAGCACCGAGAGAGCCTGAGCCATGAGCTAATTGGCACAGGGTCAATAAGTTTAAAGAGGTAAGTGCGTTGCTCAAAGATTGGTGTGGGAGAAATGGGTTTGAATTTGTTGGACATTGGCACCAGTGCTGGGGAAAGAGGAGGTTATTGATAGAGTGTTAAACTAAATAGTGGTGGAGAGGGTTCAGTTACATAGAAATGTAAAAAATCAGAGTTTAAGGAGAGGTTGAGAGTGCAGGTTAGTGACAAGGCTGATTGGGAGCAAAAAGTGAAAGGAAGGGACAGAGTGTGTGAACGCCATGTTGCACCAAAGAATCAAATAAGAGTAGGGAAAATTGACAATAGGGCAAACTTAAAGGCTTTGTATCTGAATGAGCGTAGCATTTGGAATAAAACTAATAAGTTAACAGTGCAAACAGAGATGAATAGGTATGATTTGGTGGCAATTACCAAGACGTGGTTACAGGGAGAACAGGTTTGGGAGTTGAATATCCAAGGGTACGCAGTGTTTTGGAAGGATAGACAGGAAGGAAAAGGAGGTGGTGTAGCTTTGTTAGTAAAGGAAGAGATCAGTGCTATAATGAGGAATGATATAGGCACTGGAGAGCAAGAAGTAGAGTCAGTCTGGGTAGAAATAAGAAATAACAAGGGAAAGAAGTCCCTGGTGGGAGTAATCTATAGGTCCCCAAACAGTAGTTTAGCAGTAGGGCACAGTATAACCCAGGAAATACTGGGAACATGTAAGAAAGGCACAGCAATAATCATGGGTGATTTTAATATGCTTATAGACTGGACTAATCACATTGGCAAGGGTAGCATCAAGTGAAAGTTCATAGGAGGTTCTTGAGAAAATTGATATAGGGAGAGACAAGGTATTGGAGGTGTTGACAGGCTTAAAAGTGGACAAATCTCCAGGTCCAGATGATTTGTGTCCCAGACTGCTGAGGGAGGCAAGGGAGTAGATCGCAGGGGCTCTGACCCAAATTTTTAATTCCTCTCTGGCCACGTGGGAGGTGCCAGAGGACTGGAGAACAGCTAATGTGGTTCCGCTATTTAAGAAGGGTTGTAGAGATAAGCCAGGGAACTACAGGCCAGTGAGTCTCACGTCAGTGGCAGGGAAACTATTGGAGAAAATTCTGAAGGAGAGAATCTATCTCCACTTGGAGAGGCAAGGTTTGATCAGGGATAGTCAGCATGGCTTTGTCAGAGGGAGGTCATGCCCAACAAATTTGATTGAATTTTTTGAGGAGGTAACCAGGTGTGTAGATGAGGGTAGTGAAGTTGATGTAGTTTATATGGATTTCAGCAAAGCCCTTGACAAGGTCCCACATGGGAGACTTATAAAGAAGGCAAATGCACATGGGATACAGGGTAATTTGATAAGGTGGATTCAAAATTGGCTTAGTTGTAGGAGACAGAGGGTGATAACAGAAGGATGCTTTAGTGACTGGAAGCCAGTGTCCAGTGGCGTATCACAGGGATCTGTGCTGGGTCCCCTATTATTTGTCATTTATATAAACGACACAGATGACTATGTAGGGGGTAGGATTAGTAAGTTTGCGGATGATACAAAGATTGGCCGGGTGGTTAACAGTGAATTTGATTGTCTTGGGCTACAGGAAGATATAGATGGGATGGTCAAATGGACAGATAAGTGGCAGACGGAATTTACCCTGAAAAGTATGAGGTGATACACTTTGGAAGGAGTAATTTGACAAGGAAGTATTCAATGAACGGCATGACACCAGGAAGTTCTGAGGAACAAAGGGACATTGGCGTGTGTGTCCATAGATCTCTAAAGGCGGAGGGGCATGTTAGTGGGGTCGTGAAAAAGGCATTTGGGACACTTGCCTTTATCAATCGAGGCATAGATTACAAAAGTAGGGAGGTCATGTTGGGGTTGTATAGAACCTTGGTGAGGCCACAGCTGGAGTACTGTGTGCAGTTCTGGTCGCCACATTATAGGAAGGATGTGATTGCACTGGAGGGGCTACAGAGGAGATTCACCAGGATGTTGCCTGGGATGAAACATTTAAGTTATGATGAGAGGTTGGATAGACTTGGGTTGTTTTTGTTGGAGCAGAGAAGACTGAGGGGTGACCTGATCGAGGTGTACAAGATTATGAGGGGCATGGACAGGGTGGATAGGGAGCAGCTGTTCCCCTTAGTTGAAGGGTCAGTCACAAGGGGACATAAGTTCAAGGTGAGGGGCAGGAGGTTTAGGGGGATGTGAGGAAAAACGTTTTTCCCCAGAGGGTGATGACGGTCTGGAATGCGCTGCCTGGTAGGGTGTTGGAGGCGGGTTGCCTCACATCCTTTAAAAAGTACCTGGATGAGCACTTGGCACATCATAACATTCAAGGCTATGGGCCAAGTGCTGGTAAATGGGGTTAGGTAGGTAGGTCAGGTGTTTCTCACATGTCGGTGCAGACTCGATGGGCCAAAGGGCCTCTTCTGCACTGTGATTCTGTGGTTCTGTGAAAGAAGGAGCACGCAGAGAGCACAGAATGTGGAGTTCTGGGTCAGGGAGAGAGCAGGAGCACACAGAGAGCAGGAGCACAGAAGGCAGAAGTGTGGGGACCGCAGGTGCACAGAGAAGATTTGGAGCATGGGGAAAGCAGGAACAAGGGGACTGCTAGAGCACAGGATGGGGGCAGGTGGATAGAGAGAGCAGGAACACGGGGAGAGCTGGAGCAAGCCGAGAGCTAGAGCACACAGAGAGCAGGTGCAGAGTGAGAATAGAGGCATGAAGAGAGCAAGACTAAGCGGGGAGCTGGAGCATGGGGAGAGTTGGAAAAAAGTGGGAAGGAAAACAGAGAGAGCAAGAAGACAGGGAGAGCAGTTACAGGGTGAGAGTAGGAGCCTGGGGAGAGCAGGAGCACGGGGAGAGCAGGAGCAGAGAGGGAACTGGAACACATGGGGAGCAGGATCATTGAGAGGGCAGCATAGCAGAGGGGGCAGGAGCACAGAAAGAGCAGGAGAATGGAGAGAGCAGATAGTCGGAGAGAGCAAGAGCATAAAGAGGGCAGGAGCACTGAGAGAGCTGAAGTGTGGAGTGAAGAGGAGATTGGAGAGAGCAGGTAAATAGGGAGAGAGCAGGAGAACTTTAAGTGAACGGGAGCATGGGTAGAGCTTGAGCAATAGTTGGGCAGAGCCTGTGGAGAGCAGGTGCACAGAGAGTTCACAGAGAGTGCAGGAGCCTGGCAAAAGCTGGAACACGGCAATGTGGGCAGAAAGATGGAGAGAGCAGGAGCATGAGGAGAGCTGGAGCAGGGACACCGAAGGAGCACACAGAGAACATGTGTACAGGGAGAGTTCCCACTCTTCGCACAGTGACAACAAGAGGAGAGCAGGAGCATGGGGAGAGCTGGAGCACAGTGACAGCAGGAGCACGGGGAGAGCAGGAGCATGGGGAGAGCAGGAGCATGGGGAGAGTGCAAGCCCGAAAACAGCAGCAGCATCAGGAGAGAAGTAACACGCAGAGAGCAGGGGCATGGGTAGATCCTGAACACAGAGGTGGCAGGGTCATTGAGAGAGCAGGAGCCCAGGTAGAGCAGGGGAATTTGGAGAGCAGCAGCATAGGAAGAGCAGGATCACGGGAATTGCAGGGGCATGGGGTGAGCTGGATTATGGGGCTCGGGCAGGAGGATGGAGATTGCAGAATGAATGTGTGAGCTGGAGCACCAAGAGTGGAGGACCACTCAGGAGGCAGCTGCACAGGGAGAGTAGGAGCATGGAGAGAGGAGGACCAAGTGGCAAGCAGCAGCACGGGGGGAGAGCTAGAGAACAACAAGAAAAGGAGAACAGAGGGAGCGAGAACATGGGGGAAACAGGTAGAGGGATGGAGCAAGAGCACAGAGAGAGCAGGATCTTCAGGACAGCAGGAACATGGGGTGAGCAGGAGCACAATGAGAGCAAAAGCACATGGATAGCATGAGCCTAGAGAGTGCATGAGCACTGGGAGAGCAGGAGCACAGAGAGTGCCTGAGGACTGGGAGAATAGGAGCACAGAGAGTGCATGAGCACTGGGAGAGCAGGAGCACAGAGAGTGCATGAGCACTGGGAGAGCAGGAGCACAGAGAGTGCCTGAGGACTGGGAGAATAGGAGCACAGAGAGTGCATGAGCACTGGGAGAGCAGGAGCACAGGGTGAGCAGGAGCACTGGTGAGCAGTAGGACAAAGAGAACATGATAAGGTGTAGAGCAGGAGCACGGGGAGAGCAGGAGTCCAGAGAGTGCTGGAGCATGGGGAGAGAAGGTGTACACAGAGAGCACAGCACGTGGAGAGCCAAAATACAGAGTGGGCAGGAGCACGAAGAGAGCAGGGAGCATAGGGAGAGCAGGAGCATGGAGAGAAAAGGAGGATGGAGAGAACAGGATCACGGGGAGAGATGGAGCATGGGGTGGATGCAAGAGGATGGAGAGAGCTGGAGCACAGAGAGAGCACGAGCACAGGTAGCTCAGGAGCAAGGAGAGAGCTGGTGCACCAAGAGCAGAGGAGAACACAGAGAGCAGGAAAACAGAGAGAGAAGATGCAGGGAGAGAGCAGGAACAGGGCCAGAGCAGGAGCATGGAGAGAGCAGGCTCATAGGGAGAGCACGAGCACAGGTAGAGCAGAAGCACAGCAAGAACAAGAGCACATGATTAGCAGGAGCACAGAGAGAGCAGGAGCACAGAGGGAGCAGGAGCATGGGGAATGCAGGAGCATGGAGGCAGTGAGAGCTTGGGGAGAGCAGAAGCATGGGGAGAGGAGGGGCATAGGAAGAGTGGGAGAATGGGAAGAGAAGGAGCATGGGGTGGGACAGGAGGATTGAGAGAGCTGCAGCATGGAAAGGGCACTAGCATGGGTAGATCAGGAGTAAGGCGAGAGCTGGAGTACTGAGAGTGGAATACCACACAGAAACAGGTGCACGGGGAAAGTAGGAGCATGGAGAAAGCTGGAAAACAGTGAGAGAAGGAGCAAGGAGAGAGCAGGAACACAGGGAGAGCAGGAGCACAGGATTGCAGGAGCATGGGTGAGCAGCAGTACAAAGGGAGCATGATAAGGTGGAGAGCAGGTGCATGGGGAGAGCAGGATTATGGAGAGTGCTGGAGCACAGGGAGAGAAGGTACTCACAGAGAGCACAGCACATGGAGAGCCAGAACAATGAGAGGGCAGGTGCTTAGAAAGAGCAGGAGCACCGGGAGAGCAAGAGCATGGAGACGGCAGGAGCATGGAGAGAGGAGGAGCACAGGGAGATCAAGACATGGTGAGAGCAGAAGCACAGAGAGAACAGTAGAACAGAGAGAGCAGGAGCACAGGGAAAGCTGAAACATGGGGTAGGGGCAGGAGGATGTAGAGGGCTGGAGCACAGAGAGAGCATGAGCACGGATATGTCAGGAGCAAGGCAAAAGCGAGTGCACCTATAGCAGAGGAGCACACAGAGAAAGAATACAGAGAGAAAAGGAGCAGAGGGAGAGCTGGAACAGGGAGACAGTAAGAGCATGGAGAGAGCAGGCTCATAGGGAGAGCGAGAGCACAGTAAGAACAAGAGCACATGGATAGCAGGAGCACAGAGGGAGCAAGAGCATGGGGAGAGCAGGGGCATGGGGAGAGCAAGAGCACGGGGAGAGCAGGGGCAAGGGGAGAGCAGGGGCACGGGGAGAGCAGGGGCACGGGGAGAGCAAGAGCACGGGGAGAGCAGGGGCACGGAGAGAGCAGTGGCACGGGGAGAGCAGGGGCACGGGGAGAGCAGGGGCACGGGGAGAGCAGGGGCACGGAGAGAGCAGGGGCACGGGGAGAGCTGGGGCACGGGGAGAGCAGGGGCACGGAGAGAGCAGGGGCACGGAGAGAGCAGGGGCACGGGGAGAGCAGGGGCACGGAGAGAGCAGGAGCACGGGGAGAGCAGGGGCATGGGGAGAGCAGGAGCACGGGGAGAGCAGGGGCACGGGGAGAGCAGGGGCACGGGGAGAGCAAGAGCAAGGAGAGAGCAGGGGCACGGGGAGAGCAGGGGCACGGGGCGAGCAGGAGCACGGAGAGAGCAGGGGCACGGGGAGAGCAGGGGCAGGGAGAGAGCAGGAGCACGGGGAGAGCAGGAGCACGGGGAGAGCAGGGGCACGGGGAGAGCAGGAGCACGGGGAGAGCAGGGGCAAGGAGAGAGAAGGGGCAGGGGGAGAGCAGGGGCAGGGGGAGAGCAGGGGCACGGGGAGAGCAGGGGCACGGAGAGAGCAGGGGCACGGGGAGAGCAGGGGCACGGGGAGAGCAGGGGCACGGGGAGAACAGGGGCACGGGGAGAGCGGGGCACAGGGAGAGCAGGGGCACGGGGAGAGCAGGAGCACGGGGAGAGCAGGGGCACGGGGAGAGCAGGGGCACGGGGAGAGCAGGCGCACGGAGAGAGCAAGAGCACGGGGAGAGCAGGGGCAAGGGGAGAGCAGGAGCACGGGGAGAGCAAGAGCAAGGTGAGAGCAGGGGCATGGAGAGAGCAGGAGCACGGGGAGAGCAGGAGCACGGGGAGAGCAGGAGCACGGGGAGAGCAGGAGAACGGGGAGAGCAGGAGCACGGGGAGAGCAGGGGCACGGGGAGAGCAGGGGCACGGAGAGTTCAGGGGCACGGGGAGACCAGGGGCACGGAGAGAGCAGGGGCACGGAGAGAGCAGGGGCACGGAGAGAGCAGGGGCACGGGGAGAGCAGGGGCACGGAGAGAGCAGGAGCACGGGGAGAGCAGGGGCACGGGGAGAGCAGGAGCACGGGGAGAGCAGGGGCACGGGGAGAGCAGGGGCACGGGGAGAGCAGGCGCACGGAGAGAGCAAGAGCACGGGGAGAGCAGGGGCAAGGGGAGAGCAGGTGCATGGGGAGAGCAAGAGCAAGGTGAGAGCAGGGGCATGGAGAGAGCAGGAGCACGGGGAGAGCAGGAGCACGGGGAGAGCAGGAGCACGGGGAGAGCAGGAGAACGGGGAGAGCAGGAGCACGGGGAGAGCAGGGGCACGGGGAGAGCAGGGGCACGGAGAGTTCAGGGGCACGGGGAGACCAGGGGCACGGAGAGAGCAGGGGCAAAGAGAGAGCAGGGGCACGGAGAGAGCAGGGGCACGGGGAGAGCAGGGGCACGGAGAGAGCAGGAGCACGGGGAGAGCAGGGGCACGGGGAGAGCAGGAGCACGGGGAGAGCAGGGGCACGGGGAGAGCAGGGGCACGGGGAGAGCAAGAGCAAGGGGAGAGCAGGGGCACTGGGAGAGCAGGGGCACAGGGAGAGCAGGAGCACGGGGAGAGCAGGAGCACGGGGAGAGCAGGAGCACGGGGAGAGCAGAAGCACGGAGAGAGCAGGAGCACGGGGAGAGCAGGGGCACGGGGAGAGCAGGGGCACGGAGAGAGCAGGAGCACGGGGAGAGCAAGGGCACGGGGAGAGCAGGAGCACGGGGAGAGCAGGAGCACGGGGAGAGCAGGGGCACGGGGAGAGCAGGGGCACGGGGAGAGCTGGAGCACGGAGAGAGCAGGGGCACGGGGAGAGCAGGGGCACAGGGAGAGCAGGGGCACGGGGAGAGCAAGGGCACGGGGAGAGCAGGGGCACGGAGAGAGCAGGGGCACGGGGAGAGCAGGGGCACGGGGAGAGCAGGGGCACGCGGAGAGCAGGAGCACGGGGAGAGCAGGGGCACGGGGAGAGCAGGGGCCGGGAGAGAGCAGGAGCACGGGGAGAGCAGGAGCACGGGGACAGCAGGGGCATGGGGAGAGCAGGAGAACGGGGAGAGCAGGGACAAGGAGAGAGCAGGGGCAGGGGGAGAGCAGGGGGACGGGGAGAGCAGGGGCACGCGGAGAGCAGGAGCACGGAGAGAGCAGGAGCACGGGGAGAGCAGGGACACGGGGAGAGCAGGGGCACGGGGAGAGAAGGTGCATGGAGAGAGCAGGAGCACGGGGAGAGCAGGGGCATGGAGAGAGCAAGAGCACGGGGAGAGAAGGAGCATGGAGAGAGCAGGGGCACGGGGAGAGCAGGGGTACGGGGAGAGCAGGGGCATGGGGAGAGCAGGAGCACAGAAAGAGCAGGGGTACGGGGAGAGCAGGGGCACGGAGAGAGCAGGGGCACGGGTAGAGCAAGAGCACGGGGAGAGCAGGGGCACGGGGAGAGCAGGAGCACGGGGAGAGCAGGGGCACGGAGAGAGCAGTGGCACGGGGAGAGCAGGGGCACAGGGAGAGCAGGGGCACGGGGAGAGCAGGGGCACGGAGAGTGCAGGGGCACGGGGAGAGCTGGGGCACGGGGAGAGCAGGGGCACGGAGAGAGCAGGGGCACGGAGAGAGCAGGGGCACGGGGAGACCAGGGGCACGGAGAGAGCAGGGGCACGGAGAGAGCAGGGGCACGGGGAGGGCAGGGGCACGGAGAGAGCAGGAGCACGGGGAGAGCAGGGGCACGGGGAGAGAAGGAGCACGGGGATAGCAGGGGCACGGGGAGAGCAGGGGCACGGGGAGAGCAAGAGCAAGGCGAGAGCAAGAGCAAGGGGAGAGCAGGGACACTGGGAGAGCAGGGGCACGGGGAGAGCAGGAGCACGGGGAGAGCAGGAGCACCGGGAGAGCAGGAGCACGGGGAGAGCAGAAGCACGGAGAGAGCAGTAGCACGGGGAGAGCAGGGGCACGGGGAGAGCAGGGGCACGGAGAGAAGAGGAGCACGGGGAGAGCAGGAGCACGGGAGAGCAGGAGCACGGGGAGAGCAGGAGCACGGGGAGAGCAGGGGCACGGGGAGAGCAGGGGCACGGGGAGAGCAGGAGCACGGAGAGAGCAGGGGCACGGGGAGAGCAGGGGCACGGGGAGCGCAGGGGCACGGGGAGAGCAAGGGCACGGGGAGAGCAGAGGCACGGGGAGAGCAAGAGCACGGGGAGAGCAGGGGCACGGGGAGAGCAGGAGCACGGAGAGAGCAGGGGCACGGGGAGAGCAGGGGCACGGGGAGAGCAGGAGCACGGAGAGAGCAGGAGCACGGGGAGAGCAGGGACACGGGGAGAGCAGGAGCACGGGGAGAGCAGGGGCACGGGGAGAGCAGGGGCAGGGAGAGAGCAGGAGCACGGGGAGAGCAGGAGCACGGGGAGAGCAGGGGCACGGGGAGAGCAGGAGCACGGGGAGAGCAGGGGCAAGGAGAGAGCAGGGGCAGGGGGAGAGCAGGGGCAGGGGGAGAGCATGGGAATGGAGAGAGCAGGGGCACGGGGAGAGCAGGGCCACGGGGAGAGCAGGGGCACAGGGAGAGCAGGGGCACGGGGAGAGCAGGGGCACGGCGAGAGCAGGGGCACGGGGAGAGCAGGCGCACGGAGAGAGCAAGAGCACGGGGAGAGCAGGGGCACGGGGAGAGCAGGAGCACGGGGAGAGCAGGATCCCGGGGAGAGCAGGAGCACGGAGAGAGCAGGGGCACGGGGAGAGCAAGAGGACGGGGAGAGCAGGGGCACGGGGAGAGCAAGAGCACGGTGAGAGCAGAGGCAATGAGAGAGCAGGAGCACGGGGAGAGCAGGAGCACGGGGAGAGCAGGAGCACGGGGAGAGCAGGAGAACGGGGAGAGCAGGAGCACGGGGAGAGCAGGTGCACGGGGAGAGCAGGGGCACGGAGAGTTCAGGGGCACGGGGAGACCAGGGGCACGGAGAGAGCAGGGGCACGGAGAGAGCAGGGGCACGGAGAGAGCAGGGGCACGGGGAGAGCAGGGGCACGGAGAGAGCAGGAGCACGGGGAGAGCAGGGGCACGGGGAGAGCAGGAGAACGGGGAGAGCAGGGGCACGGGGAGAGCAGGGGCACGGGGAGAGCAAGAGCAAGGGGAGAGCAGGGGCACTGGGAGAGCAGGGGCACGGGGAGAGCAGGAGCACGGGGAGAGCAGGAGCACGGGGAGAGCAGGAGCACGGGGAGAGCAGGAGCACGGGGAGAGCAGAAGCACGGAGAGAGCAGGAGCACGGGGAGAGCAGGGGCACGGGGAGAGCAGGGGCAGGGAGAGAGCAGGAGCACGGGGAGAGCAGGGGCACGGGGAGAGCAGGAGCACGGGGAGAGCAGGAGCACGGGGAGAGCAGGGGCACGGGGAGAGCAGGGGCACGGGGAGAGCAGGAGCACGGAGAGAGCAGGGGCACGGGGAGAGCAGGGGCACGGGGAGAGCAGGGGCACGGGGAGAGCAAGAGCACGGGGAGAGCAGGGGCACGGGAGAGCAGGAGCGCGGGGAGAGCAGGGGCACGGGGAGAGCAGGGGCACGTGGAGAGCAGGAGCTCGGAGAGAGCAGGAGCACGGGGAGTGCAGGGTCACGGGGAGAGCAGGAGCACGGGGAGAGCAGGGGCACGGGGAGAGCAGGGGCACGGGGAGAGCAGGGGCACGGGGTGAGCAGGAGCACGGGGTGAGCAGGGGCACGGGGAGAGCAGGGGCACGGGGAGAGCAGGGGCACGGGGAGAGCAGAGGCACGGGGTGAGCAGGAGCATGGGGAGAGCAGGGGCACGGGGAGAGCTGGGGCACGGGGAGAGCAGGGGCACGGGAGAGCAGGGGCACAGAGAGAGCAGGGGCAGGGGGAGAGCAGGAGCACGGGGAGAGCAAGAGCACGGGGAGAGCAGGGGCACGGGGAGAGCAGGGGCACGGGGAGAGCAGGGGCACGGGGAGAGTAGGGGCACGGAGAGAGCAGGAGCACGGAGTGAGTAGGAGCATGGAGAGAGCAAGAGCACGGGGAGAGCAGGGGCATGGGGAGAGCAGGGGCACGGGGCGAGCAGGGGCATGGAGAGAGCAGGAGCACGGGGTGAGCAGGGGCACAGGGTGAGCAGGGGCACTGGGAGAGCAGGGGCACGGGGAGAGCAGGAGCATAGAAAGAGCAGGGGCACGGGGAGAGCAGGGGCACGGGGAGTGCAGGGACACGGGGAGAGCAGGGGCACGGGGAGAGCAGGTGCACAGAAAGAGCAGGAGCACGGGGAGAGCAGGGGAACGGCGAGAGCCGGAGCACGGAGAGAGCAGGGGCATGGAGAGAGCAAGAGCACGGTGAGAGCAGGGGCACGGGGAGAGCAGGGGCACGGGGAGAGAAGGGGCATGGAGAGAGCAGGAGCAAGGGGAGAGCAGGGGCATGGAGAGAGCAAGAGCACGGGGAGAGAAGGAGCATGGAGAGAGCAGGGGCACGGGTAGAGCAGGGGCACGTGGAGAGCAGGAGCATGGAGAGAGCAGGGGCACGGAGTGAGCAGGGGCACGGGGAGAGCAGGGGCACGGGGAGAGCAGGAGCACGGGGAGAGCAGGGGCACGGGGAGAGCAGGGGCACGGGGAGAGCTGGAGCACGGGGAGAGCAGGGGCACGGGGAGAGCAGGGGCACGGGGAGAGCAGGGGCACGGGGAGAGCAAGAGCACGGGGTGAGCAGGGGCATGGAGAGAGCAGGGGCACGGAGAGAGCAGGAGCACGGGGAGAGCAGGAGCACGGGGAGAGCAGGGGCATGGAGAGAGCAAGAGCACGGGGAGAGCACGAGCACGGGGAGAGCAGGAGCACGGAGAGAGCAGGGGCATGGAGAGAGCAAGAGCACGGGGATGGCAGGAGCACGGGGAGAGCAGTAGCACGGAGAGAGCAGGGGCACGGGGAGAGCAGGGGCACAGAGTGAGCAAGAGCACGGGGAGAGCAGGGGCACGGGGAAAGCAGGAGAACGGGGAGAGCAGGAGCACGGGGAGAACAGGGGCATGGGGAGAGCAGGGGCACGGGGAGAGCAGGGGCACGGGGAGAGCAGGGGCACGGGGAGAGCAGGGGCACGGGGAGAGCAGGGGCACGGGGAGTGCAGGGGCACGGGGAGAGCAGGAGCATGGTGGGAGCAGGGGCACGGGGAGAGCAGGGGCACGGAGAGAGCAGGGGTATGGGGATAGAAGGGGCACGGGGAGAGCAGGGGCACGGGGAGAGCTGGGGCATGGGGAGAGCAGGGGCACGGGGAGAGCAGGGGCACGGAGAAAGCAGGAGCTCGGAGAAGCAGGGGCATGGAGAGAGCAAGAGCACAGGGAGAGCAGGGGCACGGGTAGAGCAATGGCACGGGGAGAGCTGGGGCATGGAGAGAGCAAGAGCACGGGGCGAGCAGGGGCATGGAGAGAGCAAGAGCACGGGGAGAGCAGGAGCATGGAGAGAGCAGGGGCACGGGGAGAGCAGGGGCACGGGGAGAGCAGTAGCACAGAAAGAGCAGGGGCATGGGGAGAGCAGGGGCACTGGGAGAGCAGGGGCACGGGGAGAGCAGGAGCATGGAGAGAGCAGGGGCACGGGGAGAGCAGGAGCACGGGGAGAGCAAGAGCACGGGGAGAGCAGGAGCACGGAGAGAGGTGGGGCATGGAGAGAGCAAGAGCACGGGGAGAGCAGGAGCACGGGGAGAGCAGGAGCACGGAGAGAGTAGGGGCATGGAGAGAGAAAGAGCACGGGGAGAGCAGGGGCACGGGGAGAGCAGGGGCAGGGGGAGAGCAGGGGCACAGGGAGAGCAGGAGCATGAAGAGAGCAGGGGCACGGGGAGAGCAGGGGCACGGGGAGAGCAGGGGCACGGGGAGAGCAGGGGAACGGGGAGAGCTGGGGCACGGGGAGAGCAGGGGCACGGAGAGAGCAGGGGCACGGAGAGAGCAGGGGCACGGGGAGAGCAGGGGCACGGAGAGAGCAGGAGCACGGGGAGAGCAGGGGCATGGGGAGAGCAGGAGCACGGGGAGAGCAGGGGCACGGGGAGAGCAGGGGCACGGGGAGAGCAAGAGCAAGGGGAGAGCAGGGACACTGGGAGAGCAGGGGCACGGGGAGAGCAGGAGCACGGGGAGAGCAGGAGCACGGGGAGAGCAGAAGCACGGAGAGAGCAGGAGCACAGGGAGAGCAGGGGCACGGGGAGAGCAGGGGCACGGGGAGAGCAGGGGCACGGGGAGAGCAGGGGCACGGGGAGAGCAAGAGCACGGGGAGAGCAGGGGTACGGAGAGAGCAGGAGCACGGGGAGAGCAGGGGCACGGGGAGAGCAGGAGCACGAGAGAGCAGGGGCACGGGGAGAGCAGGGGCACGGGGAGAGCAGGAGCACGGAGAGAGCAGGAGCACGGGGAGAGTAGGGACACGGGGAGAGCAGGAGCACGGGGACAGCAGGGGCATGGGGAGAGCAGGAGCACGGGGAGAGCAGGGGCACGGGGAGAGCAGGGGCACGGGGAGAGCAAGAGCAAGGGGAGAGCAGGGACACTGGGAGAGCAGGGGCACGGGGAGAGCAGGAGCACGGGGAGAGCAGGAGCACTGGGAGAGCAGAAGCACGGAGAGAGCAGGAGCACAGGGAGAGCAGGGGCACGGGGAGAGCAGGGGCACGGGGAGAGCAGGGGCACGGGGAGAGCAGGGGCACGGGGAGAGCAAGAGCACGAGGAGAGCAGGGGCACGGAGAGAGCAGGAGCACGGGGAGAGCAGGGGCACGGGGAGAGCAGGAGCACGAGAGAGCAGGGGCACGGGGAGAGCAGGGGCACGGGGAGAGCAGGAGCACGGAGAGAGCAGGAGCACGGGGAGAGTAGGGACACGGGGAGAGCAGGAGCACGGGGAGAGAAGGGGCATGGGGAGAGCAGGGGCAGGGAGAGAGCTGGAGCACGGGGAGAGCAGGAGCACGGGGATAGCAGGGGCACGGGGAGAGCAGGGGCACGGGGAGAGCAGGGGCAAGGAGAGAGCAGGGGCAGGGGGAGAGCAGGGGCAGGGGGAGAGCAGGGGCACAGGGAGAGCAGGGGCACGGAGAGAGCAGGGGCACGGGGAGAGCAGGGGCAAGGGGAGAGCAGGGGCACGGGGAGAACAGGGGCACGGGGAGAGCAGGGGCACGGGGAGAGCAGGGGCACGGGGAGAGCAGGCGCACGGAGAGAAGAAGAGCACGGGGAGAGCAGGGGCACGGGGAGAGCAGGAGCACGGGGAGAGCAGGAGCACGGGGACAGCAGGAGCACGGAGAGAGCAGGGGCACGGGGAGTGCAAGAGGACGGGGAGAGCAGGGGCACGGGGAGAGCCAGAGCAAGGTGAGAGCAGGGGCATGGAGAGAGCAGGAGCACGGGGAGAGCAGGAGCACGGGGAGAGCAGGAGCACGGGGAGAGCAGGAGAACGGGGAGAGCAGGAGCACGGGGAGAGCAGGGGCACGGGGAGAGCAGGGGCACGGAGAGTTCAGGGGCACGGGGAGACCAGGGGCACGGAGAGAGCAGGGGCACGGAGAGAGCAGGGGCACGGAGAGAGCAGGGGCACGGGGAGAGCAGGGGCACAGAGAGAGCAGGAGCACGGGGAGAGCAGGGGCACGGGGAGAGCAGGAGCACGGGGAGAGCAGGGGCACGGGGAGAGCAGGGGCACGGGGAGAGCAAGAGCAAGGGGAGAGCAGGGGCACTGGGAGAGCAGGGGCACAGGGAGAGCAGGAGCACGGGGAGAGCAGGAGCACGGGGAGAGCAGGAGCACGGGGAGAGCAGAAGCACGGAGAGAGCAGGAGCACGGGGAGAGCAGGGGCACGGGGAGACCAGGGGCACGGAGAGAGCAGGAGCACGGGGAGAGCAACGGCACGGGGAGAGCAGGAGCACGGGGAGAGCAGGAGCACGGGGCGAGCAGGGGCACGGGGAGAGCAGGGGCACGGGGAGAGCTGGAGCACGGAGAGAGCAGGGGCACGGGGAGAGCAGGGGCACGGGGAGAGCAGGGGCACGGGGAGAGCAAGAGCACGGGGAGAGCAGAGGCACGGAGAGAGCAAGAGCACGGGGAGAGCAGGGGCACGGGGAGAGCAGGAGCACGGGGAGAGCAGGAGCACGGGGAGAGCAGGAGCACGGAGAGAGCAGGGGCACGGGGAGAGCAGGGGCACGGGGAGAGCAGGAGCACGGAGAGAGCAGGAGCACGGGGAGAGCAGGGACACGGGGAGAGCAGGAGCACGGGGAGAGCAGGGGCACGGGGAGAGCAGGAGCAGGGAGAGAGCAGGAGCACGGGGAGAGCAGGAGCACGGGGAGAGCAGGGGCACGGGGAGAGCAGGAGCACGGGGAGAGCAGGGGCAAGCAGAGAGCATGGGCAGGGGGAGAGCAGGGGCAGGGGGAGAGCAGGGGCACGGGGAGAGCAGGGGCATGGAGAGAGCAGGGGCACGGGGAGAGCAGGGCCACGGGGAGAGCATGGGCACGGGGAGAGCAGGGGCACATGGAGAGCAGGGGCACGGGGAGAGCAGGGGCACGGGGAGAGCAGGAGCACGGGGAGAGCAGGAGCACGGGGAGAGCAGGGGCATGGGGAGAGCAGGGGCACGGAGAGTTCAGGGGCACGGGGAGAGCAGGGGCACGGAGAGAGCAGGAGCACGGGGAGAGCAGGGGCACGGGGAGAGCAGGAGCAAGGGGAGAGCAGGGGCACGGGGAGAGCACGGGCACGGGGAGAGCAAGAGCAAGGGGAGAGCAGGGGCACTGGGAGAGCAGGGGCACGGGGAGAGCAGGAGCACGGGGAGAGCAGGAGCACGGGGAGAGCAGGAGCACGGGGAGAGCAGAAGCACGGAGAGAGCAGAAGCACGGGGAGAGCAGGGGCACGGGGAGAGCAGGGGCAGGGAGAGAGCAGGAGCACGGGGAGAGCAGGGGCACGGGGAGAGCAGGAGCACGGGGAGAGCAGGAGCCCGGGGAGAGCAGGGGCACGGAGAGAGCAGGGGCACGGGGAGAGCAGGGGCACGGAGAGAGCAGGAGCACGGGGAGAGCAGGGGCACGGGGAGAGCAGGAGCACGGGGAGAGCTGGGGCACGGGGAGAGCAGGGGCACGGGGAGAGCAAGAGCAAGGGGAGAGCAGGGGCACTGGGAGAGCAGGGGCACGGGGAGAGCAGGGGCATGGGGAGAGCAGGGGCACGGAGAGAGCAAGAGCACGGGGAGAGCAGGGGCACGGGGAGAGCAGGAGCACGGGGAGAGCAGGAGCACGGGGAGAGCAGGAGCACGGAGAGAGCAGGGGCACGGGGAGAGCAAGAGGACGGGGAGAGCAGGGGCACGGGGAGAGCAAGAGCACGGTGAGAGCAGGGGCATGGAGAGAGCAGGAGCACGGGGAGAGCAGGAGCACGGGGAGAGCAGGAGCACGGGGAGAGCAGGAGAACGGGGAGAGCAGGAGCACGGGGAGAGCAGGGGCATGGGGAGAGCAGGGGCACGGAGAGTTCAGGGGCACGGGGAGACCAGGGGCATGGAGAGAGCAGGGGCACGGGGAGAGCAGGGGCACGGGGAGAGCAGGAGCAAGGGGTGAGCAGGGGCACGGGGAGAGCAGGGGCACGGTGAGAGCAAGAGCAAGGGGAGAGCAGGGGCACTGGGAGAGCAGGGACACGGGGAGAGCAGGAGCACGGGGAGAGCAGGAGCACGGGGAGAGCAGGAGCACCGGGAGAGCAGAAGCACGGAGCGAGCAGAAGCACGGGGAGAGCAGGGGCACGGGGAGAGCAGGAGCACGGGGAGAGCAGGAGCACGGGGAGAGCAGGGGCACGGAGAGAGCAGGGGCACGGGGAGAGCAGGGGCACGGAGAGAGCAGGAGCACGGGGAGAGCAGGGACACGGGGAGAGCAGGAGCACGGGGAGAGCAGGGGCACGGGGAGAGCAGGGGCACGGGGAGAGCAAGAGCAAGGGGAGAGCAGGGGCACTGGGAGAGCAGGAGCACGGGGAGAGCAGGGGCATGGGGAGAGCAGGGGCACGGAGAGAGCAAGAGCACGGGGAGAGCAGGAGCACGGGGAGAGCAGGGGCACGGGGAGAGCAGGGGCACGGGGAGAGTAGGGGCACGGAGAGAGCAGGAGCACGGAGAGAGCAGGGGCATGGAGAGAGCAAGATCACGGGGAGAGCAGGGGCATGGGGAGAGCAGGGGCACGGGGCGAGCAGGGGCATGGAGAGAGCAGGAGCACGGGGAGAGCAGGGGCACGGGGAGAGCAGGGGCACGGGGAGAGCAGGGGCACTGGGAGAGCAGGGGCACGGGGAGAGCAGGAGCACAGAAAGAGCAGGGGCACGGGGAGAGCAGGGGCACGGGGAGTGCAGGGACAAGGGGAGAGGAGGGGCACGGGGAGAGCAGGTGCACAGAAAGAGCAGGAGCACGGGGAGAGCAGGGGAATGGAGAGAGCAGGAGCACGGAGAGAGCAGGGGCATGGAGAGAGCAAGAGCACGGTGAGAGCAGGGGCACGGGGAGAGCAGGGGCACGGGGAGAGAAGGGGCATGGAGAGAGCAGGAGCACGGGGAGAGCAGGGGCATGGAGAGAGCAAGAGCACGGGGAGAGAAGGAGCATGGAGAGAGCAGGGGCACGGGTAGAGCAGGGGCACGGGGAGAGCAGGGGCATGGGGAGAGCTGGAGCACAGAAAGAGCAGGGGTACGGGGTGAGCAGGGGCACGGGGAGAGCAGGAGCACGGGGAGAGCAGGGGCACGGGGAGAGCAGGAGCATGAAGAGAGCAGGGGCACGGGGAGAGCAGGGGCACGGGGAGAGCAGGGGCACGGGGAGAGCAGGAGCATGGAGAGAGCAGGGGCACGGAGTGAGCAGGGGCACGGGGAGAGCAGGGGCACGGGGAGAGCAGGGGCACGGGGAGAGCAGGGGCACGGGGAGAGCTGGAGCACGGGGAGAGCAAGGGCACGGGGAGAGCAGGGGCACGGGGAGAGCAGGGGCACGGGGAGAGCAAGAGCACGGGGAGAGCAGGGGCATGGAGAGAGCAGGGGCATGGAGAGAGCAGGAGCACGGGGAGAGCAGGAGCACGGGGAGAGCAGGGGCACGGAGAGAGCAAGAGCACGGGGAGAGCACGAGCATGGGGAGAGCAGGAGCACGGAGAGAGCAGGGGCATGGAGAGAGCAAGAGCACGGGGAGAGCAGGAGCACGGGGAGAGCAGGAGCACGGAGAGAGCAGGGGCATGGAGAGAGCAAGAGCACGGGGAGGGCAGGAGCACGGGGAGAGCAGTAGCACGGAGAGAGCAGGAGCACGGGGAGAGCAGGAGCACGGAGAGAGTTGGGGCATGGAGAGAGCAAGAGCACGGGGAGAGCAGGAGCACGGGGAGAGCAGGAGCACGGAGAGTGCAGGGGCATGGAGAGAGCAAGAGCACGGGGAGAGCAGGAGCGCGGGGAGAGTAGTAGCACGGAGAGAGCAGGGGCATGGGGAGAGCAGGGGCACGGGAGGGAAGGGGCACGGGGAGAGCTGTGGCAGGGAGAGAGCTGAAGCACGGGGAGAGCAGGAGCACGGGGAGAGCAGGGGCACGGGGAGGGCAGGAGCACGGGGAGAGCAGGGGCACGGGGAGAGCAGGGGCACGGGGAGAGCAGGGGCACGGGGAGAGCAGGGGCACGGAGAGAGCAGGGGCACGGGGAGAGCAGGAGCATGGAGTGAGCAGGGGCACGGGGAGAGCAGGGGCACGGGGATGGCAGGGGCACGGGGAGAGCAGGAGCATGGAGAGAGCAGGGGCACGGAGAGAGCAGGGGCAAGGGGAGAGCAGGGTCACAGGGAGAGCAGGGCCACGAGGAGAGCAGGGGCACGGTGAGAGCAGGAGCACGGGGAGAGCAGGGGCACGGGGAGAGCAGGGGCACGGGGAGAGCAGGGGCACGGGGAGAGCAGGGACATGGGGAGAGCAGGGGCAAGGGGAGAGCAGGAGCACGGGGAGAGCAGGGGCACGGGGAGAGCAGGGGCACGGAGAGAGCAGGGGTACGGGGAGAGAAGGGGCACGGGGAGAGCAGGGGCACGGGGAGAGCAGGGGCATGGGGAGAGTAGGAGCACGGGGAGAGCAGGGGCATGGAGAGAGCAAGAGCACGGGGAGAGCAGGAGCATGGAGAGAGCAGGGGCACGGGGAGAGCAGGGGCACGGGGAGAGCAGGAGCACGGGGAGAGCAGGGGCACGGGGAGAGCAGGAGAACGGGGAGAGCAGAAGCACGGGGAGAGCAGGGGCACGGAGAGAGCAAGAGCACGGGGAGAGAAGGGCCATGGAGAGAGCAAGAGCAAGGAGTGAGCAGGGGCAAGGAGAGAGCAAGAGCAGTGGGAGAGCAGGGGCAGGGAGAGAGAAGGAGCACGGGGAGAGCAGGGGAATGGAGAGAGCAAGAGCACGGGGAGAGCAGTGGAATGGAGAGAGCAAGAGCACGGGGAGAGCAGGGGCATGGAGAGAGCAAGAGCACGGGGAGAACAGGGGCAAGGAGAGAGCAAGAGCTCGGGGAGAGCAGGGGCATGGAGAGAGCAAGAGCACGGGGAGAGCAGGGGCATGGAGAGAGCAAGAACACGGGGAGAGCAGGGGCACGGAGAGAGCTGGAGCACGGGGAGAGCAGGGGCATGGAGAGAGCAAGAGCACGGGGAGAGCAGGGGCATGGAGAGAGCAAGAGCACGGAGAGAGCAGGGGCACGGAGAAAGCAAGAGCACGGGGAGAGTTGGGGCATGGAGAGAGCAAGAGCACGGGGAGAGCAGGGGCATGGAGAGAGCAAGAGCACGGGGAGAGCAGTGGAATGGAGAGAGCAAGAGCACGGGGAGAGCAGGGGCATGGAGAGAGCAAGAGCACGGGGAGAACAGGGGCAAGGAGAGAGCAAGAGCTCGGGGAGAGCAGGGGCATGGAGAGAGCAAGAGCACGGGGAGAGCAGGGGCATGGAGAGAGCAAGAACATGGGGAGAGCAGGGGCACGGAGAGAGCTGGAGCACGGGGAGAGCAGGGGCATGGAGAGAGCAAGAGCACGGGGAGAGCAGGGGCATGGAGAGAGCAAGAGGACGGAGAGAGCAGGGGCACGGAGAAAGCAAGAGCACGGGGAGAGCTGGGGCATGGAGAGAGCAAGAGCACGGGGAGAGCAGGGGCATGGAGAGAGCAAGAGCACGGGGAGAGCAGGGGCATGGAGAGAGCAAGAGCAAGGGGAGAGCAGGGGCACGGAGAGAGCAAGAGGACGGGGAGAGCAGGGGCATGGAGAGAGCAAGAGCACGGAGAGAGCAGGGGCATGGAGAGAGCAAGAGCACGGGGAGAGCAGGGGCACCTAGAATGCAGGAGCATGGGGAGAGCAGTGGCATGGAGAGAGCAAGAGCACGGGGAAGCAGGGGCATGGAGAGAGCGAGAGCACGGAGAGAGCAGGGGCACGGAGAGAGCAGGAGCACGGAGAGAGCAGGGGCATGGAGAGAGCAAGAGCACGGGGAGAGCAGGAGCACGGGGAGAGCAGGAGCACGGAGAGAGTTGGGGCATGGAGAGAGCAAGAGCACGGGGAGAGCAGGAGCACGGGGAGAGCAGGAGCACGGAGAGTGCAGGGGCATGGAGAGAGCAAGAGCACGGGGAGAGCAGGAGCGCGGGGAGAGTAGTAGCACGGAGAGAGCAGGGGCATGGGGAGAGCAGGGGCACGGGAGGGAAGGGGCACGGGGAGAGCTGTGGCAGGGAGAGAGCAGAAGCACGGGGAGAGCAGGAGCACGGGGAGAGCAGGGGCACGGGGAGGGCAGGAGCACGGGGAGAGCAGGGGCACGGGGGGAGCAGGGGCACGGGGAGAGCAGGGGCACGGGGAGAGCAGGGGCACGGAGAGAGCAGGGGCACGGGGAGAGCAGGAGCATGGAGTGAGCAGGGGCACGGGGAGAGCAGGGGCACGGGGATGGCAGGGGCACGGGGAGAGCAGGAGCATGGAGAGAGCAGGGGCACGGAGAGAGCAGGGGCAAGGGGAGAGCAGGGTCACAGGGAGAGCAGGGCCACGAGGAGAGCAGGGGCACGGTGAGAGCAGGAGCACGGGGAGAGCAGGGGCACGGGGAGAGCAGGGGCACGGGGAGAGCAGGGGCACGGGGAGAGCAGGGACACGGGGAGAGCAGGGGCAAGGGGAGAGCAGGAGCACGGGGAGAGCAGGGGCACGGGGAGAGCAGGGGCATGGAGAGAGCAGGGGTACGGGGAGAGAAGGGGCACGGGGAGAGCAGGGGCACGGGGAGAGCAGGGGCATGGGGAGAGTAGGAGCACGGGGAGAGCAGGGGCATGGAGAGAGCAAGAGCACGGGGAGAGCAGGAGCATGGAGAGAGCAGGGGCACGGGGAGAGCAGGGGCACGGGGAGAGCAGGGGCACGGGGCAAGCAGGGGCATGGGGAGAGCAGGAGCATGGAGAGAGCAGGTGCATGGGGAGAGCAGGGGCACGGGGAGAGCAGGGGCACGGGGAGAGCAGGAGCACGGAGAGAGCACGGGCACGGAGAGAGCAGGGGCACGGGGAGAGCAGGGGCACGGGGAGAGCAGGGTCACGGGGAGAGCAAGAGCACGGGGAGAGCAGGGGCATGGAGAGAGCAGGGGCATGGAGAGAGCAGGAGCACGGGGAGAGCAGGAGCACGGGGAGAGCAGGAGCACGGTGAGAGCTGGGGCATGGAGAGAGCAAGAGCACGGGGAGAGCAGGAGCACGGGGAGAGCAGGAGCACGGATAGAGCAGGGGCAAGGAGAGAGCAAGAGCACGGGGAGAGCAGGAGCACGGGGAGAGCAGGAGCACGGAGAGAGCAGATGCACGGGGAGAGCAGGGGCACGGAGAGAGCAGGAGCACGGAGAGAGCAGGATCACGTGGAGAGCAGGGACACGGGGAGAGCAGGACCACGGGGAGAGCAGGGGCACGGGGAGAGCAGGGGCAGGGAGAGACCAGGAGCACGGGGAGAGCAGGAGCACGGGGAGAGCAGGGGCACGGAGAGAGCAAGAGCACGGGGAGAGCTGGGGCCCGGGGAGAGCAGGAGCACGGGGAGAGCAGGGGCACGGGGAGAGCAGGGGCACGGAGAGAGCAGGGGCACGGAGAGAGCATGGGCACGGGGAGAGCAGGGGCACGGGGAGAGCAGTGGCACGGGGAGAGCAGGGGCACGGGGAGAGCAGGAGCACGGGGTGAGCAGGGGCACGGGGAGAGCAGGGGCACGGAGAGAGCAAGAGCACGGGGAGAGCTGGGGCCCGGGGAGAGCAGGAGCACGGGGAGAGCAGGGGCACGGGGAGAGCAGGGGCACGGAGAGAGCAGGGGCACGGAGAGAGCAGGAGCACAGGGAGAGCAGGGGCACGGAGGGAGCAGGGGCACGGAGAGAGCAAGAGCACGGGGAGAGAAGGGCCATGGAGAGAGTAAGAGCAAGGAGAGAGCAGAGGCAAGGAGAGAGCAAGAGCACGGGGAGAGCAGGGGCAGGGAGAGAGCAAGAGCACGGGGAGAGCAGGGGCATGGAGAGAGCAAGAGAACGGGGAGAGCAGGGGCACGGAGAGAGCTGGAGCACGGGGAGAGCAGGGGCATGGAGAGAGCAGGGGCATGGAGAGAGCCAGAGCACGGGGAGAGCAGGGGCTTGGAGAGAGCAAGAGCACGGGGAGAACAGGGGCATGGAGAGAGCAAGAGCTCGGGGAGAGCAGGGGCAAGGATAGAGCAAGAGCACGGGGAGAGCAGGGGCATGGAGAGAGCAAGAGCACGGGGAGAGCAGGGGCATGGAGAGAGCAAGAGCACGGGGAGAGCAGGGGCATGGAGAGAGCAGGAGCACGGAGAGAGCAGGGGCACGGGGTGAGCAGGGGCAGGGGGAGAGCAGGGGCACGAGGAGAGCAGGGGCACGGGGAGAGCAGGGGCAGGGGGAGAGCAGGGGCACGAGGAGAGCAGGAGCACAGGGAGAGCAGGGGCACGGGGAGAGCAGGGGCACGGGGTGAGCAGGGGCACGGAGAGAGCAAGAGCACGGGGAGAGCAGGAGAACGGGGAGAGCAGAAGCACGGGGAGAGTAGGGGCACGGGGAGAGCAAAGGCACGGAGAGAGCAGGGGCACGGAGAGAGCAGGAGCACGGGGAGAGCAGGGGCACGGAGAGAGCAGGGGAACGGAGAGAGCAAGAGCACGGGGAGAGAAGGGCCATGGAGAGAGCAAGAGCAAGGAGAGAGCAGGGGCAAGAAGAGAGCAAGAGCACGGGGAAAGCAGGTGCAGGGAGAGAGAAGGAGCACGGGTAGAGCAGGGGAATGGAGAGAGCAGGAGCACGGAGAGAGCAGGGGCACGGGAGAGCAGGGGCACGGGGAGAGCAGGGGCACGGAGAGAGCAGGGGCACGGAGAGAGCAGGGGCACGGGGAGAGCAGGGGCACAGGGAGAGCAGGAGCACGGGGAGAGCAGGGGCACGGGGAGAGCAGGGGCACGGGGTGAGCAGGGGCACGGAGAGAGCAAGAGCAAGGGGAGAGCAGGGGCAACGGGAGAGCAGGAGCACGGGGAGAGCAGGGGCACGGGGAGAGCAGGGGCATGGAGAGAGCAGGGGCACGGGGAGAGCAGGGGCACAGGGAGAGCAGGAGCACGGGGAGAGCAGGGGCACGGGGAGAGCAGGGGCACGGGGTGAGCAGGGGCACGGAGAGAGCAAGAGCAAGGGGAGAGCAGGAGCACCGGGAGAGCAGGAGCACGGGGAGAGCAGGAGCACGGGGAGAGCAGGAGAACGGGGAGAGCAGAAGCACGGGGAGAGCAGGGGCACGGGGAGAGCAGGGGCACGGAGAGAGCAGGGGCACGGAGAGAGCAGGAGCACGGGGAGAGCATGGGCACGGAGAGAGCAGGGGCACGGATAGAGCAAGAGCATGGGGAGAGAAGGGCCATGGAGAGAGCAAGAGCAAGGAGAGAGCAGGGGCACGGAGAGAGCAAGAGCACGGGGAGAGCAGGGGCAGGGAGAGAGCAAGAGCACGTGGAGAGCAGGGGCATGGAGAGAGCAAGAACACGGGGAGAGCAGGAGCACGGAGAGAGCTGGAGCACGGGGAGAGCAGGGGCATGGAGAGAGCTAGAGCACGGGGAGAGCAGGGGCATGGAGAGAGCAAGAGCACGGAGAGAGCAGGGGCACGGAGAGAGCAAGAGCACGGGGAGAGCAGGGGCATGGAGAGAGCAAGAGCACGGGGAGAGCAGGGGCACGGAGAGAGCAAGAGCACGGGGAGAGCAGGGGCATGGAGAGAGCAAGAGCACGGGGAGAGCAGGGGCATGGAGAGAGCAAGAGCACCGGGAGAGCAGGGGCATGGAGAGAGCAGGAGCACGGAGAGAGCAGGGGCACGGGGAGAGCAGGGGCACGGGGTGAGCTGGGGCACGGGGAGAGCAGGGGCACGGAAGAGCAGGGGCACGGGGAGAGCAGGGGCACGGAGAGAGCAGGGGCACGGAGAGAGCAGGAGCATGGGGAGAGCAGGGGCACGGGGAGAGCAGGGGCATGGAGAGAGCAGGGGCACGGGGAGAGCAAGAGCACGGGGAGAGCAGGGGCACGGGGAGAGCAGGGGCACGGTGTGAGCAGGGGCACGGAGAGAGCAAGAGCACTGGGAGAGCAGGGGCAGCTGGAGAGCAGGAGCACGAGGAGAGCAGGAGCACGGGGAGAGCAGGAGAACGGGGAGAGCAGAAGCACGGGGAGAGCAGGGGCACGGGGAGAGCAAAGGCACGGAGAGAGCAGGGGCACGGAGAGAGCAAGAGCACGGGGAGAGAAGGGCCATGGAGAGAGCAAGAGCAAGGAGAGAGCAGGGGCAAGGAGAGAGCAAGAGCAGTGGGAGAGCAGGGGCAGGGAGAGAGAAGGAGCACGGGGAGAGCAGGGGAATGGAGAGAGCAAGAGCACGGGGAGAGCAGGGGCATGGAGAGAGCAAGAGCACGGGGAAAGCAGGGGCATGGAGAGAGCAAGAGCACGGGGAGAGCAGGGGCAAGGAGAGAGCAAGAGCTCGGGGAGAGCAGGGGCATGGAGAGAGCAAGAGCACGGGGAGAGCAGGGGCATGGAGAGAGCAAGAGCACGGGGAGAGCAGGGGCATGGAGAGAGCAAGAGCACGGAGAGAGCAGGGGCACGGAGAAAGCAAGAGCACGGGGAGAGCTGGGGCATGGAGAGAGCAAGAGCACGGGGAGAGCAGGGGCATGGAGAGAGCAAGAGCATGGGGAGAGCAGGGGCATGGAGAGAGCAAGAGCACGGGGAGAGCAGGGGCACAGAGAGAGCAAGAGCACGGGGAAAGCAGGGGCATGGAGAGAGCAAGAGCACGGGGAGAGCAGGGGCATGGAGAGAGCAAGAGCACGGGGAGAGCAGGGGCATGGAGAGAGCAAGAGCACGGGGAGAGCAGGGGCACGGGGAGAGCAGGGGCACGGACAGAGCAGGGGCACGGGGAGAGCAGGGGCATGGGGAAAGCAGGGGCACGGGGAGAGCAGGGGCACGGGGAGAGCAGGGGCAAGGGGAGAGCAGGAGCACGGGGAGAGCAGGGGCACGGGGAGAGCAGGGGCACGGGGAGAGCAGGAGCACGGTGGGAGCAGGGGCACGGGGAGAGCAGGGGCACAGAGAGAGCAGGGGTACGGGGAGAGAAGGGGCACAGGGAGAGCAGGGGCACGGGGAGAGCAGGGGCACGGGGAGAGTAGGAGCACGGTGAGAGCAGGGGCATGGAGAGAGCAAGAGCACGGGGAGAGCAGGAGCATGGAGAGAGCAGGGGCACAGGGAGTGCAGGGGCACGGGGAGAGCAGGGGCACGGGGAGAGCAGGAGCACAGAAAGAGCAGGGGCACGGGGAGTGCAGGGGCACGGGGAGAGCAGGGGCACGGGGCAAGCAGGGGCACGGGGAGAGCAGGAGCATGGAGAGAGCAGGGGCACGGGGAGAGCAGGGGCACAGGGAGAGCAGGGGCACGGGGAGAGCAGGAGCACGGAGAGAGCAGGAGCACGGTGAGAGCTGGGGCATGGAGAGAGCAAGAGCACGGGGAGAGCAGGAGCACGGGGAGAGCAGGAGCACGGATAGAGCAGGGGCATGGAGAGAGCAAGAGCACGGGGAGAGCAGGAGCACGGGGAGAGCAGGAGCACGGAGAGAGCAGGGGCACGGGGAGAGCAGGAGCACGGGGAGAGCAGGAGCACGGAGAGAGCAGGAGCACGTGGAGAGCAGGGACACGGGGAGAGCAGGGGCAGGGAGAGACCAGGAGCACGGGGTGAGCAGGAGCACGGGGAGAGCAGGGGCACGGGGAGAGCAGGGGCAGGGGGAGAAGAGGGGCATGGGGAGAGCAGGGGCACGGGGAGAGCAGGGGCACGGAGAGAGCATGGGCACGGGGAGAGCAGGGGCACGGGGAGAGCAGTGGCACGGGGAGAGCAGGGGCACAGGGTGAGCAGGAGCACGGGGTGAGCAGGGGCACGGGGAGAGCATGGGCACAGGGAGAGCAGGAGCACGGGGTGAGCAGGAGCACGGGGAGAGCAGGAGCACGGGGAGAGCAGGAGCACGGGGAGAGCAGGAGAATGGGGAGAGCAGGAGCACGGGGAGAGCAGGGGCACGGGGAGAGCAGGGACACGGGGAGAGCAGGGGCAGGGAGAGACCAGGAGCACGGGGTGAGCAGGAGCACGGGGAGAGCAGGGGCACGGGGAGAGCAGGGGCAGGGGGAGAAGAGGGGCATGGGGAGAGCAGGGGCACGGGGAGAGCAGGGGCACGGAGAGAGCATGGGCACGGGGAGAGCAGGGGCACGGGGAGAGCAGTGGCACGGGGAGAGCAGGGGCACAGGGTGAGCAGGAGCACGGGGTGAGCAGGGGCACGGGGAGAGCATGGGCACAGGGAGAGCAGGAGCACGGGGTGAGCAGGAGCACGGGGAGAGCAGGAGCACGGGGAGAGCAGGAGCACGGGGAGAGCAGGAGAATGGGGAGAGCAGGAGCACGGGGAGAGCAGGGGCACGGGGAGAGCAGGGGCACGGAGAGAGCAGGAGCAAGGGGAGAGCAGGGGCATGGAGAGAGCAGGGGCATGGAGAGAGCAGGAGCACAGGGAGAGCAAGAGCACGGGGAGAGCAGGGGCATGGAGAGAGCAGGAGCACGGAGAGAGCAGGGGCACGGGGAGAGCAGGGGCACGGGGAGAGCAGGGGCAGGGGGAGAGCAGGGGCACGGGGAGAGCAGGAGCACAGGGAGAGCAGGGGCACGGGGAGAGCAGGGGCACGGGGTGAGCAGGGGCATGGAGAGAGCAAGAGCACGGGGAGAGCAGTAGCACGGGGAGAGCAGGAGAACGGGGAGAGCAGAAGCACGGGGTGAGTAGGGGCACGGGGAGAGCAAAGGCACGGAGAGAGCAGGGGCACGGAGAGAGCAGGAGCACGGGGAGAGCAGGGGCACGGAGAGAGCAGGGGAACGGAGAGAGCAAGAGCACGGGGAGAGAAGGGCCATGGAGAGAGCAAGAGCAAGGAGAGAGCAGGGGCAAGGAGAGAGCAAGAGCACGGGGAGAGGAGGTGCAGGGAGAGAGAAGGAGCACGGGGAGAGCAGGGGCACGGGGAGAGCAGGAGCATGGAGAGCGCAGGGGCACGGAGAGAGCAGGGGCACGGGGATGGCAGGGGCACGGGGAGAGCAGGAGCATGGAGAGAGCAGGGGCAAGGGGAGAGCAGGAGCACGGGGAGAGCAGGGGCACGGGGAGAGCAGGGGCACGGGGAGAGCAGGAGCACGGTGGGAGCAGGGGCACAGGGAGAGCAGGGGCACAGAGAGAGCAGGGGTACGGGGAGAGAAGGGGCACAGGGAGAGCAGGGGCACGGGGAGAGCAGGGGCACGGAAGAGCAGGGGCACGGGGAGAGCAGGGGCACGGAGAGAGCAGGGGCACGGAGAGAGCAGGAGCATGGGGAGAGCAGGGGCACGGGGAGAGCAGGGGCATGGAGAGAGCAGGGGCACGGGGAGAGCAAGAGCACGGGGAGAGCAGGGGCACGGGGAGAGCAGGGGCACGGTGTGAGCAGGGGCACGGAGAGAGCAAGAGCACTGGGAGAGCAGGGGCACCTGGAGAGCAGGAGCACGGGGAGAGCAGGAGCACGGGGAGAGCAGGAGAACGGGGAGAGCAGAAGCACGGGGAGAGCAGGGGCACGGGGAGAGCAAAGGCACGGAGAGAGCAGGGGCACGGAGAGAGCAGGAGCACGGGGAGAGCAGGGGCACAGAGAGAGCAGGGGCACGGAGAGAGCAAGAGCACGGGGAGAGAAGGGCCATGGAGAGAGCAAGAGCAAGGAGAGAGCAGGGGCAAGGAGAGAGCAAGAGCAGTGGGAGAGCAGGGGCAGGGAGAGAGAAGGAGCACGGGGAGAGCAGGGGAATGGAGAGAGCAAGAGCACGGGGAGAGCAGGGGCATGGAGAGAGCAAGAGCACGGGGAGAGCAGGGGCATGGAGAGAGCAAGAGCATGGGGAGAGCAGGGGCAAGGAGAGAGCAAGAGCTCGGGGAGAGCAGGGGCATGGAGAGAGCAAGAGCACGGGGAGAGCAGGGGCATGGAGAGAGCAAGAGCACGGGGAGAGCAGGGGCATGGAGAGAACAAGAGCACGGAGAGAGCAGGGGCACGGAGAAAGCAAGAGCACGGGGAGAGCTGGGGCATGGAGAGAGCAAGAGCACGGGGAGAGCAGGGGCATGGAGAGAGCAAGAGCATGGGGAGAGCAGGGGCATGGAGAGAGCAAGAGCACGGGGAGAGCAGGGGCACAGAGAGAGCAAGAGCACGGGGAAAGCAGGGGCATGGAGAGAGCAAGAGCACGGGGAGAGCAGGGGCATGGAGAGAGCAAGAGCACGGGGAGAGCAGGGGCATGGAGAGAGCAAGAGCACGGGGAGAGCAGGGGCACCTAGAGAGCAGGAGCATGGGGAGAGCAGGGGCATGGAGAGAGCAAGAGCACGGGGAGAGCAGGGGCACGGGGAGAGCAGGGGCACGGACAGAGCAGGGGCACGGGGAGAGCAGGGGCAAGGGGAGAGCAGGAGCACGGGGAGAGCAGGGGCACGGGGAGAGCAGGGGCACGGGGAGAGCAGGAGCACGGTGGGAGCAGGGGCACGGGGAGAGCAGGGGCACAGAGAGAGCAGGCGTACGGGGAGAGAAGGGGCACAGGGAGAGCAGGGGCACGGGGAGAGCAGGGGCACGGGGAGAGTAGGAGCACGGGGAGAGCAGGAGCACAGAAAGAGCAGGGGCACGGGGAGTGCAGGGGCACGGGGAGAGCAGGGGCACGGGGCAAGCAGGGGCACGGGGAGAGCAGGAGCATGGAGAGAGCAGGGGCACGGGGAGAGCAGGGGCACGGGGAGAGCAGGGGCACGGGGAGAGCAGGAGCACGGAGAGAGCAGGGGCACTGGGAGAGCAGGGGCACGGGGAGAGCAGGAGAACGGGGAGAGCAGGAGCACGGGGAGAGCAGGAGCACGGTGAGAGCTGGGGCATGGAGAGAGCAAGAGCACGGGGAGAGCAGGAGCACGGGGAGCGCAGGAGCACGGATAGAGCAGGGGCATGGAGAGAGCAAGAGCACGGGGAGAGCAGGAGCACGGGGAGAGCAGGAGCACGGAGAGAGCAGGGGCACGGGGAGAGCAGGGGCACGGGGAGAGCAGGAGCACGGAGAGAGCAGGAGCACGTGGAGAGCAGGGACACGGGGAGAGCAGGGGCATGGAGAGAGCAAGAGCACGGGTAGAGCAGGGGCACCTAGAGAGCAGGAGCATGGGGAGAGCAGGGGCATGGAGAGAGCAAGAGCACGGGGAGAGCAAGGGCACGGGGATAGCAGGGGCACGGAGAGAGCAGGGGCACGGGGAGAGCAGGAGCATGGAGAGCGCAGGGGCATGGAGAGAGTAGGGGCACGGGGATGGCAGGGGCACGGGGAGAGCAGGAGCATGGAGAGAGCAGTGGCACGGAGAGAGCAGGGGCAAGGGGAGAGCAGGGGCACAGGGAGAGCAGGGCCACGAGGAGAGCAGGGGCACGGGGAGAGCAGGAGCACGGGGAGAGCAGGGGCACGGGGAGAGCAGGGGCACGGGGAAAGCAGGGGCACGGGGAGAGCAGGGGCACGGGGAGAGCAGGGGCAAGGGGAGAGCAGGAGCACGGGGAGAGCAGGGGCACGGGGAGAGCAGGGGCACGGGGAGAGCAGGAGCACGGTGGGAGCAGGGGCACGGGGAGAGCAGGGGCAGAGAGAGAGCAGGGGTACGGGGAGAGAAGGGGCACAGGGAGAGCAGGGGCACGGGGAGAGCAGGGGCACGGGGAGAGTAGGAGCACGGGGAGAGCAGGGGCATGGAGAGAGCAAGAGCACGGGGAGAGCAGGAGCATGGAGAGAGCAGGGGCACGGGATAGTGCAGGGGCACGGGGAGAGCAGGGGCACGGGGAGAGCAGGAGCACAGAAAGAGCAGGGGCACGGGGAGTGCAGGGGCACGGGGAGAGCAGGGGCACGGGGCAAGCAGGGGCACGGGGAGAGCAGGAGCATGGAGAGAGCAGGGGCACGGGGAGAGCAGGGGCACGGGGAGAGCAGGGGCACGGGGAGAGCAGGAGCACGGAGAGAGCAGGGGCACGGAGAGAGCAGGGGCACGGGGAGAGCAGGAGAACGGGGAGAGCAGGAGCACGGGGAGAGCAGGAGCACGGTGAGAGCTGGGGCATGGAGAGAGCAAGAGCACGGGGAGAGCAGGAGCACGGGGAGAGCAGGAGCACGGATAGAGCAGGGGCATGGAGAGAGCAAGAGCACGGGGAGAGCAGGAGCACGGGGAGAGCAGGAGCACGGAGAGAGCAGGGGCACGGGGAGAGCAGGGGCACGGAGAGAGCAGGAGCACGTGGAGAGCAGGGACACGGGGAGAGCAGGGGCACGGGGAGAGCAGGGGCACGGAGAGAGCATGGGCACGGGGAGAGCAGGGGCACGGGGAGAGCAGTGGCACGGGGAGAGCAGGGGCACGGGGTGAGCAGGAGCACGGGGTGAGCAGGGGCACGGGGAGAGCAGGGGCACGGGGAGAGCAGGTGCACGGGGAGAGCAGGGGCACGGGGAGAGCAGCGGCACGGAGAGAGCATGGGCACGGGGAGAGCAGGGGCACGGGGAGAGCAGTGGCACGGGGAGAGCAGGGGCACGGGGTGAGCAGGAGCACGGGGTGAGCAGGGGCACGGGGTGAGCATGGGCACAGGGAGACCAGGAGCACGGGGTGAGCAGGAGCACGGGGAGAGCAGGAGCACGGGGAGAGCAGGAGCACGGGGAGAGCAGGAGAATGGGGAGAGCAGGAGCACGGGGAGAGCAGGGGCACGGGGAGAGCAGGGGCACGGAGAGAGCAGGAGCAAGGGGAGAGCAGGGGCATGGAGAGAGCAGGGGCATGGAGAGAGCAGGAGCACAGGGAGAGCAGGGGCACGGGGAGAGCAGGGGCACGGAGAGAGCAGGAGCACGGGGAGAGCAGGGGCATGGAGAGAGCAGGGGCGTGGAGAGAGCAGGAGCACAGGGAGAGCAGGGGCATGGGGAGAGCAGGAGCACGGGGAGAGCAGGGGCACAGAGAGAGCAGGAGCACGGGGAGAGCAGGGGCACGGGGAGAGCAGAGGCACGGGGTGAGCAGGGGCACGGAGAGAGCAATTGCAAGGGGAGAGCAGGGGCACCGGGAGAGCAGGAGCACGGGGAGAGCAGGAGCACGCGGAGAGCAGGGGCACGGAGAGAGCAGGGGCACGGAGAGAGCAAGAGCACGGTGAGAGAAGGGCCATGGAGAGAGCAAGAGCAAGGAGAGAGCAGGGGCACGGAGAGAGCAAGAGCACGGGGAGAGCAGGGGCAGGGAGAGAGCAAGAGCACGGGGAGAGCAAGGGCATGGAGAGGGCAAGAACAAGGGGAGAGCAGGGGCACGGAGAGAGCTGGAGCACGGGGAGAGCAGGGGCATGGAGAGAGCAAGAGCACGGGGAGAGCAGGGGCACGGAGAGAGCAAGAGCACGGGGAGAGCAGAGGCATTTAGTGAGCAAGAGCACGGGGAGAGCAGGGGCATGGAGAGAGCAAGAGCACGGGGAGAGCAGGGGCAAGGAGAGAGCAAGAGCACGGGGAGAGCAGGGGCATGGAGAGAGCAGGAGCACGGAGAGAGCAGGGGCACGGGGAGAGCAGGGGCACGGAAGAGCAGGGGCACGGGGAGAGCAGGGGCACGGAGAGAGCAGGGGCACGGAGAGAGCAGGAGGACGGGGAGAGCGGGGGCACGGGGAGAGCAGGGGCAGGGGGAGAGCAGGGGCACGGGGAGAGCAGGAGCACGGGGAGAGCAGGGGCACGGGGAGAGCAGGGGCACGGGGTGAGCAGGGGCACGGAGAGAGCAAGAGCACGGGGAGAGCAGGGGCACCGGGAGAGCAGGAGCACGGGGAGGGCAGGAGAACGGGGAGAGAAGAAGCACGGGGAGAGCAGGGGCACGGAGAGAGCAAGAGCACGGGGAGAGCAGGGGCATGGAGAGAGCAGGAGCATGGAGAGCGCAGGGGCACGGAGAAAGCAAGAGCACG
The DNA here is from genome assembly GCF_017639515.1 of Carcharodon carcharias. Classification (NCBI taxonomy): domain Eukaryota; kingdom Metazoa; phylum Chordata; class Chondrichthyes; order Lamniformes; family Lamnidae; genus Carcharodon; species Carcharodon carcharias. The sequence goes on from NC_054472.1 coordinate 197,380,122, forward strand.
GGGAGAGCTGGGGCATGGAGAGAGCAAGAGCACGGGGAGAGCAGGGGCATGGAGAGAGCAAGAGCATGGGGAGAGCAGGGGCATGGAGAGAGCAAGAGCACGGGGTGAGCAGGGGCACAGAGAGAGCAAGAGCACGGGGAAAGCAGGGGCATGGAGAGAGCAAGAGCACGGGGAGAGCAGGGGCATGGAGAGAGCAAGAGCACGGGGAGAGCAGGGGCATGGAGAGAGCAAGAGCACGGGTAGAGCAGGGGCACCTAGAGAGCAGGAGCATGGGGAGAGCAGGGGCATGGAGAGAGCAAGAGCACGGGGAGAGCAAGGGCACGGGGATAGCAGGGGCACGGAGAGAGCAGGGGCACGGGGAGAGCAGGAGCATGGAGAGCGCAGGGGCATGGAGAGAGCAGGGGCACGGGGATGGCAGGGGCACGGGGAGAGCAGGAGCATGGAGAGAGCAGTGGCACGGAGAGAGCAGGGGCAAGGGGAGAGCAGGGGCACAGGGAGAGCAGGGCCACGAGGAGAGCAGGGGCACGGGGAGAGCAGGAGCACGGGGAGAGCAGGGGCACGGGGAGAGCAGGGGCACGGGGAAAGCAGGGGCACGGGGAGAGCAGGGGCACGGGGAGAGCAGGGGCAAGGGGAGAGCAGGAGCACGGGGAGAGCAGGGGCACGGGGAGAGCAGGGGCACGGGGAGAGCAGGAGCACGGTGGGAGCAGGGGCACGGGGAGAGCAGGGGCAGAGAGAGAGCAGGGGTACGGGGAGAGAAGGGGCACAGGGAGAGTAGGGGCACGGGGAGAGCAGGGGCATGGGGAGAGTAGGAGCACGGGGAGAGCAGGGGCATGGAGAGAGCAAGAGCACGGGGAGAGCAGGAGCATGGAGAGAGCAGGGGCACGGGATAGTGCAGGGGCACGGGGAGAGCAGGGGCACGGGGAGAGCAGGAGCACAGAAAGAGCAGGGGCACGGGGAGTGCAGGGGCACGGGGAGAGCAGGGGCACGGGGCAAGCAGGGGCACGGGGAGAGCAGGAGCATGGAGAGAGCAGGGGCACGGGGAGAGCAGGGGCACGGGGAGAGCAGGGGCACGGGGAGAGCAGGAGCACGGAGAGAGCAGGGGCACGGAGAGAGCAGGGGCACGGGGAGAGCAGGAGCACGGGGAGAGCAGGAGCACGGGGAGAGCAGGAGCACGGTGAGAGCTGGGGCATGGAGAGAGCAAGAGCACGGGGAGAGCAGGAGCACGGGGAGAGCAGGAGCACGGATAGAGCAGGGGCATGGAGAGAGCAAGAGCACGGGGAGAGCAGGAGCATGGGGAGAGCAGGAGCACGGAGAGAGCAGGGGCACGGGGAGAGCAGGGGCACGGAGAGAGCAGGAGCACGTGGAGAGCAGGGACACGGGGAGAGCAGGGGCACGGGGAGAGCAGGGGCACGGAGAGAGCATGGGCACGGGGAGAGCAGGGGCACGGGGAGAGCAGTGGCACGGGGAGAGCAGGGGCACGGGGTGAGCAGGAGCACGGGGTGAGCAGGGGCACGGGGAGAGCAGGGGCACGGGGAGAGCAGGTGCACGGGGAGAGCAGGGGCACGGGGTGAGCAGGAGCACGGGGTGAGCAGGGGCACGGGGAGAGCATGGGCAAAGGGAGAGCAGGAGCACGGGGTGAGCAGGAGCACGGGGAGAGCAGGAGCACGGGGAGAGCAGGAGCACGGGGAGAGCAGGAGAATGGGGAGAGCAGGAGCACGGGGAGAGCAGGGGCACGGGGAGAGCAGGGGCACGGAGAGAGCAGGAGCAAGGGGAGAGCAGGGGCTTGGAGAGAGCAGGGGCATGGAGAGAGCAGGAGCACAGGGAGAGCAGGGGCACGGGGAGAGCAGGGGCACGGAGAGAGCAGGAGCACGGGGAGTGCAGGGGCATGGAGAGAGCAGAGCCATGGAGAGAGCAGGAGCACGGGGAGAGCAGGGGCACGGGGAGAGCAGGAGCACGGGGAGAGCAGGGGCACAGAGAGAGCAGGAGCACGGGGAGAGCAGGGGCACGGGGAGAGCAGAGGCACGGGGTGAGCAGGGGCACGGAGAGAGCAATTGCAAGGGGAGAGCAGGGGCACCGGGAGAGCAGGAGCACGGGGAGAGCAGGAGCACGCGGAGAGCAGGGGCACGGAGAGAGCAGGGGCACGGAGAGAGCAAGAGCACGGTGAGAGAAGGGCCTTGGAGAGAGCAAGAGCTAGGAGAGAGCAGGGGCACGGAGAGAGCAAGAGCACGGGGAGGGCAGGGGCAGGGAGAGAGCAAGAGCACGGGGAGAGCAAGGGCATGGAGAGGGCAAGAACAAGGGGAGAGCAGGGGCACGGAGAGAGCTGGAGCACGGGGAGAGCAGGGGCATGGAGAGAGCAAGAGCACGGGGAGAGCAGGGGCACGGAGAGAGCAAGAGCACGGGGAGAGCAGAGGCATGGAGTGTGCAAGAGCACGGGGAGAGCAGGGGCACGAAGAGAGCAAGAGCACGGGGAGAGCAGGGGCACGGAGAGAGCAAGAGCATTGGGAGAGCAGGGGCATGGAGAGAGCAGGAGCACGGAGAGAGCAGGGGCACGGGGAGAGCAGGGGCACGGAAGAGCAGGGGCACGGGGAGAGCAGGGGCACGGAGAGAGCAGGGGCACGGAGAGAGCAGGAGGACGGGGAGAGCGGGGGCACGGGGAGAGCAGGGGCAGGGGGAGAGCAGGGGCACGGGGAGAGCAGGAGCACGGGGAGAGCAGGGGCACGGGGAGAGCAGGGGCACGGGGTGAGCAGGGGCACGGAAAGAGCAAGAGCACGGGGAGAGTAGGGGCACCGGGAGAGCAGGAGCACGGGGAGGGCAGGAGAACGGGGAGAGAAGAAGCACGGGGAGAGCAGGGGCACGGAGAGAGCAAGAGCACGGAGAGAGCAGGGGCACGGGGAGAGCAGGGGCACGGAAGAGCAGGGGCACGGGGAGAGCAGGGGCACGGGGAGAGCAGGGGCACGGAAGAGCAGGGGCACGGGGAGAGCAGGGGCAGGGGGAGAGCAGGGGCACGGGGAGAGCAGGAGCACGGGGAGAGCAGGGGCAGGGGGAGAGCAGGGGCACGGGGTGAGCAGGGGCACGGAAAGAGCAAGAGCACGGGGAGAGTAGGGGCACCGGGAGAGCAGGAGCACGGGGAGGGCAGGAGAATGGGGAGAGAAGAAGCACGGGGAGAGCAGGGGCACGGAAGAGCAGGGGCACGGGGAGAGCAGGGGCACGGGGAGAGCAGGGGCACGGAGAGAGCAAGAGCACGGGGAGAGCTGGGGCATGTAGAGAGCAAGAGCACGGGGAGAGCAGGGGCACGGGGAGAGCAAGGGCATGGAGAGAGCAAGAGCACGGGGAGAGCAGGGGAATGGAGTGAGCAAGAGCACGATAAGAGCAGGGGCATGGAGAGAGCAGGAGTACGGGGAGAGCAGGGGCATGGAGAGAGCAAGAGCACGGGGAGAGCAGGGGCACGGAGAGAGCAAGAGCACGGGGAGAGCAGAGGCATGGAGTGTGCAAGAGCACGGGGAGAGCAGGGGCACGAAGAGAGCAAGAGCACGGGGAGAGCAGGGGCAAGGAGAGAGCAAGAGCATGGGGAGAGCAGGGGCATGGAGAGAGCAGGAGCACGGAGAGAGCAGGGGCACGGGGAGAACAGGGGCACGGAAGAGCAGGGGCACGGGGAGAGCAGGGGCACGGAGAGAGCAGGGGCACGGAGAGAGCAGGAGGACGGGGAGAGCGGGGGCACGGGGAGAGCAGGGGCAGGGGGAGAGCAGGGGCACGGGGAGAGCAGGAGCACGGGGAGAGCAGGGGCACGGAGAGAGCAGGAGGACGGCGAGAGCAGGGGCACGGAAGAGCAGGGGCACGGGGAGAGCAGGGGCACGGAGAGAGCAGGGGCACGGAGAGAGCAGGAGGACGGCGAGAGCAGGGGCATGGAGAGAGCAGGAGCACGGAGAGAGCAGGGGCATGGAGAGAGCAAGAGCACGGGGAGAGCAGGGGCACGGAGAGAGCAAGACCACGGGTATAGCAGGGGCATGGAGAGAGCAGGAGCACGGAGAGAGCAGGGGCACGGGGAGAGCAGGGGCACGGAAGAGCAGGGGCACGGGGAGAGCAGGGGCACGGAGAGAGCAGGGGCACGGAGAGAGCAGGAGGACGGCGAGAGCAGGGGCACGGGGAGAGCAGGGGCAGGGGGAGTGCAGGGGCACGGGGAGAGCAGGAGCACGGGGAGAGCAGGGGCACGGGGAGAGCAGGGGCACGGGGTGAGCAGGGGCACGGAGAGAGCAAGAGCACGGGGAGAGCAGGGGCACCGGGAGAGCAGGAGCACGGGGAGGGCAGGAGAACGGGGAGAGAAGAAGCACGGGGAGAGCAGGGGCACGGGGAGAGCAAAGGCACGGAGAGAGCAGGGGCACGGAGAGAGCAGGAGCACGGGGAGAGCAGGGGCACGGAGAGAGCAGGGGCACGGAGAGAGCAAGAGCACGGGGAGAGAAGGGCCATGGAGAGAGCAAGAGCAAGGAGAGAGCAGGGGCAAGGAGAGAGCAAGAGCAGTGGGAGAGCAGGGGCAGGGAGAGAGAAGGAGCACGGGGAGAGCAGGGGAATGGAGAGAGCAAGAGCACGGGGAGAGCAGGGGCATGCAGAGAGCAAGAGCACGGGGAGAGCAGGTGCAAGGAGAGAGCAAGAGCACGGGGAGAGCAGGGGCAAGGAGAGAGCAAGAGCTCGGGGAGAGCAGGGGCACGGAGAGAGCAAGAGCACGGGGAGAGCTGGGGCATGTAGAGAGCAAGAGCACGGGGAGAGCAGGGGCACGGGGAGAGCAGGGGCATGGAGAGAGCAAGAGCACGGGGAGAGCAGGGGAATGGAGTGAGCAAGAGCACGATAAGAGCAGGGGCATGGAGAGAGCAGGAGTACGGGGAGAGCAGGGGCATGGAGAGAGCAAGAGCACGGGGAGAGCAGGGGCACGGAGAGAGCAAGAGCACGGGGAGAGCAGAGGCATGGAGTGTGCAAGAGCACGGGGAGAGCAGGGGCACGAAGAGAGCAAGAGCACGGGGAGAGCAGGGGCAAGGAGAGAGCAAGAGCATGGGGAGAGCAGGGGCATGGAGAGAGCAGGAGCACGGAGAGAGCAGGGGCACGGGGAGAGCAGGGGCACGGAAGAGCAGGGGCACGGGGAGAGCAGGGGCACGGATAGAGCAGGGGCACGGAGAGAGCAGGAGGACGGGGAGAGCGGGGGCACGGGGAGAGCAGGGGCAGGGGGAGAGCAGGGGCACGGGGAGAGCAGGAGCACGGGGAGAGCAGGGGCACGGGAGAGCAGGGGCACGGGGTGAGCAGGGGCACGGAAAGAGCAAGAGCACGGGGAGAGCAGGGGCACCGGGAGAGCAGGAGCACGGGGAGGGCAGGAGAACGGGGAGAGAAGAAGCACGGGGAGAGCAGGGGCACGGAGAGAGCAAGAGCACGGGGAGAGCAGGGGCATGGAGAGAGCAGGAGCACGGAGAAAGCAGGGGCACGGGGAGAGCAAGGGCACGGAAGAGCAGGGGCACGGGGAGAGCAGGGGCACGGAGAGAGCAGGGGCACGGAGAGAGCAGGAGGACGGCGAGAGCAGGGGCACGGGGAGAGCAGGGGCAGGGGGAGAGCAGGGGCACGGGGAGAGCAGGGGCACGGGGTGAGCAGGGGCACGGAGAGAGCAAGAGCACGGGGAGAGCAGGGGCACCGGGAGAGCAGGAGCACGGGGAGGGCAGGAGAACGGGGAGAGAAGAAGCACGGGGAGAGCAGGGGCACGGGGAGAGCAAAGGCACGGAGAGAGCAGGGGCACGGAGAGAGCAGGAGCACGGGGAGAGCAGGGGCACGGAGAGAGCAGGGGCACGGAGAGAGCAAGAGCACGGGGAGAGAAGGGCCATGGAGAGAGCAAGAGCAAGGAGAGAGCAGGGGCAAGGAGAGAGCAAGAGCAGTGGGAGAGCAGGGGCAGGGAGACAGAAGGAGCACGGGGAGAGCAGGGGAATGGAGAGAGCAAGAGCACGGGGAGAGCAGGGGCATGCAGAGAGCAAGAGCACGGGGAGAGCAGGGGCAAGGAGAGAGCAAGAGCACGGGGAGAGCAGGGGCAAGGAGAGAGCAAGAGCTCGGGGAGAGCAGGGGCATGGAGAGAGCAAGAGCACGGGGAGAGCAGGGGCATGGAGAGAGCAAGAACAAGGGGAGAGCAGGGGCACGGAGAGAGCTGGAGCACGGGCAGAGCAGGGGCATGGAGAGAGCAAGAGCACGGGGAGAGCAGGGGCATGGAGAGAGCAAGAGTACGGAGAGAGCAGGGGCACGGAGAAAGCAAGAGCACGGGGAGAGCTGGGGCATGGAGAGAGCAAGAGCACGGGGAGAGCAGGGGCTTGGAGAGAGCAAGAGCACGGGGAGAGCAGGGGCATGGAGAGAGCAAGAGCACAGGGAGAGCAGGGGCACGGAAAGAGCAAGAGCATGGGGAGAGCAGGGGCATGGAGAGAGCAAGAGCACGGGGAGAGCAGGGGCATGGATAGAGCAAGAGCATGGGGAGAGCAGGGGCATGGACAGAGCAAGAGCACGGGGAGAGCAGGGGCACCTAGAGAGCAGGAGCACGGGGAGAGCAGCGGCATGGAGAGAGCAAGAGCACGGGGAGAGCAGGGGCATGGAGAGAGCGAGAGCACTGAGAGAGCAGGGGCACGGAGAGAGCAAGAGCACGGGAAGAGCTGGGGCACGGAGAGAGCAAGAGCACGGGGAGAGCAGGGGCACGGAGAGAGCAAGAGCACGGGGAGAGCTGGGGCATGTAGAGAGCAAGAGCACGGGGAGAGCAGGGGCACGGGGAGAGCAGGGGCATGGAGAGAGCAAGGGCACGGGGAGAGCAGGGGAATGGAGTGAGCAAGAGCACGATAAGAGCAGGGGCACGGAGAGAGCAAGAGCACGGGGAGAGCAGGGGCACGGAGAGAGCAAGAGCACGGAGAGAGCAGGGGCATGGAGAGAGCAAGAGCACGGGGAGAGCAGGGGCATGGAGAGAGCAAGAGCACGGGGAGAGCAGGGGCACGGAGAGAGCAAGAGCACGGGTATAGCAGGGGCATGGAGAGAGCAATAGCACGGAGAGAGCAGGGGCATGGAGAGAGCAAGAGCACGGGGAGAGAAGGGGCATGGAGAGAGCAAGAGCACGGGGGGAGCAGGGGCATGGAGAGAGCAAGAGCTCGGGGAGAGCAGGGGCATTGAGAGAGCAAGAGCACGGGTAGAGCAGGGGCATGGAGAGAGCAAGAGCACGGGGAGAGCAGGGGCATGGAGAGAGCAAGAGCACCGGGAGAGCAGGGGCATGGAGAGAGCAAGAGCACGGCGAGAGCAGGGGCATGGAGTGAGCAAGAGCACGGGGAGAGCAGGGGCATGGAGAGAGCAAGAGCACGGGGAGAGCAGGGGCATGGAGAGAGCAGGAGCACGGGGAGAGCAGGGGCATGGAGAGAGCAAGAGCACGGGAAGAGCAGGGGCATGGAGACAGCAAGAGCACGGGGAGAGCAGGGGCACGGAGAGAGCAAGAGCTCGGCTAGAGCTGGGGCATGGAGAGAGCAAGAGCACGAGGAGAGCATGGGCATGGAGAGAGCAAGTGCACTTGGAGAGCAGGGGCACGGAGAGAGCAGGAGCACGGGGTGAGCAGGGGCAACGGGAGAGCAAGAGCACGGGGTGAGCAGGGGCATGGAGATAGCAAGAGCACGGGGGGAGCAGGCGCATGGAGAGAGCAAGAGCACGGGGAGAGCAGGGGCATGGAGAGAGCAAGAGCACTTGGAGAGCAGGGGCATGGAGAGAGCAAGAGCACGGCGAGAGCAGGCGCATGGAGAGAGCAAGAGCACAAGATGAGCAGGGGCACGGAGAGAGCAAGAGCACGGGGAGAGCCGGGGCATGGAGAGAGCAAGAGCACGGGGAGAGCTGGGGCATGGAGAAAGCAAGAGCACGGGGAGAGCAGGGGCATGGAGAGAGCAGGGGCATGGAGAGAGCAGGAGTACGGGGAGAGCAGGGGCATGGAGAGAGCAAGAGCACGGGGAGAGCAGGGGCATGGAGATAGCAAGAGCTCGGGGAGAGCAGGGGCATGGAGAGAGCAAGAGCACGGGGAGAGCAGGGGCATGGAGAGAACAAGAGCACGGGCAGAGCAGGGGCATTGAGAGAGCAAGAGCACGGGTAGAGCAGGGGCATGGAGAGAGCAAGAGCACGGGGAGAGCAGGGGCATGGAGAGAGCAAGAGCACCGGGAGAGCAGGGGCATGGAGGGAGCAAGAGCACGGCGAGAGCAGGGGCATGGAGAGAGCAAGAGCACGGGGAGAGCAGGGGCATGGAGAGAGCAAGAGCACGGGGAGAGCAGGGGCATGGAGAGAGCAGGAGCACGGGGAGAGCAGGTGCATGGAGAGAGCAAGAGCACGGGTGGAGCAGGGGCATGGAGAGAGCAAGAGCACGGGTAGAGCAGGGGCACGGAGAGAGCAAGAGCTCGGGGAGAGCTGGGGCATGGAGAGAGCAAGAGCACGGGGAGAGCATGGGCATGGAGAGAGCAAGAGCACTTGGAGAGCAGGGGCACGGAGAGAGCAGGAGCACGTGGCGAGCAGGGGCAAGGGGAGCGCAGGGGCATGGAGAGAGCAGGGGCAAGGGGAGAGCAAGAGCACGTGGCGAGCAGGGGCAAGGGGAGCGCAGGGGCATGGAGAGAGCAGGAGCACGGGGAGAGCAGGGGCACGGAGAGAGCAAGAGCACGGGGAGAGCAGGGGCACGGAGAGAGCAAGAGCACGGGGACAGCAGGGGCATGGAGAGAGCAAGAGCACGGGGAGAGCAGGGGCATGGAGAGAGCAATACCACGGGGACAGCAGGGGCATGGAGAGAGCAAGAGCTCGGGGAGAGCAGGGGCACGGAGAGAGCAAGAGCACGGGGAGAGCAGGGGCATGGAGAGAGTAAGAGCACAAGATGAGCAGGGGCACGGAGAGAGCAAGAGCACGGGGAGAGCAGGGGCACGGAGAGTTCAAGAGCACGGGGAGAGCAGGGGCACGGAGAGAGCAAGAGCACGGGGAGAGCAGGGGCATGGAGAGAGCAAGTGCACGGGGAGAGCAGGGGCATGGAGAGAGCAAGAGCACGGGGAGAGCAGGGGCATGGAGAGAGCAAGAGCACTGGGAGAGCAGGGGCATGGAGAGAGCAAGAGCACGGGGAGAGCAGGGGCATGGAGAGAGCAAGAGTACGGCGAGAGCAGGGGCATGGAGAGAGCAAGAGCACAAGATGAGCAGGGGCACGAAGAGAGCAAGAGCACGGGGAGAGCCGGGGCATGGAGAGAGCAAGAGCACGGGGAGAGCTGGGGCATGGAGAAAGCAAGAGCACGGGGAGCGCAGGGGCATGGATAGAGCAAGAGAACGGTGAGAGAAGGGGCATGGAGAGAGCAGGAGCACGGTGAGAGCAGGGGCATGGAGAGAGCAAGAGCACGGTGAGAGCAGGGGCATGGATAGAGCAAGAGCACGGGGAGAGCAGGAGCACGGGGAGAGCAGGGGCATGGAGAGAGCAGGAGCACAGGGAGAGCAGGGGCACGGGGAGAGCAGGGGCACGTAGAGAGCAGGAGCACGGTGAGAGCAGGGGCATGGAGAGAGCAGGGGCATGGAGAGAGCAGGAGTACGGGGAGAGCAGGGGCATGTAGAGAGCAAGAGCACGGAGAGAGCAGCGGCAAGGAGTGGGCAAGAGCACGGGGAAGAGCAGGGGGCATGGAGAGAGCAAGAGCACGGGGAGAGCAGGGGCATGGAGAGAGCAAGAGCACGGGGAGAGCAGGGGCACGGAGAGAAAAAGAGCACGGGGAGAGCAGGGGCATGGAGAGAGCAAGAGCACGGGGAGAGCAGGGGCACTGGAGAGAGCAAGAGCACAGGGAGAGCAGGGGCATGGAGAGAGCAGAGCACGGGGAGAGCAGGGGCACGGAGAGAGCAAGAGCACGGGGAGAGCAGGGCATGGAGAGAGCAAGAGCACGGGGAGAGCACGGGCATGGAGAGAGCAAGAGCACGGGGAGGGCAGGGCACTGGAGAGAGCAGGAGCACAGGGGGAGAGCAGGGGCACGGAGAGAGCAAGAGCACGGGGAGAGCTGGGGCATGGAGAGAGCAGGAGCACGGGGAGAGCAGGGGCACGGAGAGAGCAAGAGCATGGGGAGAGCAGGAGCACGGGGAGAGCAGGGGCACGGGGAGAGCAGGGGCACGGAGAGAGCAAGAGCACGGAGAGAGCAGGGGCACGGGGTGAGAAAGAGCACGGGGAGAGCAGGGGCATGGAGAGAGCAGGGGCACGGAGAGAGCAGGAGCACGGGGAGAGAAGGGGCACGGAGAGAGCAGGGGCACGGAGAGCGCAAGAGCACGGGGAGAGCAGGGGCATGGAGAGACCAAGAGAACGGAGCGAGCAGGGGCAAGGAGAGAGCAAGAGCACGGGGAGATCTGGGGAATGGAGAGAGCAAGAGCACATGGAGAGCAGGGGCATGGAGAGAGCAAGAGCACGGGGAGAGCAGGGGCATGGAGAGAGCAAGAGCACGGGGAGAGCAGGGGCATGGAGAGAGCAAGAGCACGGGGAGAGCAGGGGCACGGAGAGAAAAAGAGCACGGGGAGAGCAGGGGCATGGAGAGAGCAAGAGCACGGGGAGAGCAGGGGCATGGAGAGAGCAGGGGCACGGAGAGAGCAAGAGCACGGGGAGAGCAGGGGCATGGAGAGAGCAAGAGCACGAGGAGAGCAGGGGCATGGAGAGAGCAAGAGCACGGGGAGAGCTGGGGCATGGAAAGAGCAAGAGCACGGGGAGAGCAGGGGCATGGAGAGAGCAAGAGCACGGGGGGAGCTGGGGCACGGAGAGAGCAGGAGCACGGGGAGAGCAGGGGCATGGAGAGAGCAAGAGCACGGAGAGAGCAGCGGCAAGGAGAGAGCAAGAGCACGGGGAGAGCAGGGGCATGGAGAGAGCAAGAGCACGGGGAGAGCAGGGGCATGGAGAGAGCAAGAGCACGGGGAAAGCAGTGGCACGGAGAGAAAAAGAGCACGGGGAGAGCAGGGGCATGGAGAGAGCAAGAACACGGGGAGAGCAGGGGCATGGAGAGAGCAAGAGCACGGGGAGAGCACGGGCATGGAGAGAGCAAGAGTACGGGGAGGGCAGGGGCATGGAGAGAGCAGGAGCACGGGGAGAGCAGGGGCATGGAGCGAGCAAGAGCACGGGGAGAGCAGGGGCATGGAGAGAGCAAGAGCACGGGGAGAGCAGGGGCGCGGAGAGAGCAAGAGCACGGGGAGAGCTGGGGCATGGAGAGAGCAAGAGAACGGGGAGATCAGGGGCATGGAGAGAGCAAGAGCACGGGGAGAGCTGGGGTACGGAGATAGCAGGAGCACGGGGAGAGCAGGGGCATGGAGAGAGCAAGAGCACGGGGAGAGCTGGGGCACGGAGAGAGCAGGAGCACAGGGAGAGCAGGGGCATGGAGAGAGCAAGAGCACGGGGAGAGCAGGGGAATGGAGAGAGCAAGAGCACGGGGAGAGCAGGGGCACGGAGACAGCAAGAGCACGGGGAGAGCAGGGGCACGGAGAGAGCAAGAGCACGGGGAGAGCAGGGGCATGGAGAGAGCAAGAGCACGGGGAGAGCACGGGCATGGAGAGAGCAAGAGCACGGGGAGGGCAGGGGCATGGAGAGAGCAGGAGCACGGGGGAGAGCAGGGGGCATGGAGCGAGCAAGAGCACGGGGAGAGCAGGGGCATGGAGAGTGCAAGAGCACGGGGAGAGCAGGGGCACGGAGAGAGCAAGAGCACGGGGAGAGCTGGGGCATGGAGAGAGCAAGAGAACGGGGAGAGCAGGGGCATGGAGAGAGCAAGAGCACGGGGAGAGCTGGGGTACGGAGATAGCAGGAGCACGGGGAGAGCAGGGGCATGGAGAGAGCAAGAGCACGGGGAGAGCAGGGGCATGGAGAGAGCAAGAGCACGGGGAGAGCTGGCACATGGAGAGAGCAAGAGCACCGGGAGAGCTGGGCCATGGAGAGAGCAAGAGCACGGGGAGAGCAGGGGCATGGAGAGAGCAAGAGCACGAGGGAGAGCAGGGGCATGGAGAGAGCAAGAGCACGGGGAGAGCAGGGGCATGGAGAGAGCAAGAGCACGGGGAGAGCAGGGGCATGGAGAGAGCAAGAGCACGGGGAGAGCAGGGGCATGGAGAGAGCAAGAGCACGGGGAGAGCAGGGGCACGGGGAGAGCAGGAGCACGGGGAGGCAGAGCAGGGGCCACGAGAGAGCAAGAGCACGGGGAGAGCTGGGGCATGGAGAGAGCAGGAGCACGGGAGATGCAGGGGCATGGAGAGAGCAGGAGCACGGGGAGAGCAGGGGAACGGAGAGAGCAAGAGCACGGGGAGAGCAGGGGCATGGAGAGAGCAAGAGCACGGGGAGAGCAGGGGCACGGAGAGAGCAGAGCACGGGGAGAGCAGGGCATGGAGAGAGCAAGAGCACGGGTAGAGCAGGGGCATGGAGAGAGCAAGAGCACGGGGAGAGCAGGGCATGGAGAGAGCAAGAGCACGGGAGAGCATGGCATGGAGGAGAGCAAGAGCACGGGGAGAGCAGGGGCATGGAGAGAGCAAGAGCACGGGGAGAGCAGGGGCATGGAGAGAGCAAGAGCACGGGGAGAGCAGGGGCATGGAGAGAGCAAGAGCACGGGGAGAGCAGGGGCATGGAGAGAGCAAGAGCACGGGGAGAGCAGGGGCATGGAGAGAGCAAGAGCACGGGAGAGCAGGGGCACGGAGAGAGCAAGAGCACGGGGAGAGCTGGGGCACGGAGAGAGCAAGAGCACGGGGAGAGCAGGGGCATGGAGAGAGCAAGAGCACGGGGAGAGCTGGGGCACGGGAGAGAGCAAGAGCACGGGGAGAGCAGGGGCATGGAGAGAGCAAGAGCACGGGGAGAGCAGGGGGCATGGAGAGAGCAGAGCACGGGGAGAGCAGGGGCATGGAGAGAGCAAGAGCACGGGGAGAGCAGGGGCATGGAGAGAGCAAGAGCACGGGGAGAGCAGGGGCACGGAGAGAGCAAGAGCACGGGGAGAGCAGGGGCACGGAGAGAGCAAGAGCACGGGGAGAGCAGGGGCATGGAGAGAGCAAGAGCACGGGGAGAGCAGGGGCACGGAGAGAGCAGGGGCACGGAGAGAGCAAGAGCACGGGGAAGAGCAGGGCACTGGAGAGCAGGGCATGAGAGAGCACGAGCACGGAGAGGAGCAGGGGCACGGAGAGAGCAAGAGCACGGGGAGAGCGGGGGGCATGGAGAGAGCAAGAGCACGGGGAGAGCAGGGGCATGGAGAGAGCAAGAGCACGGGAGAGCTGGGGCATGGAGAGAGCAAGAGCACGGGAGAGCAGGGGCAATGTAGAGAGCAAGAGCACCGGGAGAGCTGCGGCAAGGAGAGAGCAAGAGCACGGGGAGAGGCAGGGGCATGGAGAGAGCAAGAGCACGGGGAGAGCTGGGCATGGAGAGAGCAAGAGCACGGGGAGAGCAGGGGCACGGAGAGAGCAAGAGCACGGGGAGAGCAGGGGCATGGAGAGAGCAAGAGCACGGTGAGAGCAGGGGCATGGAGAGAGCAAGAGCACGTGGAGAGCTGGGGCATGGAGAGAGCAAGAGCACGGGGAGAGCAGGAGCACGGGGAGAGAAGGGGCACGGAGAGAGCAGGGGCATGGAGATAGCAAGAGCACGGGGAGAGCAGGGGCACGGAGACAGCAGGAGCACGGGGAGAGCAGGGGCACGGAGAGAGCAAGACCACGGGGAGAGCAGGGGCATGGAGAGAGCAAGAGCACGAGGAGAGCAGGGGCATGGAGAGAGCAAGAGCATGGGGAGAGCAGGAGCATGGAGAGAGCAAGAGCACGGGGAGAGCAGGGGCATGGAGAGAGCAAGAGCACGGGGAGAGCAGGGGCATGGAGAGAGCAAGAGCACGGGGAGAGCAGGGGCACGGGGAGAGCAGGAGCACGGAGCGAGCAGGGGCACGGAGAGAGCAGGAGCACGGGGAGAGAAGGGGCATGGAGAAAGCAGGGGCATGGAGAGAGCAGGGGCACGGAGAGAGCAGCAGCACGGGGAGAGCAGGGGCACGGAGAGAGCAAGAGCACGGGGAGAGCAGGAGCATGGGGAGAGCAGGGGCACGGGGAGAGCTGGGGCATGGAGAGAGCAAGAGCACGGGGAGAGCAGGGGCACGGGGTGAGAAACAGCACGGGGAGAGCAGGGGCATGGAGAGAGCAGGGGCACGGAGACAGCAGGAGCACGGGGAGACAAGGGGCACGGAGAGAGCAGGGGCATGGAGAGAGCAAGAGCACGGGGAGAGCAGGAGCACGGAAAGAGCAGGGGCACGGAGACAGCAGGAGCACAGGGAGAGCAGGGGAACGGAGAGAGCAAGAGCACGGGGAGAGCAGTTGCATGGAGAGAGCAAGAGCACGGGGAGAGCAGGGGCATGGAGAGAGCAAGAGCACGGTGTGAGCAGGGGCATGGAGAGAGCAAGAGCACTTGGAGAGCATTGGCATGGAGAGAGCAAGAGCACGGGGAGAGCAGGGGCATGGAGAGAGCAAGAGCACGGGGAGAGCAGGAGCACGGAGAGAGCAAGAGCACGGGGAGAGCTGGGGCATGGAGAGAGCAAGAGCACGGGGAGAGCAGGGGCACGGAGAGAGCAGGAGCACGGGGAGAGCAGGGGCACGGAGAGAGCAGAGCACGGTGAGAGCAGGAGCACGGTGAGAGCCGGGGCACGGGGAGAGCAGGGGCACGGAGAGAGCAGGAGCACGGGGAGAGAAGGGGCACGGAGAGAGCAGGGGCATGGAGATAGCAAGAGCACGGGGAGAGCAGGAGCACGGAGAGAGCAGGGGCAAGGAGACAGCAGGAGCACGGAGATAGCAGGAGCACGGGGAGAGCAGGGGCATGGAGAGAGCAAGAGCACGGGGAGAGCTGGGGCACGGAGAGAGCAGGAGCACAGGGAGAGCAGGGGCATGGAGAGAGCAAGAGCACGGGGAGATCTGGGGCATGGAGAGAGCAAGAGCACGGGGAGAGATGGCACATGGAGAGAGCAAGAGCACCGGGAGAGCTGGCACATGGAGAGAGCAAGACCACGGGGAGAGCAGGGGCATGGAGAGAGCAAGAGCACTTGGAGAGCAGGGGCATGGAGAGAGCAAGAGCACGGGGAGAGCAGGAGCATGGAGAGAGCAAGAGCACGGGGAGAGCAGGGGCATGGAGAGAGCAAGAGCACGGGGAGAGCAGGGGCATGGAGAGAGCAAGAGCACGGGGAGAGCAGGGGCACGGGGAGAGCAGGAGCACGGAGCGAGCAGGGGCACGGAGAGAGCAGGAGCACGGGGAGAGAAGGGGCATGGAGAAAGCAGGGGCATGGAGAGAGCAGGGGCACGGAGAGAGCAGGAGCACGGGGAGAGCAGGGGCACGGAGAGAGCAAGAGCACGGGGAGAGCAGGAGCATGGGGAGAGCAGGGGCACGGGGAGAGCAGGGGCACGGAGAGAGCAAGAGCACGGAGAGAGCAGGGGCACGGGGTGAGAAACAGCACGGGGAGAGCAGGGGCATGGAGAGAGCAGGGGCACGGAGACAGCAGGAGCACGGGGAGACAAGGGGCACGGAGAGAGCAGGGGCATGGAGAGAGCAAGAGCACGGGGAGAGCAGGAGCACAGAAAGAGCAGGGGCACGGAGACAGAAGGAGCACAGGGAGAGCAGGGGAACGGAGAGAGCAAGAGCACGGGGAGAGCAGTTGCATGGAGAGAGCAAGAGCACGGGGAGAGCAGGGGCATGGAGAGAGCAAGAGCACGGTGTGAGCAGGGGCATGGAGAGAGCAAGAGCACTTGGAGAGCATTGGCATGGAGAGAGCAAGAGCACGGGGAGAGCAGGGGCATGGAGAGAGCAAGAGCACGGGGAGAGCAGGAGCACGGAGAGAGCAAGAGCACGGGGAGAGCTGGCGCATGGAGAGAGCAAGAGCACGGGGAGAGCAGGGGCATGGAGAGAGCAGGAGCACGGGGAGAGCAGGGGCATGGAGAGAGCAGAGGCATGGAGAGAGCAGGGGCACGGAGAGAGCAGGAGCACGGGGAGAGCAGGGGCACGGAGAGAGCAAGAGCACGGTGAGAGCAGGGGCACGGTGAAAGCAGGGGCACGGGGAGAGCAGGGGCACAGAGAGAGCAAGAGCACGGAGAGAGCAGGGGCACGGGGAGAGCAAGAGCACGGGGAGAGCAGGGGCATGGAGAGAGCAAGAGCACGGGGAGAGCAGGGGCACGGGGAGAGCAGGAGCACGGAGCGAGCAGGGGCACGGAGAGAGCAGGAGCACGGGGAGAGAAGGGGCACGGAGAGAGCAGGGGCATGGAGATAGCAAGAGCACAGGGAGAGCAGGAGCACGGAGAGAGCAGGGGCAAGGAGACAGCAGGAGCACGGGGAGAGCAGGGGCACGGAGAGAGCAGGGGCACGGAGAGAGCAAGAGCACGGGGAGAGCAGGGGCATGGAGAGACCAGGAGCACGGAGAGAGCAGGGGCACGGAGAGAGCAAGAGCACGGGGAGAGCGGGGGCATGGAGAGAGCAAGAGCACGGGGAGAGCAGGGGCATGGAGAGAGCAAGAGCACGGGGAGAGCAGGGGCATGGAGAGAGCAAGAGCACGGGGAGAGCAGGGGCATGTAGAGAGCAAGAGCACGGAGAGAGCAGCGGCAAGGAGTGAGCAAGAGCACGGGGAGAGCAGGGGCATGGAGAGAGCAAGAGCACGGGGAGAGCAGGGGCATGGAGAGAGCAAGAGCACGGGGAGAGCAGGGGCACGGAGAGAAAAAGAGCACGGGGAGAGCAGGGGCATGGAGAGAGCAAGAGCACGGGGAGAGCAGGGGCATGGAGAGAGCAAGAGCACAAGGAGAGCAGGGGCATGGAGAGAGCAAGAGCACGGGGAGAGCAGGGGCACGGAGAGAGCAAGAGCACGGGGAGAGCAGGGGCATGGAGAGAGCAAGAGCACGGGGAGAGCACGGGCATGGAGAGAGCAAGAGCACGGGGAGGGCAGGGGCATGGAGAGAGCAGGAGCACGGGGAGAGCAGGGGCATGGAGCGAGCAAGAGCACGGGGAGAGCAGGGGCACGGAGTGAGCAAGAGCACGGGGAGAGCTGGGGCATGGAGAGAGCAAGAGAACGGGGAGATCAGGGGAATGGAGAGAGCAAGAGCACGGGGAGAGCTGGGGTACGGAGATAGCAGGAGCACGGGGAGTGCAGGGGCATGGAGAGAGCAAGAGCACGGGGAGAGCTGGGGCACGGAGAGAGCAGGAGCACAGGGAGAGCAGGGGCATGGAGAGAGCAAGAGCACGGGGAGATCTGGGGCATGGAGAGAGCAAGAGCACGGGGAGAGATGGCACATGGAGAGAGCAAGAGCACCGGGAGAGCTGGCACATGGAGAGAGCAAGAGCACGGGGAGAGCAGGGGCATGGAGAGAGCAAGAGCACGAGGAGAGCAGGGGCATGGAGAGAGCAAGAGCACGGGGAGAGCAGGGGCATGGAGAGAGCAAGAGCACGGGGAGAGCAGGGGCATGGAGAGAGCAAGAGCACGGGGAGAGCAGGGGCATGGAGAGAGCAAGAGCACGGGGAGAGCAGGGGCACGGGGAGAGCAGGAGCACGGAGCGAGCAGGGGCACAGAGAGAGCAGGAGCACGGGGAGAGAAGGGGCATGGAGAGAGCAGAGGCATGGAGAGAGCAGGGGCACGGAGAGAGCAGGAGCACGGGGAGAGCAGGGGCACGGAGAGAGCAAGAGCACGGTGAGAGCAGGGGCACGGTGAGAGCAGGGGCACGGGGAGAGCAGGGGCACAGAGAGAGCAAGAGCACGGAGAGAGCAGGGGCACGGGGAGAGCAAGAGCACGGGGAGAGCAGGGGCATGGAGAGAGCAAGAGCACGGGGAGAGCAGGGGCACGGGGAGAGCAGGAGCACGGAGCGAGCAGGGGCACGGAGAGAGCAGGAGCACGGGGAGAGAAGGGGCACGGAGAGAGCAGGGGCATGGAGATAGCAAGAGCACAGGGAGAGCAGGAGCACGGAGAGAGCAGGGGCAAGGAGACAGCAGGAGCACGGGGAGAGCAGGGGCACGGAGAGAGCAGGGGCACGGAGAGAGCAAGAGCACGGGGAGAGCAGGGGTATGGAGAGACCAGGAGCACGGAGAGAGCAGGGGCACGGAGAGAGCAAGAGCACGGGGAGAGCGGGGGCATGGAGAGAGCAAGAGCACGGGGAGAGCAGGGGCATGGAGAGAGCAAGAGCACGGGGAGAGCAGGGGCATGGAGAGAGCAAGAGCACGGGGAGAGCAGGGGCATGTAGAGAGCAAGAGCACGGAGAGAGCAGCGGCAAGGAGAGAGCAAGAGCACGGGGAGAGCAGGGGCATGGAGAGAGCAAGAGCACGGGGAGAGCAGGGGCATGGAGAGAGCAAGAGCACGGGGAGAGCAGGGGCACGGAGAGAAAAAGAGCACGGGGAGAGCAGGGGCATGGAGAGAGCAAGAGCACGGGGAGAGCAGGGGCATGGAGAGAGCAAGAGCACGGGGAGAGCAGGGGCATGGAGAGAGCAAGAGCACGGGGAGAGCAGGGGCACGGAGAGAGCAAGAGCACGGGGAGAGCAGGGGCATGGAGAGAGCAAGAGCACGGGGAGAGCACGGGCATGGAGAGAGCAAGAGCACGGGGAGGGCAGGGGCATGGAGAGAGCAGGAGCACGGGGAGAGCAGGGGCATGGAGCGAGCAAGAGCACGGGGAGAGCAGGGGCATGGAGAGAGCAAGAGCACGGGGAGAGCAGGGGCACGGAGTGAGCAAGAGCACGGGGAGAGCTGGGGCATGGAGAGAGCAAGAGAACGGGGAGATCAGTGGAATGGAGAGAGCAAGAGCACGGGGAGAGCTGGGGTACGGAGATAGCAGGAGCACGGGGAGTGCAGGGGCATGGAGAGAGCAAGAGCACGGGGAGAGCTGGGGCACGGAGAGAGCAGGAGCACAGGGAGAGCAGGGGCATGGAGAGAGCAAGAGCACGGGGAGATCTGGGGCATGGAGAGAGCAAGAGCACGGGGAGAGATGGCACATGGAGAGAGCAAGAGCACCGGGAGAGCTGGCACATGGAGAGAGCAAGAGCACGGGGAGAGCAGGGGCATGGAGAGAGCAAGAGCACGAGGAGAGCAGGGGCATGGAGAGAGCAAGAGCACGGGGAGAGCAGGGGCATGGAGAGAGCAAGAGCACGGGGAGAGCAGGGGCATGGAGAGAGCAAGAGCACGGGGAGAGCAGGGGCATGGAGAGAGCAAGAGCACGGGGAGAGCAGGGGCACGGGGAGAGCAGGAGCACGGAGCGAGCAGGGGCACAGAGAGAGCAGGAGCACGGGGAGAGAAGGGGCATGGAGAGAGCAGGGGCATGGAGAGAGCAGGGGCACGGAGAGAGCAGGAGCACGGGGAGAGCAGGGGCACGGAGAGAGCAAGAGCACGGGGAGAGCAGGACCATGGGGAGAGCAGGGGCACGGGGAGAGCAGGGGCACGGAGAGAGCAAGAGCACGGAGAGAGCAGGGGCACGGGGTGAGAAACAGCACGGGGAGAGCAGGGGCATGGAGAGAGCAGGGGCACGGAGAGAGCAGGAGCACGGGGAGAGAAGGGGCACGGAGAGAGCAGGGGCATGGAGAGAGCAAGAGCACGGGGAGAGCAGGAGCACGGAAAGAGCAGGGGCACGGAGACAGCAGGAGCACGGGGAGAGCAGGGGCACGGAGAGAGCAAGGGCACGGAGAGCGCAAGAGCACGGGGAGAGCAGGGGCATGGAGAGACCAAGAGTACGGAGAGAGCAGGGGCAAGGAGAGAGCAAGAGCACGGGGAGATCTGGGGCATGGAGAGAGCAAGAGCACGTGGAGAGCAGGGGCATGGAGAGAGCAAGAGCACGGGGAGAGCAGGGGCATGGAGAGAGCAAGAGCACGGGGAGAGCTGGCACATGGAGAGAGCAAGAGCACCGGGAGAGCTGGCACATGGAGAGAGCAAGAGCACGGGGAGAGCAGGGGCATGGAGAGAGCAAGAGCACGAGGAGAGCAGGGGCATGGAGCGAGCAAGAGCACGGGGAGAGCTGGGGCATGGAAAGAGCAAGAGCACGGGGAAAGCAGGGGCATGGAGAGAGCAAGAGCACGGGGGGAGCTGGGGCCCGGAGAGAGCAGGAGCACGGGGAGAGCAGGGGCATGGAGAGAGCAAGAGCACGGGGAGAGCAGGGGCACGGAGAGAGCAGGAGCACGGGGAGAGCAGGGGCAAGGGGAGAGCAAGAGCACGGGGAGTGCAGGGGCATGGAGAAAGCAAGAGCAAGGGGAGAGCAGGGGCACGGAGAGAGCAGGAGAACGGGGAGAGCAGGGGCACGGAGAGATCAAGAGCACAGGGAGAGCAGGGGCACGGAGAGAGCAAGAGCACGGGGAGAGCAGTTGCATGGAGAGAGCAAGAGCAAGGGGAGAGCAGGGGCATGGATAGAGCAAGAGCACGGTGAGAGCAGGGGCATGGAGAGAGCAAGAGCACGGGGAGAGAAGGGGCACGGAGAGAGCAGGGGCATGGAGATAGCAAGAGCATGGGGAGAGCAGGGGCACGGAGAGAGCAAGAGCACGGGGAGAGCTGGGGCATGGAGAGAGCAGGAGCACGGGGAGAGCAGGGGCATGGAGAGAGCAGGGGCATGGAGAGAGCAGGGGCACGGAAAGAGCAGGAGCACGGGGAGAGCTGGGGCATGGAGAGAGCATGAGCACGGGTAGAGCTGGGGCATGGAGAGAGCAAGAGCACGGGGAGAGCAGGGGCATGGAGAGAGCAGGAGCACGGGGAGAGCAGGGGCATGGAGAGAGCAGGGGCATGGAGAGAGCAGGGGCACGGAAAGAGCAGGAGCACGGGGAGAGCAGGGGCACGCAGAGAGCAAGAGCACGGTGAGAGCAGGAGCACAGGGAGAGCAGGGGCACGGGAAGAGCAGGGGCACGGAGAGAGCAGGGGCACGGGGAGAGCAAGAGCACGGGGAGAGCAGGGGCATGGAGAGAGCAGGGGCACGGAGAGAGCAGGAGCACGGGGAGAGAAGGGGCACGGAGAGAGCAGGGGCATGGAGATAGCAAGAGCACGGGGAGAGCAGGGGCACGGAGAGAGCAGGAGCACGGGGAGAGAAGGGGCACGGAGAGAGCATTGGCATGGAGAGAGCAAGAGCACGGGGAGAGCAGGGGCACGGAGAGAGCAAGAGCACGGGGAGAGCTGGGGCATGGAGAGAGCATGAGCACGGGTAGAGCTGGGGCATGGAGAGAGCAAGAGCACGGGGAGAGCAGGGGCATGGAGAGAGCAGGAGCACGGGGAGAGCAGGGGCATGGAGAGAGCAGGGGCATGGAGAGAGCAGGGGCACGGAAAGAGCAGGAGCACGGGGAGAGCAGGGGCACGCAGAGAGCAAGAGCACGGTGAGAGCAGGAGCACGGGGAGAGCAGGGGCACGGGAAGAGCAGGGGCACGGAGAGAGCAGGGGCACGGGGAGAGCAAGAGCACGGGGAGAGCAGGGGCATGGAGAGAGCAGGGGCACGGAGAGAGCAGGAGCACGGGGAGAGAAGGGGCACGGAGAGAGCAGGGGCATGGAGATAGCAAGAGCACGGGGAGAGCAGGGGCACGGAGACAGCAGGAGCACGGGGAGAGCAGGGGCACGGAGAGAGCAGGGGCACGGAGAGAGCAAGAGCACGGGGAGAGCAGGGGCATGGAGAGAGCAGGGGCACGGAGAGAGCAAGAGCACGGGGAGAGCAGGGGCACGGAGAGAGCAAGAGCACGGGGAGAGCTGGGGCATGGAGAGAGCATGAGCACGGGTAGAGCTGGGGCATGGAGAGAGCAAGAGCACGGGGAGAGCAGGGGCATGGAGAGAGCAGGAGCACGGGGAGAGCAGGGGCATGGAGAGAGCAGGGGCATGGAGAGAGCAGGGGCACGGAAAGAGCAGGAGCACGGGGAGAGCAGGGGCACGCAGAGAGCAAGAGCACGGTGAGAGCAGGAGCACGGGGAGAGCAGGGGCACGGGAAGAGCAGGGGCACGGAGAGAGCAGGGGCACGGGGAGAGCAAGAGCACGGGGAGAGCAGGGGCATGGAGAGAGCAGGGGCACGGAGAGAGCAGGAGCACGGGGAGAGAAGGGGCACGGAGAGAGCAGGGGCATGGAGATAGCAAGAGCACGGGGAGAGCAGGGGCACGGAGACAGCAGGAGCACGGGGAGAGCAGGGGCACGGAGAGAGCAGGGGCACGGAGAGAGCAAGAGCACGGGGAGAGCAGGGGCATGTAGAGAGCAAGAGCACGGAGAGAGCAGCGGCAAGGAGAGAGCAAGAGCACGGGGAGAGCAGGGGCATGGAGAGAGCAAGAGCACGGGGAGAGCAGGGGCATGTAGAGAGCAAGAGCACAGGGAGAGCAGGGGCACGGAGAGAAAAAGAGCACGGGGAGAGCTGGGGCATGGAGAGAGCATGAGCACGGGTAGAGCTGGGGCATGGAGAGAGCAAGAGCACGGGGAGAGCAGGGGCATGGAGAGAGCAGGAGCACGGGGAGAGCAGGGGCATGGAGAGAGCAGGGGCATGGAGAGAACAGGGGCACGGAAAGAGCAGGAGCACGGGGAGAGCAGGGGCACGCAGAGAGCAAGAGCACGGTGAGAGCAGGAGCACGGGGAGAGCAGGGGCACGGGAAGAGCAGGGGCACGGAGAGAGCAGGGGCACGGGGAGAGCAAGAGCACGGGGAGAGCAGGGGCATGGAGAGAGCAGGGGCACGGAGAGAGCAGGAGCACGGGGAGAGAAGGGGCACGGAGAGAGCAGGGGCATGGAGATAGCAAGAGCACGGGGAGAGCAGGGGCACGGAGACAGCAGGAGCACGGGGAGAGCTGGGGCACGGAGAGAGCAGGGGCATGGAGAGAGCAAGAGCACGGGGAGAGCAGGGGCATGGAGAGACCAAGAGCACGGAGAGAGCAGGGGCACGGAGAGAGCAAGAGCACGGGGAGAGCGGGGGCATGGAGAGAGCAAGAGCACGGGGAGAGCAGGGGCATGGAGAGAGCCAGAGCACGGGGAGAGCAGGGGCATGGAGAGAGCAAGAGCACGGGGAGAGCAGGGGCATGTAGAGAGCAAGAGCACAGGGAGAGCAGGGGCACGGAGAGAAAAAGAGCACGGGGAGAGCAGGGGCATGGAGAGAGCAAGAGCACGGGGAGAGCAGGGGCATGGAGAGAGCAAGAGCATTTGGAGAGCAGGGGCATGGAGAGAGCAAGAGCACGGGGAGAGCAGGGGCACGGAGAGAGCAAGAGCACGGGGAGAGCAGGGGCATGGAGAGAGCAAGAGCACGGGGAGAGCAGGGGCATGGAGAGAGCAAGAGCACGGGCAGGGCAGGGGCATGGAGAGAGCAGGAGCACGGGGAGAGCAGGGGCACGGAGAGAGCAAGAGCACGGGGAGAGCTGGGGCATGGAGAGAGCAAGAGAACGGGTAGATCAGGGGCATGGAGAGAGCAAGAGCACGGGGAGAGCTGGGGCACGGAGATAGCAGGAGCACGGGGAGAGCAGGGGCATGGAGAGAGCAAGAGCACGGGGAGAGCTGGGGCACGGCGAGAGCAGGAGCACAGGGAGAGCAGGGGCATGGAGAGAGCAAGAGCACGGGGAGAGCAGGGGCATGGAGAGAGCAAGAGCACGGGGAGAGATGGCGCATGGAGAGAGCAAGAGCACCGGGAGAGCTGGCACATGGAGAGAGCAAGAGCACGGGGAGAGCAGGGGCATGGAGAGAGCAAGAGCACGAGGAGAGCAGGGGCATGGAGAGAGCAAGAGCACGGGGAGAGCAGGGGCATGGAGAGAGCAAGAGCACGGGGAGAGCAGGGGCATGGAGAGAGCAAGAGCACGGGGAGTGCTGGGGCATGGAGAGATCAAGAGCACGGGGAGACCAGGGGCATGGAGAGAGCAAGTGCACGGGGAGAGCAGGGGCATGGAGAGAGCAAGAGCACGGGGAGAGCAAGGGCATGGAGAGAGCAAGAGCACGGGGAGAGCTGGCACATGGAGAAAGTAGGAGATTGGAGAGAGCAAGAGCACGGGGAGAGCTGGCACATGGAGAAAGTTTGAGATTGGAGTGAGCAGGAGCATAGGGAGAGCAGGCACATGGAGAAAGTAGGAGATTGGAGAGAGCAAGAGCTCAAGGGGGTGAGCAGGATCACGGGGACAGAAGAAAATTGGGGAGAGCAGATGCAAGGAGATTGCAGGAGCTCAGGGAGAGCAGAATCATGGTGGGGGCAGGAGAATAGAGAGAGCAGGGTAAGGTGGAGAGCAGGAGCTTGGGGTGAGCAGGTGCATGGAAAGAGCAAGAGCACGGGGAGAGCTGGCACATGGAGAAAGTAGGAGATTGGAGAGAGCAGGAGCATAGGGAGTGCAGGAGCATGGTGAGAGCAGGAGTGTGGAAATTTTAGGAGCATGGGGAGAGCTGGAGTATGGGGATGCAGGAGCACACTAAGAGCAGGAGCACGGGAAGAGCAGGAGCACAGAGAGAGCTGGAGCATGAAGAGAAAAGGAGCACACAGAGACCAGGTGCACAGGGATATTAAGAGCACAGAGGGAGCAGGACCAATTGGATAGCAGGAGCACAGGGAGAGTAGGAACACAGAGCAAAAAGGAGCAAGAACAGAGCAGGAGCACATAGAGAGCAGGAGCACAGGATGGGGGCAGGTGGATGGAGAGAGCAGGAGAAAGGGGAGAGCAGGAGTAAGGCGAGAGTTGGAGCATGCAGAGCAGAGGAGCACACACAGAGCAGGTGCACTGCAAGAGTAGGAGCACGGAGAGAGCAGGACTAAGGGAAGAGCAGGAGCATGAGCAGAGCTGGAAATCAGGCAGAGAAGGAGCACGGAGAAAAGAGGAGCACAGTGTAAGCAGGTACAAGGAGAGAGCAAAAGCACAGTGAAAGCAGGAGCACATTGAGAGCAGGAGCATAGGAATGCAGGAGCACAGTGAGAGAAGGTGTACAGGAAGAGCAGGAGCACGGAGAAAGCTGGAGCACAGAGTCAAGGCAGCAGGGTGGAGGGAGCAGAAGTACAGAGAGAGCAGCAGCAAGGCGAGAGCTGCAGCATGGAGGGTGAATGGAGCACAAAGAGAGCAAGATAAGGCGGAGAACACAAGCAGGAGCAGAGAGAGAGCAGGAGCACATGGAGAGAAGGAACCTGCACACAGCAGATGTACCGGGAGAGTTGGAACACAGAGAATAGGAGCATGGAGAGAGCAGGTGTACAGGGTGAGAAGGAACATGGAGAGAGCAGGATAAAGTGGAGAGCAGGAGCATGGGGAGATCAGGAGCCAGAGGAGAGCAGGAGCATGGGGGTGCAGGAGTAAAGTGAGAGAAGGTGCATGGAAAGAGCTGGAGCATGGAAAGAGCTGGGCCACAGAGTGGGGGCAGGAGGGTGGGTGGAGCAGGAGCACAAAGAAAGCAGCAGCAAGGCGAGAGCAGGAGCGCGGAGAGTGAAGATGCACATGGAGAGAAGGTGGACAGCGAGATCAGGAGCACGGAGGGAGCAGGACCAAGTGGAGAGCAGGAGCTTGGGAAGAGCAGGAACACAGGGAGAGCAGGAGCACGGAAAGAGATGGAGCACGTAGAGAGAAGGAACATGCAGAGAGCAGATGGACGGGGAAAGCTGGAAAATGGAGAGTGTAGGAACACAGGGAGAGAAGGAACATGGAGCGCGCAGGATAAGGCAGGAGCACAGGAGCATGGAGAGAACAGGAGCCAGCGGGGAGCAGGAGTAAAGTGAGAGAAGGAGCACGGGGAGAACAGGAGCCTGGAGAGAGCTGGAGCACGGAGTGGGGGCTGGAGGGTAGAGGGAGTGGGAGCACAGAGAGAGCAGTAGCAAGGCAAGGGCTGGAGTGCAGAGAGTGAAGGTGCACATGGAGAGCAAGTGGACAGGGAGATTAGGAGCACAGAGGGAGCAGGACCAAATGGAGAGCAGAAGCTTGGGGAGAGTAGGAAAACAGGGAGAGCAGGAGCACGGAGAGAGGAGCACAGGGAGTGAAAGAACATGCAGAGAGCAGGAGCACAAGGAGATCTGGAACACAGAAAGGGCAGGAGCATGGAGAGGGCATGAGCATTAGGACAGTGGGAGCACGGGGAAGCAGGAGCTTGGTGAGAGCAAGAGCACAGGGTTTCAGGAGTGCAGGGAGAAAAGGAGCACAAAGAGAGCAGGGTCAGGAGGAGAGCATGGGCATGGGGCAAGCAGGAGCACTGAGAGAGCAGGAGCACAGGGAAAGAAGGAGCATGCAGAAAACAGGAGCAAGGTGGGAGCCAGAACATGGTAAGAGTAGGAGCATGGAGAGAGCAGGAGCTGTGGGAGAGCAGCCACATTGAGAGAGCAGGAAAACAGATAGAACAGGAGCACGGGGAGTGCAGGAGCATGGGGAGTGCTGGAGCACAGGATGGATGGAGAGAGCAGGAACACGGGAAGGGCAGGAGCAAGGTGAGAGGTGGAGCATAGAGAGAGCAGGTGCACAGTGAGAGGAGCATGGAGACAGCAGGAGCATGGGGAGAGCAGGAACACAGGGAGAGCAGGAGAACAGGGAGAGCTGAAGAACAGGGAGAGCAGGTACATATAGAGAGGAGGAAAGCTGGGAGAGCATGGAAAGAGCAGGGGCATGGAGAGAGCTCAAAGAGAGAGCAGGGTCATGGGAACAGAAGGAGAATGGGGAGACCAGGAGAATGGTGGGGACAGGAGAACAGAGAGAGCAGGAGGAACATGGAGGGCAGGAACATGGAAAAAGCATGAGAATGTAGAGAGGAGACGTTCAGAGAGCAGGAGCACAAAGGGCAAGAGCACTGACAAGTCAGGAGTGCGGACTGTAGGGGAGCATGGAGAGGGCATGAACAGGGAGTGAGCAGGAAAATGGGGAGAAATCAGGAGCACTCGGAGAGAGTGGGAGCATGGCGAGCGAAACAGGGCCCAGCGAGAGCATGAGCACTGTTTGGGCAGAAGCACAGGGAGAGCAGGATCAGGTTTAGGGCAACAGCATGGAAAGAACAGGAGCTGGGTGAGGGAGCAGGAGCACAGGAAAAGCAGGAGGACACCAAGAGCAGGAACACAGGGAAGGCAAGGGCACAGGCAGAGAACAAGGGCACAGGCAGAGAGCACGGGCACAGAGAAAGCAAGAGCACGGTGAGAACAGGATCACCGTAGAGGGCAGGATCACAGAGAGAGCAGAAGCATGGGGAGAGAGTGGGAGCACAGGGAGAGAGCAGGAGCACTTGGAGAGAGCAGGGCCATGGGGAAAGAATCAGGTCATGGGGAGAGCATGAGCACAGGGCAGGCAGAAGCTCGGAGAGAGGAGCAGCATGCAGAGAGTGCAGGAGCAGAGGGAGAACAAGAGCACACAGAGAACAGGAGCAGGGTGAGAGAGCAGGAACACGGGGAGAGCAGGCACCTGAAAGCAGAAGCAGAGAGAGAGAGCCAGAGCTTGGAGGGCACAGGATCACAGTGGGAAGAGGAGCACAGAGAGAGCAGGAGCACGGGGAGGGCAGGAGCATGGAGAGTTCAGGAGCACACTGAGAGCAGGGACACAGGGAGCAAGAGCTTAGAGCGAGCAGTAGCATGGGGAGAGCAGGAACACGGGGAAGGAGTGAGGAGCATAGGGAGAACAGGCAGCTGAGGGCAGGAGCACAGAGACAGAGCTGGAGCATGGAGAGAGCAGGCGGATGGGGAGAGAGCCAGGTCATGGGAAGAGCATGAGTATGGGGCAGACGGAAGCTCGAGGAGAGGAGGAGCATATGGAGAGAGCAGGAGCAAGGGGAGAGCAGGCACTTGAAAGCAGGAGCATAGAGGGAGAACTGGAGTATGGAGGGCGCAGGAGCACAGAGGGAAGAGGAGCACGGAGAGAGCAGGAGCACAGACAGGGTAGGAGCACTGGAAGAGTAGAAGCATGAAAAGAGCAAGGGCATAGAGGGAGCAGGATCATGTGGGGAGAGCAAGAGCACGGGGAGAGCTGGAGCATGGGGAGAGCATAAGCATGGACATTACAGAAGCAGGTGGAGAGTGGACGCACGGAGATTGCTGGAGCACAGGTGGAGCAGGAGCATGGGAATAGCAGGTGTACAGGGGGAGCATGAGCACAGAAAGAGCAGGGAAATGTGGAGACCAGGAGCACGGGGAGAGCAGGGGCATGGAGAGAGAAGGAACATTGGGAGAAAGCAGAAGCACAGATTCAGCAGGTAGGCGGAGAGAGCAGGAGCATGGGGAGAGCAGGAGGAGAGTGAGAGCAAGAGCACTTGGAGAGTGGGAGCCCAGAGAGAGCAAGACACAGGGTGAGCATGAACAGAGCAGCAGTACAGAGAGAGCGGGAGCACAGAGAAAGCAAGTGCACATGGAGAGCTGGAGCCAGGAAATGGCAGGAACATGCAGAAAGTAAAGCACAGAGAAAGCACGAGCACAGAGAGAGAGAGAGAGAGCAGGAGCATGGAGAGAGAATGGGAGCATGGGGAGACCAGGCGACTGAGAGCAGGAGCTCAGAGAGATAGCTGGTGAATGGAGAGCAAATGACCACAGAGAGAAGAGGAGAACAGAGAGAGCAGGGGCATGGAGAAAGCAGGAGCACAAGGAGAGCAGGAACATGGGGAGAGCGAGAGCATGGGGAGAGCAGGATCAAGAGGAGAGCAGATGAATGGGGAGAGCTGGAGCATGGAGAGAGAAGGAGTATTGGGAGAGAAGGGACATAGAAAGAACATGGGCATGGAGAGAGCAGGAGCTTGAGGGGAGTGCAAGAGCACGGGGATTGCAGGAGCATGGGGAATGCAGGAGAATGGAAAGAGCTGGAGATGAGCAAGAGCCAGAGCACAGGGATAATGGAGCACAAGCATGGGGAGAGTGATGGGGCCTGGGGAGATCATGAGCAATGGATGGGCAGAAGTTTGTGGAGAGAAGGAGCACAGTGTGAGCAGGAGCACGGGAGTGCAGGAGGATGGAGAGAGCAGGAACACAGAGAGAGCAGCAGCAATGGGAGGGGAGGAGAACGGGGAGAGCAGGGGGAGAGAGAAGGAGCACAGAGAGTGTAGTAGCACCGTGTGAGCATGAGCACAGAGAGAGCAAGAGCATGGGGAAAGCACGAACACCGTGAGAACAAGGACACATGGAGAGCAGGAGCCCACACAGAGCAGGAGCCCAGGAGAGCAGTACAATGCTATTCTCCTATTTCTGAGCTCACTAGCACGTGGCACTGGGCGTAATACAGAGATTACAACCCGAGAGGTCTTGCTTTTTAGTCTACTGCCTAACTCCCTGAATTCTTGATGCAAGACCTCATCCCTCCTTCTACCTATGTCATTGGTACCAACATGTACCATGACCTCTGCCTTATCACCCTCCCCCTTCAGGATGCCCTACAGCCGTTCAGTGACATCCTGGGCCCTGGCATCAGGGAGGCAACATACCATCCTGGAGTCACGATGATGACAACGGTAGCGCCTATCTGTTCCCCTGACTATAGAATCCCCTATTTCTATCGCTCTTCCTCCCTTCCTCCCCTCCTGTACAGACAGGCTGCTTGTGGTGCCAGAAGCTTGGCTCTGTCTCCACTCCCTGGAGGAACCAACGCCCTCATCAGCCTCCAAAATGGAAAACCGACTTGCGAGTGGGACCTCAGGGGACTCCTGAACTACCTGCCTGTTTCTCTTGGACTGCCTGGTGGTCACCCATTCCCTTCCTTCAAGTCCCTTCATCTGCGGTGTGACCACCTCTCTAAACGTGCTATCCACGATGCTCTCAGACTCACAGATGCTCCACAATGTCCCCAGCCGCCGTTCCAGCTCTGAAACCCGAGCTTCCAGGAGCTGCAGCTGGACACACTTCCTGCACACATGCTGGTCCCGGGCACCGGAAATGTTCTCGGCTTCCCACATGGAGCACGAGGAGCACGCCACGGCTTTGAGCTCTTCTGACATGACTTATCCCTTTGAATTAAATCTTTTAAATCAATTACTCCAGGGCCCTTGTTTCCTGGTCCTCGTTACTACAGAATTTACAAACTATAAACCCCAAAAATACCTTAACCTAGAAACGATAAAAAGTAGTAAATGCTTACCCGACCTTACCCACTACTTACCAATCATTTCTCTCTCCTGTAGCCTCTACTGCTGCATCAGGGCAAGATCACTCTCTGAAGGTTTAAGAAGTTGGATAGCAAAGAAAAAATGCAAAGAGCACCTCTTCTCATCTGCACCGAATTCCCACTGTGCACAAAATTGCCAATCCCCACATTCACTCTGGCTGTGTCTCATTCAGGATGAGGTCTCTCCACTGCTTGTGAGCAAGCACACTGTAGCATGGGGGCAGAAGGATGGAGAGACCAGGAGCACACAGAGAGAAGAAACACGGGGAGAGCATGAGCACAGAGGAGCAGGAGCATGGAGAGAAGAGGAGCATGGGAAGAAGGACGAGCACGGGGAGAGTAGGAGCATAGGGGGAGCAGGAGCACGAAGAGCGCAGAATATATTGGAGAGCAAGAGCACGGAGAGAGCAGGAGCATAGGAAGGGAGTTGGGGCCTGGGGAGAGTATGAGCAATGTGCCGGCAGAGGCTCATTGAGAGAAGGAGCACCAATGGAGCCAGAGTATTTAAGGAAGTGGCCCTAGAAATAGCGGATGCATTGGTGGTCATCTTCTGAGATTTAATAGTCTCTGGAACAGTCCCTACAGATTGGAGGGTAGCTAATGTAACCCCACTATTTAAAAAGGGAGGTAGAGAGAAAACAGGGAATTATAGACCAGTCAGCCTGACATCAGTAGTGGGGAAAATTCTAGAGTCCATGAGAAAAGATTTAGTAGCTGAGCACATGGAAAACAGTGGCAGAATCGGACAGAGTCAGCATGGATTTATGAAATGGAAATCATGCTTGACAAATCTACTGGAATTTTTCGAGGATGTAACTAGTAGAGTTGAAGAGGGGGAGCGAGTGGATGTGGTTCATTTGGACTTTCAGAAGGCTTTCGACAAAGTCCCACATAAGAGATTAGCGTGTAAAATTAAAGCATATGGGATTGGGGTAGTGTATTGAGATGGATAGAAAACTGGAAACAAAGAGTAGGAATAAACTGGTCTTTTTACGAATGGCAGGCAGTGATTAGTGGGATACTACAGGGATTGGCACTGGGACCCCAACTATTCACAATATATATTAATGATTTAGATGAGGGAATTAAATGTAATATCTCCAAATTTGCAGATGACACAAAGCTGGGTGGGAGGATGAGCTGTGAGGAGGATGCAGAGATGCTTCAGTGTGATTTGGACAAGCTGAGTGAGTGGGCAAATGCATGGCAGATGCAGTATAATGTGGATAAATGTGAGGTTATCCATTTTGGTAGCAAAAACAGGAAGGCAGATTATTATCTGAATGGCTATAAATTGAGAGAGGGGAATATGCAACAAGACCTGGGTGTCCTTGTACACCAGTCGCTGAAGGTAAGCATGCAGGTGCAGCAGGCGGTAAAGAAGGCAAATGGTATGTTGGCCTTCATAGCGAGATGATTCGAGTACAGGAACAGGGATGTCTTGCTGCAATTGTACAGGGCCTTGGTGAGACTACACCTGGAATATTGTGTGCAGTTTTGGTCTCCTTATCTGAGGAAGGATGTTCTTGCTGTAGAGGGAGTGCAGCGAAGATTTACCAGACTGATTCCTGGGATGGCGAGACTGACATATGAGGAGAGATTGAGTCGGTTAGGATTATATTCGCTGGAGTTCAGAAGAATGAAGGGGTTCTCACAGAAACCTATAAAATTCTAACAGGACTAGACAGGGTAGATGCAGGAAGGATGTTACCGATGGTGGGGGAGTCCAGAACCAGGGGTCACAGTCTGAGGATACGGGGTAGACCATTTAGGACTGAGATGTGGAGAAATTTCTTCACCCAGAGAGTGGTGAGTCTGTGGAATTCGCTACCACAGAAAGTAGTTGAGACCAAAACATTGTATGTTTTCAAGAAGGAGTTAGATATAGCTCTTGGGGTGAAAGGGATCAAAGGATATGGGGAGAAAGCGGGAGCTGGATATTGAGTTGGATGATCAGCCATGATCATAATGAATGGTGGAGCAGGCTCGAAGGGCTGAATGGCCTACTGCTGTTCCTAGTTTCTATGTTTCTATGTTTCTATGAGAGCAGGAGCATGAGGAGAGCAGGAGAACAGAGGCCACAGGAGTATGCAGAGGGCAGGAGCACACAGAACAGGAGCGTGGGGAAAGCAGAAGAGCAGATGGAGCAGAGACATGGAGAGAGCAGGAGCACAGACAGAGCAGGAGCATGGGGAGAGCAGGAGCATGGGGAGAGCAGGAGCACAGAGAGAGCAGGAGCATGGGGAGAGCAGGAGCACGGGGAGAGTAGGAACATGGGGAGAGCAGGAGCATGGGGAGAGCAGGAGCACAGACAGAGCAGGAGCATGGGGAGAGCAGGAGCACGGGGAGAGTAAGAGCATGGGGAGAGCAGGAGCACGGGGAGAGTAGGAGCATGGGGAGAGCAGGAGCACGGGGAGAGAAGGAGCACAGGGAGAGAAGGAGCACGGGGAGAGCAGGAGTATGCAGAGGGCAGGAGCACATAGAGCAGGAGCACAGGGAGAGCAGGAGTACGGGAGGAGCAGGAGCACACACAGCAGGAGCCCTGTGTAATGACCAATGCAGTTCGTAAAACTGAGTTATTTAAATATCTCAGAGGGAAACTTTAAACAACTGTCATAATCAATAACTTAAGGTGTTATGTTTGAGATGCGACTCTAAACTCAGGAATCAGAACACTAGTCTGAGATTTTACATTAAACTAAATGAAATATTTTATTAATTTACACAAGTTAAAATATATATACACGTGGCTACACATTACCACTATTATAACTTTTAACAAATTCCCAAACTAATCTCCATTAACGCAACAACGACCCATAGACTTAACCAGGCAAAGCATTTTCACCTTACAAATTCAGAATGAGGTTCTTTCCACTGTGGAACCAGTTGGAGGTTTACAGATGCCTTTCTTTCTCACATTGCCTCTGCCCTGCACACCCACAAACTACTGAACTGATGCCTACAAGCCCCATTGAATGTTAATTCTCATTGTATCATCAAGAACTTTGAGCTTCAGCCTTTAACAACGAAGTATCATTCATTGTACCAGTTTTATTAGTGATATAAACATGTTGCTTGGTGGCTGCTAGAAAGGTGTCAGTTTTCACCCCACTTCTTGAATGCTCTATTCAAAAAATGGAAAAGCACTCTACCTCTCTATTAACACCTCAACATAGTACATCAAAACACCCAGACTAGCTGGCGTTAATCCAATGAAGACAGACTCACAGACCAAACCTCGATTTTTAAAGAAAAATATTTCCCAAAATATTATATACATTAATACCTTCATGACATCCCCCTCCTTAGTGAGATATGGACTGTCATAATTCTAAAGGACGGCTTCATTTTAATAACCCTTCTCACACTATCCCCTATACTCATTATACCATTACATTACCAGATGCATGCATTAACATAAACATATATATATAAGTCCTTGGTACCAACAGGAATCCCTCCAGTTCAGTGTCCAGCTTTTGTTTCCAATGTCCCATTTTCCTTTTAGCCTCAAACTCTTGATAATACATCTGTGAACAGATTTGCTCTTCCAGCAATATGTATAATACAGATTAAATGGTTATAGTAACGGACACCACCTGAAAAGCCTTGCAATTTTGTCTTGAAATGTGTCCATAAACTTCAAAGGGTTATGGTCTGTGTAAACGATTGTCCCTGATGAATTGTTTGGAACATAAATTTCAAAACACCACACCGGTCTCACCAAACTCAAGTCTCTTTTCCAATTGTTGAATATCTTCTCTGTTGTACATTCAGTTTCCATGAAAAATACCCTATCGGTTTTTCAATTCCAGTGTCATCTTGTAACAGTACAGCCCCAAAGCCTATATGTCTTGCATCAATGGCCAACATGGATTTCTTGGCATAATTGGGCACTGCCAACACTAGTGTTGTAGTTAATATTGTTTTCAAATTATCAAATGACTTCTGACACTCCAGTGGAACTTCTTGTTCCTTTTTAACAGTTCAGTCAATGTGGCAACCACACTGCTAAAATTTGGTACAAATTCCCAGTAAAACCCACTCATGCCCCGAAATCTCAAAACTTCTCATTTTGCTGTAGACACTGGGAAATCCACAATAGCCTTGACTTTCACATCTCTTGGAGCCACCTTACCATGTCCATTGGTATGTCTTAGATATGTAACTTGCCCTTTTGCAAATTCACTTTTAGCCAAGTTCATCACCAAATTAGCTTTTTGTAGTTGAGTAAATAATTCCTCCAGATGCTATAAATGCTCCTCCCACATCTGACTGAAAATGATTAGATCATCAATATAAACAGCACAGTTGCTCAGACCCACAATTACTTTGTTTGTCAGTCTTTGAAATGTCGCAGGTACATTCTTCATACCAAATGGCATCACTTTAAACTGATATAGTCCACTTGGTGTTACAAAAGCTGATACCTCCTTTGCTCTCTCCGACAATGGTACCTGCTAATATCCTTTTAGCTAGTCAATCTTTGTGATAAATTTTGATTGTCCCATTTTCTCAATGCAATCCTCCAACCGTGGTATAGGATATGAATCTGCTTTTGTCACCACATTCACTTTTTGATAGTCCACACACAGTCTTTGTGTTCCATCTGGTTTCGGTACCAGTATAACAGGCAAACTCCAGTTACTGCAACTAAACTCAATGATATCATTTTGAAGCATGAAATAAATTTCTTTTTGTATTTGTGATAACTTTGCCGGATTTAATCTATAAGGTTGTTGCCTTATTGAAGATGATATTTCAATACATACATCATGTAAAGCTAAATGTGTCTTTCCCAACTTATTAGCGTGAATAGGTTTGTGTGACTGCAATAGCTTTTCCTACTCACTGACATTTGTCTGGAAGGTAACTCAATATTGTATTTAAATATTCAAGTGCCCCCTCATTATCCAATTTGATTAGAGTAAAATCAATTTCAGAGTCCTGCACTTCTACCCCATTCTCATCATGCACCATCACTAACACCTCTTTTTTTTCCTCTTCCCTGTCAAAGTACTTTTTAACCATATTTACATGTCACACCCTCTGATTCTTTCTTTTATCTGGAGTATTTATTAAATAATTTACTTCACTTAATTTATTTTCAATTCTGTAAGGCCCACTAAATCTTACACTTAATGAACCCCCTGGTACTGGTAACAAAACTAATACTTTCTCTCCAGGAGCAAAACTGTGATTTTTTGCCTTCTTATCTGCTTTCACTTTCATCACTTGCTGTGGTTTTCCTGTTATTTGACACGTATGACAGGTTCTACAGAATTCGACCACATCCCTGTGCAATCCCGGCCAAAAGAAATACCCCTGTATCTTTCCCTGTGTTTTCCTAATTCCTAAATTTCCTCCAATTAGAATTTCATGAGCAATCCTCAGAATCTCATTTCTATACTCTAATGAGATAACAACCTGATGCACCTCCCTCCAGCTTTCATTTGCTGCGACATAATCCAATCACCATTTTCACATTAATATATTCCCTTGAAGATAATAACATATTTGAATACATTTTGCTTTGGTTTCTGAATCACCTTTCTGATATAATTGTTTTAATTGTGAATCATTTTCCTGTAACTCCACTAACCTCTTTGAGTTAAACACTACAACTGAACAGTCCTGCATTCCTTCCTCATGAATAATGTTATCAAATACAGCGCCTTCTAAATGGATTTCGATATCTGCTTCTTGCCTTTGAACTGCCTGCTTATCTTGTTTATTTTGTTCTTCCTGATGGGATTTTGATCTCATTAAAGACAATCAAGAAACAATCCAGGATGTACCTTCTGGAGCACTTCTGTTGGAAACACTTCTATAGGCTGCTCAACTACCACAGGCATCACCCACATGTACAATCCAGCTATATCATTACCCAGAATAAATTGAACCCCTGCAATGGGCAATTTTTCCACCACTCCAACTATAACTTCACCCATCTTCCATTTGCTCTTTAAATTTACCTTCCAGAAAGGAATAGATTTAGCATCTCCATGAATCCCATTTATTATTACCTTCTCCTGCAACACTCCCTCTGAACAACAAATCTCACTATCCCACAACATTAAGGATTGACTAGCCCCTGTGTCTCTTAAAATTTTAATATCTTTACCCACTCCACCCTGTACACATGAAAAGACTTTCCCTTCGCACACAACGTTTTTAAACATTTCTGCAACATGCTCCTCAGAATTCTCGAGTAAACTGTGAACACAATCCCACTTCTTTATCTTTCACTGATTCTCCCTGTTTCATTTATACACAAACCATTGGTTTCTCCTGTGCCCGAACCTCAGAACCCACAATACTTTTACTTCCAGAGCTTTTCTGTACCCCAATAATTCTTACAGATTTTTCCTGCAATCTCCAACACACTGACTTCATGTGCCCCACTTTACTACAATGAAACCACCTTAATTTTCCATTGTTAATTCTACCTTCTTTTGTTCCAAGAAAAAACTTCCTGGGAACTTCCAACTACTCCTTGTCTTCCCTGACTACCTGCCTTCCTTTCACCTTCCCACTTTCTATCCTTTTCCAGTTGGAAGGGGTGATGGAAAAAAGGTTTAGCTCTATGAATATCTCATAATCATCAGTTATCTCTGCTGCTTGTCTTACAGAATCAACCCTCAGTTCCTCAACATTTGTTCTCACTACTGAAGGGATTGAATCTTTAAATTCTTCCAAAGGAATGAGTCCCCTAAGAGCTGTGTAGGTTGTCTCTATATTTAACACCCATATCCACTGGTCAAAATTACTTTGTTTTACTCTTTCAAACTCAATATAAGTTTGCCACAGCTGTTTTCTCATATTCCTAAATATCTGCCTATATGCTTCAGGAACCAACTCAAATGCCCTCAGGATAGCTTTTCTCACCACATCACAATTCACTGACATTTCTTCTGAAAGCGAAGTATATACCTCAAGCCCCCTACCTAACAACTTAGATTGTCCGGTTTCCCTGTGGCCATTTCATCTGCTTAGCTAGCTTTTCAAATGAAATAAGGAATGCCTCACTATCTGTTTCCTCAAACTCTGGAAAAGCCTGTACACATTTAAACATAACACCGCTGGATTCTACTCTAGAGATAAAT
Organism: Carcharodon carcharias; assembly: GCF_017639515.1. Taxonomy (NCBI): domain Eukaryota; kingdom Metazoa; phylum Chordata; class Chondrichthyes; order Lamniformes; family Lamnidae; genus Carcharodon; species Carcharodon carcharias. The sequence continues at coordinate 197,417,176 of NC_054472.1, forward strand.
CCTTCCTCACCTACTGAAGTATCTTTTCTAACTGCCAACATTTTCAGTTGGAATTTCCCTTTCTCTCTCTCTATTTCTCTTTCCTCCTTCTCCATCTTTACAATTTCTAATTCCCTTTTAAGAGCCATTTCTCTGTCCTTTGCTTCTAATTCAAACTTTTTCATTTGTAACTGAAGTCTCTACCTCCAGCTGTGACTCACTAGTGTCAGGTTTCACTTCCACCTGGAGGTTCTGTGCTATACTTCTAACCACATCAGATTTGCTAGCTCCTGCAGGTAACCCCAATTGCAGCTGATCCACCAACTCGGTTAACTTACTTTTGGTTATTCTCTCCAACCCAATCAGAGTTATCTCTTCTACTCCCAGACAAGTCTTAGCAATTGTCAAAGACACCTTGCAATCTCACCACTTCTAAAATACCTCACCAACTCCTGATTCCAAAGTGCTCCTTGTACCCTCAATCTTTACAATCCACCAATTCCTAACCAATCAAGAAATTAGAAATATAATTTATCCTGGCACAGCCATCAATTGTTATGACTGATGCAGTTGGTAAATCTGAGTTTTTAAAAAATCCCTGGGGGATAATTTAAACAATTTAAACAACTGTCATTACCAATAATTTTAAGTGTTATGTTTGAGATGCGACTCTAAATTCAGGAATCAGACCACCAGTTTGAGGTTTTACATTAAACTAAATGAAACATTTTATTAATTTACACAGGTTAAAATATATATATATATACACATGGTTACAAATTACTACTGTCATAACTTTTAACAAATTCCCAAACTAATTCCATTAAGGCAACAACAACCCACAGACTTAACCAGACACCAGGCAAAGCATTTTCACCTCATGAATTCAAAATGAGGCACTTTTCACTGTGGAGACAGTTGGAGGTTTATAGCTGCCTTTTGATCTCACATTGCCTCTGCCCTGCAATCTTGAAAACTACTGAAGTTATACCTACCAGCCCCATTGAATGTTAATTCACATTGTATCAACAACAACTTTGAACTTCACCTTTTAACGATGAAACCCTTTTCATTGTACAAATTTTATTAGTAATATAAACATGTTGCTTGGTAGCTGCTAGAAAGGTGTCAAGTTTGCACCCCCCTTCTTGAATGCTCCATTCAAAAAATGCAAATGCACTTTTTCTCTCTGTTAACATCTCAAAGTAGCACATCAAAACATCCAAACTAGCTGGCTTTAATCAAATTAAGGCATACCCACAGACCAAAACTCTATTTTAAAAGAAAAATAATTTCCATAATATTACATACATCAATATCACTTCAAGACACCCAGGGAGAGCTGGAGCACGATGATGGAGAGAACAGGAGAACAGAGGGACCAGGAGCATGGGGAAAGCAGGAGCAAGGCAAGAGCTGGAGCTCAGAGAATGAAGGAGCACAGAGAGAGTAGATGCACAGGGAGAGCCGGACCACAGGAGAGCAAGAACACAGAGAAGGAGCAACAGGAGAGCGGGAATACAGGGAGACTAGGGACACATCAAGAGAAAGAGTACGGAGAGAGCAGAATCATAGGGAGAGCAGGAGAAAGGGGAGAGCAGGAGCAAAGTAAGAGCAAGAGCATGTGGGTAGCAGGAACCCAGAGAGAGAAGGAGCACAAAGAGAGCAGGAACAACGGGAGAGAAGTAGCATGCAGGGAGCAGAAGACTGTGGAGAGCCGGAGCATGGAGAGGGCAGGAGCATGGAGAGAGCAGAAACATGGGGAGTGCCAGAGCACAGGGATACTGCAGCAGGGGGAGAGCAGGAACACAAAGAGAGAATGATCGGGTGGAGAGCAGGAGCATGGAGAGAACAGGAGCATGGAGAGAGCAGGAGCACGGGGGTGAAGGAGAGTGCAGAGGGCAGGATTATGGGGAGAGCTGGAACACAGAGAGGGCAGAAGCACAGGCAGAGCAAGAGCACTGGTGTTCATCAGCAGTGGGAGAACAGGAGCACTAAGAGAGAAGGATAAGGTGGAGAGCAGGAGCATGAAGATAGTAGAAGCATGGAGAGAGCAGGAACACGTAAAGAGCAGGAGCATACAGAGAGCAAGAGCACAGGAAAAGCAGGAGCACAGAGAGAGCAGTAAGTTTGGGAGACCAGGTGAACAGAGAGTGCAGGAGCATGGGGAGATTAGGGGCACAAAGAGGGTAGGATAAGCTGGGGAACAGGAGCATGGAGGGAGCAGGAGCACCGGGAGAGAAGGAGCATGCAGAGAGCAAAAGCATGGGGAGAGCCAGAAGATGGAGAGGGCAGGAACATGGAGAAAGCAGGAGAATGGGGAGAGCAAGGGCATGGAGAGAGCAGGATCACAGGTAGATCAGAAGCACAGGGAGAGCAGGAGCAAGGCAACAGCTGGAGCACAGAGAGTGAAAGAGCACAGAGAAAGCACGTGCACAGGGAGAGTAGGAGCACGGAGATAGCAGGAACACAGGGACAGTCAGTACACGTCAAGAACAAGAGCACAGAGACAGCATCATCATGGGGAGAGCAGGATGGGGAGAGCAGGAGCACAGGGAGAGCAGAAGCACCGGGAGAGAAGGAGCATTGAGAGAGCAGAAGCACATAGAGAGCAGAGGCAAGGGGAGAGAAGGAGCATTGAGAGAGCAGGGGAATGGGGAGAGCAGGAGGATGGGAAGAGCAGTAGCACAGGGAGAGCAGGAGCACAGAGAGAGCAGGAGCACAGAGAGAGCAGGAGCACCGGGAGAGAAGGAGCACTGGGAGAGAAGGAGCATGCAGAGAGCAGAAGCACAGGGAACACCAAAACATGGAGAGGGCTGGAACATGGACAAAGCAGGAGAATGGGGAGAGCAGGAGCATGGAGCAAGTGGCAGCACGGGGAGAGCAGAAGCATCGGGAGAGCAGGAGCATCGAGAGAGCAGAAGCGCACAGAGAGCAGAGGCAAGGGGAGAGAAGGAGCATTGAGAGAGCAAGGGAATGGGAAGACCAGGAGCATGTTAGGAGTAGGTGCTCAAGAATAGTGCAGGAGTGTGGGAGAGCAGGGGCAAGGGGAAAGCAGACAAATAGAGATTGCAGAAGCACAGGGAGAGCAGGAGCTTGGGGAAAGCATGAGAACAGTGGGACTAGGAGCACAGAAAAAGCAGGAGAACATGGAGAGCAGGAACACCAGGACAGCAGGAGCACGGAGAGAGCAGTAACACAGGGAGAGTAGGTAGACATCAAGAGTAAGAGCAGGGAGAGTGCACGATCATGGGGAGAGCATGAGCACGGGGAGAACAGGACCCCTGAGTGAAGGAGCAGAGTTAGACCAGGAGCATGAGGAGAGCGGGAGCACAGAGAGAGCAAGAGCACCAGGAGAGAAGGAGCATGCAGAGAGCAGAAGCATGGAATGCAAAGGAGCAAAAAGAGAGCAGGTGCACAGAGAGAGTAGGAGCATGGAAAGGAGCACGTTAATGGGGAGAGCAGGGGCACGGGGAGAGCAGGACTGCAGAAAGAGCAGGAACAAAGAGAGAGCAGGAGCACGGGGACAGTAGGAGCCCTGTGGAGAGCAGGAGCATCGAGAGAGCAGGAGGACACAGAGAGCAGGATCAAGGGGAGAGAAGGAGCACCAACAGAGCAGGAGAATGGGGAGAGCAGGAGCACTGAAAGAGCAGGGGAATGGAAGGAGTAGGAGCTCGAGAACAGTGCAGGAACCTGGGAGAGCAGGGGAATGGGTCGAGCAGACAAACGGAGATTGCCAGAGCACAGGGGGAGCAGGAGCATGGGGAAAACAGGAGCTCGAGGAGAGCATGAGAACAGCAGGACCAGGAGCACACAGAGAGCTGGAGGGCATGGAGAGCAGACGCAAAGGGAGAGAAGGGGAATGGGGTAAGCAGAGGCATGAAAAGAGCAGGACCTTTGAAGGAGAAGGAGCTCGAGGTCAGTGCAGGAGTGCGACAGAGCAGGAGCATGGGGAGAATAGACAAATGGAGATTGCAGGAGCACAGGTGGAGCAGGAGCATGGGGAGAGCAGGAGCTCGGGGACAGCATGAGAACAGCGGGACCAGGGTCACACAGAGAGCAGGGATATGGAGAGCAGGAGCAGGAACACTGGGAGAGAAGGAACATGGGGAGATTGGGAGGATGGAGAGAAGGAACATGCAGAGAGCAGGAAAGTGGGGAGAGCAGCAGCACAAGGAGGGCAGGAGCACACAGAGAGCCAGAACATGGGGAGAACAGGAGCACCCAGACAGCAGGAGCCTAGACAGAGCAGGAGCATGGAGAGAGTGGGAGCATGGTAAGAGCAGGAGCACGGAGAACGAAGGAGCGCACAGACAGCAGGTGCACAGGGAGAGTAAGAGCATGGAATGAGCAGGACCAAGGAGAGGTCTGGGGCAAGGGGAGAGCTGGAGCATGGAGAGAAGGAGCCCACGGAGTGCAGGTGCACAGGGAGAGTAGGAGCACAGAAAGAGCATGACCAAGGTGTGAACAAGAGCACAGACGGAGAAGGATTATGGGGAGAGCTGGACGATGGAGAGAGCAGGAGTATCAAGCGAGCAGGAACATAGGGAATGCAGGAACACAGGGTGAGCAGCAGCACAGGGAACGCAGGAGCATGGAGAGAGCAAGAACATGGAGAGAGGGTCAGGGAGAGCATGAGCACCAGGCGGACACAAGCTCAGTAGAGCAGGAGAACGGAGGAGCAGGAGCACAGATGGAGCAGGAGCACAGAGACAATAGGAAGATGGGAAGAGCAGGAACACAGTGAGAGAGGGGCATGAGGTGAGTAGGAGCATGGGGAATGCAGAAGTAAGGGGTGTGCAGGAGGATGGAGAGAGCAGCAGCACGGAGAAAGCCGGAGCACAGAGAGAGCAGGAGCACGGAAAGAGCAAGAGCATGGGGGGAAGAGGAGCATGGAGAGAGCGGGAGCATGGGGAGAGAGCTGGGGCCCCAGACAACCGGGCAGACAGAAGCTGAGGGGAGAGAAGCATTGAGGGAGTGTAGGAGCAGGTGTAGAGCACGGACATGGAGAGAACAGAACAGGAGCAGGGGGAGAGGGCAGGAGGATGGGGAGAGCAGAGGACATGAAGAGCTTTAACAGGGAGACCAAGCACATAGGCAGAGAGCAGGAGCATGGAGACAGCAGGAGCATGGGGAGAGTAGGCCCATGGAAAGGCCAGGAGCACAGGCAGAGTTGGAGCATGGGGAGAGTAGGAGAACAGAGAGAGAAGGAGCATGTGGAAAGGAGGAGCATGAAGTGAGCAGAAGCACAGGGCGAGCGGAGGCATGCTGGGAGCAAGAGCATGTGGAGAGCAGGAGCAAGGAGAGAGCAGGAGCCTGGAGAGAGCAGGATAATGGGTAGAGCAGGAGGACGGAGAGAGCAGGCACATGCACAGAGCAAGAGCCAGTGAAAGCAGGACCACAGAGAGAGCAGGAGCGCAGAGGGAGCAGGAGCATGGAGGGAGGAGGACCACGGGGAGAGAAGGGGCATGCAGGGAGCAGGAGCAAAGGAAGGGCAGGAGCACAGGGAGTGAAGGAGAATGGACTGAACTGGAGCAAAGGGGGAGCAGGAGCTTTGAGAGAACGGGAGCACTGAGAGAGCAGGAGCATGGGGAGAGCAGGAGACCCACCAGAGTGGGAGCATAGAGCGAGTGGGAGCATGGGGAGAGCATGAGGATGGAGAGAGCAGGAGCACACATATAGCAGGAGCCCGGTGAGTGCAAGAATACGGAGGGAGCAGGACTCCGGTGAGACCAGGAACACAGGAAGAGCAGAAGCACAATGAGAGCATGAGAACAACCTGAGCAGGAGAACAGGGAGAGCAGGAGAACAGGGAGAGCAGGAGAACGGGGGGAGCAGGAGCACGGGGGGAGCAGGAGAACAGGGAGAGCAGGAGCAAGGGGAGAGCAGGAGCATGGGGAGAGCAGGAACACAGAGGGAACAGGAGAAGGGGGAGAGCAGGAGCACAGGGAGAGCAGGAGCACGGGGAGAGCAGGAGTACAGGGACAGCAGGAGCACAGGGAGAGCAGGAGCAGGGAAGGAGATGGAGCATGGGGAGATCAGAAGCGAGGGAAGTGCGGGGTATGGCTAGAGGAAGAGCATGGGGAGAAAAGGAGCATGCAGGGAGCAGGAGCATGGGGAGAAAGGGGGTAAGGGGAGTGATGGAGCACAGACAGAGCTGGAGCAAGGTCAGCAAAGGGGCATGGAGCAAACAGGAGCACTGAGAGAGCAGGAGTATGGGGAGAGCAGGAGTCCTGTGAGTGTAGGAGCGTGGGGAGTTTCGGTGCACGGGGAGACCAGGAGAATGGAGAGAGCAGGACCATGCACAGAGCAGGAGCATGGGGAGTGCAAGAGCACGGAGGAGCAGGAGCACGAGGAGAACAGGAACACAGAGAGAGAAGAAGCACGGGAATTCAGCGGCATGGGAAGAGCAGGAGCACAGGGAGAGCAAGAGTACAAGGAAAGAAAGAGCATGGGGAGAGCAGCAGCACGGAGAGAGCAGGAGTATGGAGAGAGCAGGAGCTTGGGGAGGGCTGGAGCATGGAGAGGGTTGGAGCAGGAGAAAGGAGAGAACAGGATGTTGGAGAGAGTGGGAGCACAAAGAGAGCTGGAGCACGAAGATAGCAGAAGCAGGGGCAGAGACCAGTGGCCCAGGAAGAGCAGGAGCAAGGGGAAGGCCGATGCACAGGGAAAGGAGGAGAATGGGGAGAGACCAGGAGCAGAAGGAAAGCAGGAGCACAGAGAAAACAGGGGCAGGGGAGAATTCAGGAGCATGGGGAGAGAGGGAGGATGTCAGGAACAGGAAAACGGAGAGCAGGAGCAAGGGGGCTGCAGGGGCACCGAGAGAGCATGAACAAGGGGAGTCATAGAGTCATAGAGGTCTACAGCATGGAAAAAGGCCCTTCGGCCCATTGAGTCTGCGCCGGTCAAACAAGTACCTAACTATTCTAATCCTATTTCCCATTCCAAGGCCCGTAACCTTGTATGCCATGGCATTGCAACTGCGTATTCAAATACTTCCTAAATGTTATGAGGGTTTCTGCCTCTACCAGCCTTTCAGGCAGTGAGTTCCAGATTCCCACCACCCTCTGGGTGAAAAAATTCTTCTTCACATCCCCGCTGAACCTCCTGCCCCTTACCTTAAATCTATGCCCCCTGGTTATTGATCCCTCCACCAAGTGGAAAAGTTCCTTCCTGTCTACCCTATCTATGCCCCTCATAATTTTATACACCTCAATCATGTCCCCCCTCAATCTCCTCTGCTCCCAGGAAAATAACCCCAGTCTATCCAATCTCTCCTCATAACTAAAACTCTCCATCCCAGACAACATTCTGGTAAATCTCCTCTGCACTCTCTCTGGTGCAATCACATCCTTCCCATAATGCAGATTCCAGAACTGCACACAATACTCTAGCTGTGGCCTAACCAGCATTTTGTACAGTTCCAGCATAACCCCCCTGCTCTTATATTCTATGCCTCGGCTAATAAAGGCAAGTGTCCCATATCCTTCTTAACCACCTGAACCACCTTAACTACCTTAAGGGACCGGTGGACATGCACACCAAGGTCCCTCTGATCCTTGGTATTTCCCAGGGTCCTACCATTCATCGTGTGTTCCCGTGCCTTGTTTGTCCTGCCCAAGTGCATCACCTCACACTTATCCAGATTAAATTCCATTTGCCACTGATCAGCCCATCTGACCAACCCGTCTATGTCCTCCTGTAATCTAAGGCTATCCTCCTCACTATTTACCACCCCACCAATTTTCGTGTCATCCGCAAACTTACTGATCAACCCTCCTACATTCAAGTCTAAATCGTTTATATATACCACAAACAGCAAGAGACCCAACACTGATCCCTGTGGAACCCCACTGGACACAGGCATCCAGTCACAAAAACACCCCTCGACCATCACCATCTGCTTCCTGCCACTCAGCCAATTCTGGATCCAATTTACCAAATTGCCTTGGATCCCGTGGGCTCTTACCTTCGTTATCAGTCTCCCATGCGGGAATGCGCTGCCTGGGAGGGTGATGGAGGTGGGTTGCCTCACATCCTTTAAATAGTATCTGGATGAGCTCTTGGCACATCATAACATTCAAGGCTATGGGCCAAGTGCTGGTAAATGGGATTAGGTAGATAGGTCAAGTGTTTCTCACAAGTCGGTGCAGACTCGATGGGCCAAAAGGCCTCTTCTGCACTGTGTGATTCTGTGATTCTGTGCAAAGCCTTGCTGAAGTCCAAGTAGACTACGTCAAAGCATTGCCCTCATCTACACACCTTGTTGCCTCATCGAAAGATTTAATCAAATTGGTCAGACATGACCTCCCCTTAATAAAACCATGCTGACTGTAAAAGAAAAACAGAATTACCTGGAAAAACTCAGCAGGTCTGGCAGCATCGGCGGAGAAGAAAAGAGTTGACGTTTCAAGTCCTCATCACCCTTCAACAGAACTAGGTGAATCCAAGGAGAGGGGTGAAATATAAGCTGGTTTAAGGTTTGACAAGGTGTTTACTAAAACTCGCTTTCACAGCCATATCTCCTTCCTCAGTGACTGTCTCTTTCTCTGACTTACCCCACGTGGATTTCAACTGAAATTCCACCCCTCATGTTTCGAACCCACCCAGGATTACAGGTATCTCCGGGACATAAAACGTTCCTCGGACTGCTGTTCCCGTCACATTCTGATATCCACTCTCAGTGCCATGCGCCGCCATATGAACACACTCGACCTCTCCTTCCAGCAGCACCACCGCACCCTTTTTCAAAGCTGCACGTGCCCCCAGTTTCATTTTATTCTTCGGCCCATCCGACGCCTCAACAAGAAACTTTTTCTCTTCCTCTCAAGTGCTAAGGAACGCAAACTCCAACAACTCATCGACACCAACACCCATCTTGGACCCTCCACCCCTGCCTGTCCCTCCGTCCCCACCCTTTCTTCCAGTCCCAACCCCAGCCGTGTATTCACTATACCCCCTGACCTTCCCCTCTCCGATGCTGAACGTTCAGTGCTCAGCAAAGGACTTAGTTTCATACCCTTACGCCCTCACCTCAATGAATTTCGGGCTCGGCATGATGCTGAACTCTTCTTCCGCCGTCTTCGTCTCCGGGCTCACTTCTTTGGGCAGGAGTCCTCTCCCCATTCAACAGATCCTTTCACCAAAATTCTCCCTCCACCTGGACCCCTCCCTCTGCATTCTTACCTTCTCTTGATCTTTTCATTGAGAACTGTCAGCGCGACATTAGTTGTCTCAATATCTCTGCTCCTCTCACCCACTCTAACCTATCTCTCTCTGAATTTACTGCACTCCGTTCTCTCAGGTCCAACCCTGACATTGTCATCAAACCCGCTGACAAGGGTGGTGCTGTTGTTGTCTGGCGCACTGACCTCTACCTCGCGGAGGCTAGGCGTCAACTCGCAGACACTTCCTCCTACCTCTCCCTGGACCATAAACCCACCACTGAACATCAAGCCATTGTTTCCAGGACTGTCACTGACCTCATCTCCTCTGGGGATCTTCCTCCCACAGCTTCCAACCTGATAGTCGCCCAACCTCAGACGGCCCACTTCTACCTCCTATCCAAAATCCACAAACAGAACTGCCCCGGTAGACCGATCGTGTCAGCCTGTTCCTGCCCCACAGAACTCATTTCTCATTATCTTGACTCCCTTCTCTCTCCCCTGGTCCAGTCCCTTCCCACCTACATCCGTGATTCCTCTGACACCTTACGTCACATCAACAATTTCCAGTTCCCTGGCCCCAACCGCTTCCTCTTCACCATGGACGTCCAATCCCTCTACACCTCCATCCCCCACGGGATGGTCTGAGGGCCCTTAGCTTCTTCCTCGAACAGAGGCCCGAACAATCCCCATCCACCACTACTCTCCTCCGTCTGGCTGAACAGGTTCTCACGCTGAACAATTTCTCCTTCAACTCCTCTCACTTCCTCCAAATAAAAGGTGTGGCTATGGGTACCCGCATGGGCCCCAGCTATGCCTGTCTCTTTATGGGGTATGTGGAACATTCCTTGTTCCAGTCCTACTCCGGCCCCCTTCCACAACTCTTTCTCCGGTACATCGATGATTACTTCGGTGCCGCTTCATGTTCTCATCTGGACCTGGAAAAATTTATTAATTTTGCTTCCAATCTCCACCCCTCCATCATTTTCACGTGGTCCATCTCTGACACTTCCTTTCCCTCTCTGTCTCAATCTCTGGTGATAGACTGTCCACCAATATCCATTACAAGCCTACCGACTCCCACAGCTACCTCGACTACGGTTCCTCACACCCCGCTTCCTGTAAGGACTTCATCCCATTCTCTCAGTTCCTTCGCCTCCGTCGCATCTGTTCCGATGATGCTACCTTCAAAAACAGTTCCTCTGACATATACTCCTTTTTCTGTAACCGAGGTTTTCCACCCACGGTCGTTGACAGGGCCCTCAACCGTGTCCGGCCCATCTCCCGCGCATCTGCCCTCACACCTTCTCCTCCCTCCCAGAAACATGATAGGGTCCTCCTTGTCCTCACTTATCACCCCACCAGCCTCCGCATTCAAAGGATCATCCTCCGCCATTTCCGCCAACTCCAGCATGATGCCACCACCAAACACATCTTCCCTTCACCCCTCCTATCGGCATTCCGTAGGGATCGTTCCCTCCGGGACACCCTGGTCCACTCCTCCATCACCTCCTACTCCTCAACCCCCACCTATGGCACCACCCCATGCCCACGCAAAAGATGCAACACCTGCCCCTTCACTTCCTCTCTCCTCACCGTCCAAGGACCCAAACACTCCTTTCAAGTGAAGCAGCATTTCACTTGCATTTCCCCCCACATAGTCTACTGTATTCGTTGCTCCCAATGTGGTCTCCTCTACATTGGAGAGACCAAACGTAAACTGGGCGACCGCTTTGCAGAACACCTGCGGTCTGTCCGCAAGAATGACCCAAACCTCCCTGTCACTTGCCATTTTAACACTCCACCCTGCTCTCTTGCCCACATGTCTGTCCTTGGCTTGCTGCATTGTTCCAGTGAAGCCCAACGCAAACTGGAGCAACAGCACCTCATCTTCCGACTAGGCACTTTACAGCCTTCCGGACTGAATATTGAATTCAACAACTTTAGATCTTGAGCTCTCTCCTCCATCCCCACCCCCTTTCTGTTTCCCCCTTCCTTTTGTTTTTTCCAATAATTTATATGGATTTTTCTTTTCCCACCTATTTCCATTATTTTTAAATCTTTTATGCCCCCCCACCCCCACTAGTGCTGTACCTTGAGTGCCCTACCATCCATTCTTAATTAGCACATTCGTTTAGATAATATCACCAACTTCAACACCTCTGTGTTCTTTTGTTCTTTTGTCTGTGACATCTTTTGATTATCTGATCCTATCACTGCTTGTTTGTCCCTACCACCACACCCCCCCGACTTCACTCCCCCCACACCACCCCCCCAACCTTAAACCAGTTTATATTTAACCCCTCTCCTAATTTTACTCAGTTCTATTGAAAGGTCATGAGGACTCGAAACGTCAACTCTTTTCTTCTCCGCCGATGCTGCCTGACCTGCTGAGTTTTTCCACGTAATTCTGTTTTTGTTTTGGATTTCCAGCATCCGTAGTTTTTTGTTTTTAACCATGCTGACTGTCCTTGATTAATCCCTGCCTCTCCAAAAGTAGATTGATTCTGTCCCTCAAAATTGCTTCCAATAGTTTCCCCACCACTGAGGTTAGACTGACTGGCCTGTAGTTCCCTGGTTTATCCCTTCCTCCCTTCTTGAATAATGGTACCACATTGGCTGTCCTCCAGTCCTCTGGCACCTCTCCTGTGGCCAGAGAGATATTGAAAATTATTGCCAGCGCCCCTGCTATCTCCTCTCTTGCCTCACTCAACAGCCCGGGATACATTTCATCCGGGCCTGGAGATTTATCTACTTTTAAGCCTGTCAGACCACTTAGAACCTCTTCCCTTTCTATGCTAATTTCTTTAATTATGTCACAGTCCTTCTGCTTGATTTCCATACCTACATCATCCCTCTCACTTGTGAACACAGAAACAAAGCATCTATTTAGGACTCTGCCTGACTGAATGATTTCTGGGATGATGGGACTGACATATGAGGAGAGATTGAGTCGATTAGGATTATATTCGCTGGAGTTCAGAAGAATGAGGGGGAATCTCATAGAAACCTATAAAATTCTAACAGGACCAGACAGGATAGATGCAGGAAGGATGTTCCCGATGGTGGGGGAGTCCAGAACCAGGGGTCACAGGCTGAGGATATGGGTAAACCATTTAGGATTGAGGTGAGGAGAAATTTCTTCACCCAGAGAGTGATGAGCCTGTGGAATTCGCTACCACAGAAAGTAGTTGAGACCAAAACATTGTATGTTTTCAAGAAGGAGTTAGATATAGCTCTTGGGGCGAAAGGGATCAAAGGATATGGGGAGAAAGCGGGAGCAGGTTATTGAGTTGGATGATCAGCCTTGATCGTAATGAATGGTGGAGCAGGCTCGAAGGGCCGAATGGCCTCCTCCTGCTCCTAGTTTCTATGTTTCTATGTTTACCTACGTCTTCTGGCTCCACACACAAATTACCACCATGGTCCTTAATGGGCTCTACTCTTTCCCTAGTTATCCTCTTACTCTTAAAGTACTCGTAAAATAATTTTGCATTTTCCTTTATTTTACCTGCCAATGTTTTTCATGCCCTCTTTTTGCTCTCCTAATTTCCTTTTTACGTTCACCCCTACACATTCTATACTCCTCTAGTGCTTCCATTGTTTTGCGCCCTCTGTATCTGCCATGATCATCCCTTTTTCTCTTTATCCAATCCTGTATATCCCTTGACATCCAGGGTTCCCTGGATTTGTTGGTCCCACCCTTTGTCTTTACTGGAATATGTTGGCCCTGTACTCTCCCTATTTCCTTCTTGAATGAGTCCCACTGCTCTGATGCAGATTTACCTAAAAGTAGCTGCTCCCAGACCACTCTGGCCAAATCATATCTGATCTTATTAAAATCAGCCTTCCCCCAATTTAGAACTCTGATTTCTGGCCCATCCTTGTCCTTTTCCATAACAACCTTGAATCTAAGAGTTATGATCACTATCTGCAAAATGCTCCCCCACTGATAACTCTACCACTTGCCCAGATTCTTCCCTAAAATTAAGTCCAGGACCGCCCCCTCTCTTGCAGGACCTTTTACGCACTGGCTTAAAAAGCTCTCCTGGATGCATTTTAAGAATTCCGCTCCCTCCCTAAACCTTTCACAATATGACTAACCCACTTAATGTTGGGGAAGTTGAAATCCCCCACTATTTGCTGACATATCTGCTCTTCGGTATTCCATTTTGGAGGCTGATGAGGGCCCTGGTTCCTCCAGGGACTACAGACAGAGCCAAGCTTTTGACACCACAAGCAGCCTGTCTGTACAGGATGGGAGGAAGGGAGGAAGAGCGATAGTAACAGGGGATTCGATAATCAGGGGAACAGATAGGCCTTACTGTGGCCATCAGCGTGACTCCAGGATGGTGTGTTGCCTTCCTGGTGCCAGGGTCTGGGATGTCACTGAATGGTTGCAGGGCATCCTGAAGGGGGAGGGTGATAAGGCAGAGGTCATGGTACATGTTGGTACCAATGACATAGGTAGAAAGAGGGAAGAGGTCTTGCATCAAGAATTCAGGGAGTTCAGCAGTAGACTAAAAAGCAGGACCTCTCGGGTTGTAATCTCTGGATTACTCCCAGTGCCACATGCTAGCGAGCTCAGAAATACGAGAATAGTGCAGATAAATATGTGGCTTAAGAGTTGGTGCAGGAGGGAGGGTTTTAGATTCCTGGATCATTGGGACCGTTTCTGGTGAAGGTGGGACCTGTACAAGCGGGACGGTCTACATCTGAACCAGAGCGGGACTAACATCCTTGTGGGCGGGTTTGCTAGTGCTGTTAGGAGGTGTTTAAACTAATTTGGCAGGAGGAGGGGACACAGAATGTTAGCAGAATAGGGTACCATTATTATACAGTAAAACAATCAGGTCAGAGGGAGTACAGCTGCAATAAGATTCAAGGGAGTAAGGCAAGGCTGGATGGCTTGTACTTTAATGCCAGGAGTATTACAGGTAAAACGGATGAGTTAAGGGTGAGGTGACATGTGGAATTGTGATATAGTAGCCATCACTGAGACATGGTTGAGGGTGGGGCAGGATTGGCAGCTCAACATTCCGGGATATAGAATCTTCAGGTGAGACAGGGGAGGGGGTAAAAGAGGAGGAGGCGTTGCATTATTAGTTGAGGAGTCAGTTACTGCAGTAAGGAGAGATGATATCTTGGAGGGGGCATCGAATGAAGCTTTGTGGGTAGAGCTTAGGAATAAAAAAGGGGCAGCCACATTGTTAGGTGTTTATTAAAGACCCCCAGATAGTCAGTGGGAAATTGAGGAGCAAATATGTGCACAATTTGTGGAGCTGTGTAAAAACAATAACAATAGGGTAATTATATCAGGTGATTTCAACTTTCCCAACATTAATTAGGATAGACATAGTGTTAAGGGCTTGGATGGAGTCGATTTCTTGAAATGTGTACAGGAGAACTTTTTAGGTCAATAAGTAGAGGGTCCAACAAGGGATGGTGCATTGCTGGACCTAATTCTGGGGAATGAAGCCGGACAGGTGGCTAAGGTGGTGGTGGGGGAGCATTTTAGTGATAGCGACCACAACATGGTACAGTTTAAGTTTGTTATGGACAAAGAAAATGACAAGTTGCAAAAAAATGTTTTGGATTGGGGGAGAGTAGATTTTAGTAAAATAAGGCAGGATCTGGCCAAGGTAGACTGGGAACAGCTACTTGTGGGGAAATCTACAGAGGAACAGTGGGGGGTGTTCAAAAAGGAAATGGGGAGGGTACAGGCTCAACATGTTCCCTCTAGGGTGATAGGAAGGAGTAACAAGCCCAGAGAACCATGGATGACCAGAGATATTCTCTGATGAGAAGGAAAAGGTACAAGGGAAGCAAATCAGCAGAGGCATTAGTGGAGTACAGACAGTGCAGGGTGGAGCTAAAGAAAGCAATTAGGAGAGCAAAGAGGGGATATGAGAAAGCTCTGGCTGGTAAAAGTAGGGAAAATCCTAAGATATTCCAAAAGTATATCATTGGGAAAAGGATAATGATTGGTAAAGGTATCAAAGGTTACGGGGAAAAGGCAGGAGAATGGGGTTGAGAAACTTATCAGCCATGATTGAATGGCAGAGCAGACTCGATGGGCCGATTGGCCCAATTTCTGCTCCTATGTCTTATGGTCTTATAACCAAGGAAAGAGTAGGGACCAAGGGGGCAATCTATGGGTGGAGCCAGAGGACATTGGTGGAGTGTTGAACAAATACATCACATCTGTCTTCACCCAGGAGAATCATGATGAAGGTATCGAACTCAGGGAGAGAGACTGCGAGGTTCTTAAGCAAATTGATAGGGAGTGACAAGGTATTGGAGGTGTTGGCAGGCTTAAAAGTGGACAAATCTACAGGTCCGGATGATTTGTGTCCCAGACTGCTGAGGGAGGCAAGGGAGGAGATCGCAGGGGCTCTGACCCAAATTTTTAATTCCTCTCTGGCCACAGGGGAGGTGCCAGAGGACTGGAGAACAGCTAATGTGGTTCCGCTATTTAAGAAGGGTTGTAGAGATAAGCCAGGGAACTACAGGCCAGTGAGTCTCACATCAGTGGTAGAGAAGCTATTGGAGAAAGTTCTGAAGGAGAGAATCTATCTCCACTTGGAGAGGCAAGGTTTGATCAGGGATAGTCAGCATGGCTTTGTCAGAGGGAGGTCATGCCTAACAAATTTGATTGAATTTTTTGAGGAGATGACCAGGTGTGTAGATGAGGGTAGCGCAGTTGATGTAGTTTATATGGATTTCAGCAAAGCCTTTGACAAGGTCCCACATGGGAGGCTTATAAATAAGGCAAATGCACATGGGATACAGGGTAATTTGATAAGGTGGATTCAAAATTGGCTTAGTTGTAGGAGACAGAGGGTGATGACAGAAGGAGGCTTTAGTGACTGGAAGCGAGTGTCCAGTGGTGTACCACAGGGATCTGTGCTCAGTCCCCTATTATTTGTCATTTATATAAATGACATAGATGACTATGTGGGGGGTAGGATTAGTAAGTTTGCCGATGAGGTGGTGATATTATCTAAAGGAATGTGCTAATTAAGAGTGGAAGACAGGACAGATAAGGTACAGATAGCTCTAGTGGGGGTGGGGTAGAAATAAACAATGGTGGAAATACATTTAAAAATATTGGAAATTGATGGGAAAAGAAAAAATCTATATAAATTATTGGAAAAAACAAAAAGAAGGGGGTAGAAACAGGAAGGGGGTGGGGAAGGAGGAGAGAGTTCAAGATCTAAAGTTGTTGAATTCAATATTCAGTCTGGAAGGCTGTAAAGTCCTCCATGTACAGCACCTCATCTTCTGACTAGAGTAGGAGCAAAGGTAGAGCAGAAGATCAGAGAGAGCATGAGCACGGTTAGAGCATGAGCTCCAGGATAGCAAGGCCACGGGTAGCCCCGGAGGACGGAGACAGCAAGAGTTTTGGGAGATCAAGAGCATGCAGAGAGCTGGTGCACGATGGAGCAGGAACATCGTGAGAGCAGGAGCATGGGGGGAGCAGGAGCATGGGGAGAGCAGGAGCATGGGGAGAGCAGGAGCTTGGTGAGAGCAGGAGGAAGGGGACACAGGTGCATGGTGAGAGTAGGAGCACAGGTAGATCAGGAGCATGAGGAGAGAGCAGGAGCAAGATGAGAGCTGGAGCACGGAGCGAGAAGGAACACTGGGAGATCAGGAGCATGGTCCACAGAGAGAACAGGAGCAGCAAAAGAGCAGGAGCATGGAGAGTGTAGAAGAATGGGGAGAGTTGGAGCACGGAGACAGAAGGAGCATGGGGAAAGCAGGAGCAAGGGGAGAGCAGGAGCATAGAGAGAGTAGGAACACAGATAGAGCAGGAGCATGGGGGGAGAGGAGGAGCACAGGGAGAACAGTAGCTTGGGGAGAGCAGAAGCAGGGAGAGAGCAGGTGCACAGAGAGAACAGGAGCACAGAGAGAGTAGGACCACAGGGAGAGCAGGAGCACGGGGAGAGCAGAAGCAGGGAGAGAGCTGGTGCACAGAGAGAACAGGAGCACAGAGAAAATAGGAGCAAGGGAGAGCAGAAGCAAGGGGAGAGCAGAACCATGGAGAGAGACAGAGCACAGATAGAGCAGAAGGAAGAGGAGAGCAGAGGAGAACAGGGAGAGCAGGAACACGAGGAGAACAGAAGCAGGGAGAGAGCAGGTGCATAGAGAGGACAGGAACATTGAGAGAGTAACATCAAGGGGAGAGCAGAAGATCGGAGAGAGCATGTACACGGTTAGAGCAGGAGCATGGGGAAAGCAGAAGCAGGGAGAGAGCAGGTGCACAGAGAGAACAGGAGCACAGAGAGTCTAGGGGCATGATGAGAGCAGAAGATTGTAGAGAACATGTGCACAGTTAGAATAGGAGCACATGGAGAGCAGGAGCATGGAGAGAACAGGAGCACAGATAGAGCAGTAGAAAGAGGAGAGAGGGGAAGCATGGGAAGAAGAGGAGCAGGGGGAGAGCAGAAGCAGGGAGAGAGCAGGTGCACATAGAGAACAGGAGCATAGAGAGATTGGGAGCAAGGGGAGAGCATAAGATCGGAGAGAGCATGATCACGGTTAGAGCATGAGCACGGGTAGACCAGGAGGATGGAGAGAGCAGGATTATGGGGTGACCAGGAGTATGAAGAGAGATGGAGCACTGAGCGAGCAGGAGGATGGGGAGAGCAGAAGCATAGAGAGAAGGAACACTGGGAGAGCAAGACCACAGAGAGGGCAGGAGCATGGAGAGGGCAGGAGCATGGACAGAGCAGGAGCATGGGGAGAGAGCGGGAGCACAGGGAGCACAGGAGCATGAGAGAATGAGCACTGAGTGAGAGCAGGATCATGGAGCGAACAGAAGCACAGATAGAGCAGGAGTATGAGGAGGGAGCAGGAGCACGGAGAGAGCAGGAGAATGGGAAGAAATGGAGCATGGGGAGGGAAAGAACTCTGGGAGACGAGGAGCACCTTGAGAGTGGGATCACTGAGAGAGAGTGGGACCACTGAGAGAGTGGGAGCACAGGGAGAGAGCAGGGGTATGGAGTGAGCAGGAGCACAGATAGAGCAGAAGTATGATGAGGGAACAGGAGCACGGGCAAAGTAGGAGCACCGGGAGAGCAGGATCATGTGGAGATCAGGAGCATGGAGAGAGCAGGAGCATGGAGAGAGCAGGAGCAAGGAGAGATCAGGAGCAGGTTGAGTGCAGGAGCACAGAGTGAGCAGGAGCATGGAGGAAGCAGGAGGACAGGGAGAGCAGGTGAACAGGGTGAGCAGGAGCACTGAGAGCACAGGAGCATGGACAGAGTAGGAGCAAGGGTAGACTAGAAGATCAGAAAGAGCATGAGCACAGTTAGAGCATGAGCACCAGGATAGCAAGAGCACATGTAGACCAGGGGGATGGGGAGAGCAGGAGAACGAGGAGATCAGGAGCATGGAGAGAGCAGGAGCATGGGGAGAGGAAGACCACAAAGTGAGCAGGAGTTCAGCGAGTGCAGGAGCATGGAGAGAGCAGGAGCATGGGGAATACCGGAGCAAAGAGAGAGCAGGAGCATGGAGGAACCAGGAGAACATGGAGAGCAGGAGAACGGGGCGAGCAGAAGCACTGAGAGTGCAGGAGTACAGAGAGAGTAGGAGCAAGGGTACAGCAGAAGATCAGAGAGAGCATGATCATAGTTAGAGCATAAGCACCAGGACAGCAAGAGTATGGGTAGACCAGGAGGACAAAGACAGCAGCAGTATGGGGTGAGCTGGAGCATGGAGAGAGGAGGAACACTGGGAGATTAGGAGCATGGGGAGAGCAGGAGCATGGAGAGAGCAGGAGCATGGGGAGAGCAGGAGCATGGAGAGAGTAGGAGCACAGGTAGAGCAGGAGCATGAGGAGAGAGGAAGAGCATAGGGATAGGAGGAGCATGTGGAGAGAGCGCAAGCATGGTGAGACCAGGAGCATGGGGAGAGCAAGAGGAGAGCAGGTGCACAGAGAGAGCAGGAGAATGAGGAGAGCTGGAGCCTAGAGAGAGAAGGAACACTGGGAGAGCAAGAGCATGGAGAGAGCAGGAGCATGGAGAGTGAGCAGGAACATTGGGAGTGCAGGAGCATGGAGAGAGCAGGAGCACAGACAGAGCAGGAGCACAGGGAGAGAGTGAAAGCACAGGAGCATGAAGGCATGAGCATTGAGTGAGAGCAGGATCATGGAGCGAGCAGAAGCACAGATAGAGCAGGAGCATGGGAGGAGCAGGAGCACATGGAGAGCAGGAGGACAGGAAGAGCAGGAGTATGGGGAGAGCAGGAGCAGGGAAAGAGCAGTTGCACAGACAGAACAGGAGCACAGAGCAAGTAGGAGCACAGGAGAGAGGGATTAAGCATGGGAGGAACAGAAGCACATGGAGAGCAAGAGCATGGAGAGAGAGCAGGAGCATGGGCAGAGCAGGATCATCGAGAGAGCAGGAGCACAGGGGGAGCTGGAACACGTGGAGAGCAGGAGCATGGGGAGAGAAGGAGAATGGGGAGAGCTGGAGCACAGGGAGAGCTGCAGCACCAAGAAAGTGGGAGCATGGAGAGAGAGTGGGAGCACGGAGAGTGCAAGAGCATGAGAGCAGGAGCAGGGAGAAAGAACAGGGGCATGGAGCGAGCAGGAGCACGGATAGAGCAGAAGTATGAGGAGAGAGCAGGAGGACGGACAAAGCAGGAGCATGGGTAAAGCAGGAGGGCGGGGAGAGCAGGAGCATGTGGAGATCAGGAGCAAGGAGAGGGCAGGAGCACCAAGAGAGCAGGAGCATGGGGAGAGGAAGAACACAAAGTGAGCAGGAGTTCAGCGAGTGCAGGAGCACGGGGGGATTAGGAGCATGGGGAGAGCAGGGGCACGGGGAGTACAGGAGCAAAGAGAGAGCAGGAGCATGGAGGAAGCAGGAGAACATGGAGAGCAGGAGAACAGGGTGAGCAGAAGCACTGGGAGGGCAGGAGTACAGAGAGAGTAGGAGCAAGGGTAGAGCAGAAGATCAGAGAGAGCATGAGCACAGTTAGAGCATAAGCACCAGGATAGCAAGAGTATGAGTAGACCAGAAGGACAAAGAGAGCAGGAGTATGGGGAGAGCTGGAGCATGGAGAGAGGAGGAACACTGGGAGTTTAGGAGCATGGGGAGAGCAGGAGCATGGAGAGAGCAGGAGCACAGGGAGAGAGCAGGAGCACAGGGAGAGAGCAGGAGCACAGGGAGAGAGCGGGAGCACAGGAAGAGAGCGGGAGCACAGGGAGAGAGCGGGAGCATGGGGAGAGAGCAGGAGCACGGGGAACACAGGAGAATGTGGAGGGCTGCAGCACAGGGAGGGAAAGAACGTTGGGAGACCAAGAGCACAGAGTGAGCAGGAACATCAAGAGAGTGAGATCATGGAGAGAGATCAGGAGCACGGAGAGCGCAAAAGCATAAGAGCAGGAGCAGGGAGAGAGAGCAGATACATGAGGTGAGCAGGAGCACTGATAGAGCAGAAGTATGATGAGAGAGCAGGAGCACAGGCAAAGCAGGAGCATGTGTAAAGCAGGAGGACAAGGAGGGCAGGAGTATATGGAGATCAGGAGCATGGAGAGAGCAGGAGCATGGGAGGAGCAGGTCCATGGAGAGAGTAGGAGCATGAAGAGAGCAGGAGTGCAGCGAGTGCAGGAGCATGGAGAGAGTAGGAGCAAGGGGAGAGCAGAAGCACAGAGAGAGCAGGAGCAAGGTGGAAGCAGGAGTGCGGAGAGAGAAGGAACATGGGGAGAGCAGGAGCAGGGAGAGAGCGGGTGCACAGAGAGCATAGGAGCATGGGGGGAGCAGAATCATCGACACAACAGGAGCACATAGAGACAGCAGGAGCATGGAGATAGAAGCGGAGCACTGGGAGTGTAAGAGCATGAGAGCAGGAGCATGGAGATGGAGCAGGAGCATGGAGTGCACAGGAGCACAGTTAGAGCACATGTATGCAGAGAGGGCAGGAGCACAGAGAAAGCAGGAGCTCAGAGAGAGCATGAGCATGATTAGAGCAGGAGCAGGAGCATGGGGAGAGCAATAGCACAGGGAGAGCAGGAGCACAAAGAGAGCAGGAGCAAGGTGAAAGCAGGAGCCTGGGGAGAGTAGGAGCAAGTAGAGAGCAAGAGCATGAATAGAGCAGGAGGATGGCTACAGCAGGATCAGGGGGAGAGCAGTAACATGGGGAGAACAGGAGCATGGGGAGCTCAGGAGCAAGAGGAGAGCAGGAGCATGGGGAGGGCAGGAGCATGGGGAGGGCAGGAGCATGGGGAGGGCAGGAGCATGGGGAGGGCAGGAGCATGGGGAGGGCAGGAGCATGGGGAGGGCAGGAGCATGGGGAGCTCAGGAGCAAGAGGAGAGCAGGAGCATGGGGAGGGCAGGAGCATGGGGAGGGCAGGAGCATGGGGAGGGCAGGAGCATGGGGAGAGCAGGAGCATGGGGAGGGCAGGAGCATGGGGAGGGCAGGAGCATGGGGAGGGCAGGAGCATGGGGAGGGCAGGAGCATGGGGAGGGCAGGAGCATGGGGAGGGCAGGAGCATGGGGAGGGCAGGAGCATGGGGAGGGCAGGAGCATGGGGAGAGCAGGAGCATGGGGAGGGCAGGAGCATGGGGAGGGCAGGAGCATGGGGAGGGCAGGAGCATGGGGAGGGCAGGAGCATGGGGAGGGCAGGAGCATGGGGAGGGCAGGAGCATGGGGAGAGCAGGAGGTGAGCAGGTGCACAGAGAGAGCAGGAGAATGGGGAGAGCTGGAGCCTGGAGAGAGAAGGAACACTGGGAGACCAGGAGCACGGGGAGAGCAGGAGAATGGGGAGAGCTGGAGCATGGAGAGTGAGCAGTAACATGGGGAGTTCAGCAGCATGGAGACATCAGGAGCACGGGGAGCGCAGGAGCATTAGAGCATGAGCACAGAGTGAGAACAGGATCATGGAGTGAACAGAAGCACAGATAGAGCAGGAGTGTGAGGAGGGAGCAGGAGTATGGGAAGTGTGGAAGCACTAAGAGAGCAGGAGCATGGAGAGAGCAGGAGAGAGGGATTGAGCATGGGGGGAACAGCAGCACAGGGAGAGCAAGAGCATGGAGAGAGAGCAGGAGCACCGAGAGAGTGGGAGCATGGAGAGAGAGCAGGAGCATGGGCAGAGCAGGAGAATGGGGAGAAGTGGAGCATGGGGAGAGAAAGAACATTGGGAGAGCAGGAGCACAGAGAGAGCAGGAGCACCGAGAGAGTGGGAGCATGGAGAGAGAGTAGGAGCATGGAGAGCACAAGAGCATGAAAGCATGGATAGAGAGCAGGCGCATGGAGTGAGCAGGAGCACAGCTAGAGCAGAAGTATGAGGCGAGAGCAGGAGCATGGGCAAAGAAGGAGCACTGGAGAAGCAGGAGAATGGGGAGAGCAGGGGCATGGAGGGAGCAGGAGCAAAGGGAGGGCAGGAGGACAGAGAGAGTGGGAACATGGAGGAAACAGGAGAACATGGAGAGCAGGAGCACAGAGGAGTAGGAGCACAGGGAGTGCAGGATCATGGAGCGAGCAGAAGCACAGATAGAGCAGGAGTATAAGGAGGCAGCAGGAGCATGGGGAGAGCAAGGGCACAGGGAGAGCAGGAGCACGGAGATTGCAGGAGGGCGAGAGAACAGGAGCAGAGAGAGTAGGAGCACAGGAAGAGCAGGAGAAAGGAATTGAGAATGGGGAGGACAGAATAACAGGGAGACCAGAAGCATAGAAAGAGAGCAGAAGCACAGGCAGAGCAGGATCATTGAGACAGCAGGAGCACAGGAGGTGTTGGAACACATGGAGAGCGGGAGCACGGGGTGAGCAGGAGAATGGGGAAACCTGAAGCATGGGGATGGGAAGAAAACTGGGAGAGCAGGCCCACAGAGACGGCAGAAGTATGAGGAGAGAGCAGCAGCATGGGCAAAGCAGAAGCAAGGGGAAATCAGGATGATGAGGAGAGCAGGGGCGCAGGGAGAGCAGGTCCATGGAGAGAGTAGTAGCACCAAGAGATAATGAGCGCAGTCAGTGCAGGAGCATGGAGAGAGCAGGATGATGGAGAGAGCAGGATGATGGAGAGAGCAGGAGCATGGAGAGAGCAGGAGCATGGAGAGAGGAGGAGCATGGGGAAAGCAGGAGGACGAGGACAGCAGGAGTATGTGGAGACCAGGAGCATGGGGACAGCAGGAGCATGGGGAGAGCAGGGGCACAGGGAGAGCAGGAGCAATGGGAAAGCAGGAGCACGGAGAGAGCAGGAGCATGGAGGAAACAGGAGAAAATGGTGGTCAGGAGAATGTGGTGAGCAGGAGCACTGGGAACACAGGAGTGCAGAGAGAGCAGGTGCACAGAAAGGCCAGGAGCAAGGGGAGAGCAGGAGCACAGTGAAACCAGGAGCACACTGACAGTAGGGGTATGGGAGAGCAGGAGGAGTGAGATGGATTGAGAATGGAGAGAGCAGGAGCAGGAGAATGGGGTGAAGAGGAGCACACAGAGAGCAAGAGCACAGGGAGGGCAGAATCATTGACACAGCAGGAGCACATAGAGAGGGCAGGAGCATGGAAAGAGAGGGTGTGCATGGGTAGTGCAAGAGCATGAGCATGAAGAGGGAGCAGGGGCATGGAGCACGCAGGAACACAGAGCAGTAGTATGCAGAGAGAGCAGGAGCACAGGGAAAGCAGGAGCTCAAAGAAAGCATGAGCATGGCTAGAGCAGGAGCACAGGGAGAGCAGGAGCAAGGGAAGAGCAGGAGCATGGGGAGAGCACAAATATGGGGAGAGCTGGAGCCCAAAGAGTACAGGTGAACTGGAAGAGATGAAGCATGCAGAGAGCAGGAGCACGGAGACAGCAGGGGCATGGGGAGAGCAGGAGCAAGGGGAGAGCAAGAGCAAGGGGGGAGCAGGAGCACAGTGTGAGCAGGAGCATGGAGAAAACAGGAGAACGTGGAGAGCAGGAGCACAGAGAGAACATGAGAATGTGGTGAGCTGGAGCATGAAGTGAGCAGGAGCACAGAGCTAACAAGAGCATGGGGATGTCAGGATCATGGAGAGAGCAAGAGAATTGGGAGAGCAGGAGCATGGGGAAAGAGGGGGAGCAGGGGGAGTGCAAGAGCATGAGAGCAGGAGCACAGAGACAGAGCAGGAGCATTGGGAGAGCAGCAGTACATTAAGGGCAGCAGCAAGAGGCTAGCAGGAGCACGGGGAGAGCAGGAGCAAAAAGAGATCTAGAGAATGTGGAGAGCAGGAGAACAGCATGAATAGGAGCACAGAGAGCGCAAGTGCACAGGAAGAGCAGAGCATGGGTAGTGCAGGAGCAAGGGGAGAGCTGCAGCAGGGATTGAGCATGAGTATGGGGAGAGCAGTAGCACAGAGATGGCAGGTAAACTGGAAGAGAAGGAGCATGCAGAGAGCAGGAGCATGAGGAGAAAAGAAGCACAGAGGGAGCAGGAGGAATTAGAGGGATTGAGCATGGGGAGAGCAGGAACATATAGAGAGCAGGGGCAGGGGAGAGCAGGGGAGCGGGGAGAGCAGGAGCATGGAGAGAGCAGGAGCACAAAGAGAGCAAGATCACTGAGAGTGCAAGAGCACAGAGAGAATGCGGGAGCATGGGGAGCACAAGAGCATGAGTGTAGGAACAAGCAGAGAGAGCAGGAGCATGGGGGGAGCAGGAGCATGGGAAGAGCCGGAGCACAAAGAGAGCAGGAGAACGTGGAGAGCAGGAGAATGGGGTGAGCAGGAGCACGGGGAGAACAGGAGCACAGAGAGAGCAGGTGGAGGGGAAGAGCAGGAACATGGGGAGAGCAGGAGCATGCTGTGAGCAGTAGCACAGGGAGCGCAACAGCACTAAGAGAGCAGGAGAATGTGGACAACAGGAGCATGGGTGAGCAGGAGCACAGATAGAGCAGGTGCACAGGAATAGAAGGAGCATGGAGAGAGCAGGAGCTTGGAGAGAGAAGCAGCACAAGGAGAGCAGGAGCAGTGAGAGAGCAGGTGCACAGAGAGAACAGGAGCACAGGCAGAGAGCAAGAGCATGGAGCGAACAGGAGGATAGAAAGAGCAGGAGTATGAGGTAAGAGCAGGAGCACATGGAGCGAGCGAGAGCATGGAGAGAGAAGGAAACTGGCGAGAAAGCAGGAATACAGGGAGTGCAGATGCATGAAAAGGCAGATGCAGGGGAAGAGAGCAGGAGCAAGGGGAGAGCAGGAGCATGGGGAGAGCAGGAGCATGGGGACAGCAGGGGCAGGGAGAGAGCAGGTGCACAGAGTGTATAGGAGCATAGGGAGAGCAGGATGATCGAGAGGGATTGAGCATGGAGAGAGCAGGAGCGCGGGGAGTGCGCAGGAGCATGGGGAGCGCAGGAGCAGGAGAGCAGGTGCACGGACAGACAGAAGCAGCTGGAGAGAGCAGGAGAATGCAGAGAACAGGAGGAAGGCTAGAGCAGGATGAGGAGTGGAGCAGGAGGATGGGGAGATAAGGAATATGGGGGAATCAGAAGCATGGAGAGAGCAAGAGCATTGAGAGAGAAGGAGCATGTGGAGAGCAGAGCATGGGGAAAGTTGGAGCAAGGGGAGAGCTGAGGCACCGGGAGAGCAGGAGCATGGAGAGAGCAGGAGCATGGGTCGGGTAGAAGCATGGGGACAGCAGGACCACAGAGAGATAGATGGAGCATGGGGAGAGTGCAGGACCATAAAAAGAACTGGAGCAGGAGGAGAAAGCAGGTGCAGGGAGAGACAAGTTGCAGAGGGAGAGCTGGAGCATGGAGAGTGCAGGAGCATGGGGAGAGCAGGGGCACAGTAAGAGCAGGAGCATGAGAGAAGGAACATGGAGAGAGAGCATGCACATGGAACTTGCATGAGCACATATAGAGCAGGAGAATATGGAGGGAACAGGAGCACAGAGAGAGCAGGAGCATGGAGAGAGGGCGTGAGCAGAGTGAGAGCAGCAGCATGTGAGCAGGAGCATGGAGAGGGAGCAGGACCACAGGCAAGGTTGGAGTACGGGGAGAGCAGGAGCTCAGGGAGAGGGGGAGCATGGGGAGAGAGCTCGGGAAAGGGGAGAGCATGAACACAGGGAGGGCAGAAGCACATTGGGAGCAGGAGCATGGCGAATGCAGGATCTCAGAGACAGCAGGAGCACACGGTGAGCAGGTGCACAGACAGCACAGGAGCAGGGGGAGAGCAGGAGCACGGGGAGAGTAGAAGGATGGCAAGAGCAGGGTTAGGGGATCACAAGGGCATGGGGAGAGCAGGTCCACAGAGAGAGCAGGAGCACGGCAAATGCAGGATCTCAGAGAGAGCAGCAGAATGCGGAGAGCAGGAGTGTGGGCAGATCAGGAGTATGGAGATACCAGGAGCACCGAGAAAGCAGGAGTATGGGGAGAACAGGAGCACAAAGGGAGCAGGAGAACGTGGAGAGCAGGAGCACATTTTGAGCAGGTGCATAGGGAGAACAGGTGCACAGGGAGAGCTGGTGCACAAGGAGCAGGAGCAAGATGAGAGCAGGAGCACAGAGAGAGCAGGAGCACAGAGGGAGCAGGAGCAAGAGGAGAGCAGGAGCAAGAGGAGAGCAGGAGCTTCCAGAGAGCAGGAGCATGGGGAAAGCATTAGCATGGAGAGAGCAGGAGTACAAAGTGTGCAGCACACAGAGAAAACTGGAGCACAGAGAGAGAAGAAGCACAGGGAGAGTGGGAAGAATGAGAGAGCATGCACATGAAGAGATCAGGAGCATAGAGAGCACAGGAGCTTGAACAGAGCAGGAGAATGAGGAGAGTAGGAGCATGGGGAGAGAGGAGGAGCATACAGAGAGCAGGACCATAGAGAGAGCAGGACCATAGAGAGAGCAGGAGCACAGATAGAGCAGGAGCACGGGGAGAGCAGATGCATGGGGAGAGCAGGAACATGGAGTGATCAGGAGTACGGGCAGGGAGAGTAAAGGAGCACGGAGAATGCGGGAGCATAGGGAGAGCAGGAGTATGGAGAGAACAGGAGCACAGAGAGAACATGAGCAGAGAGACAGCAAGTCCATGAAGAGAGCAGGACCATGGGGAGAGCAGGAGCACAGGGAGAGTAGGTGATTGGGGAGAGCTGGAGCACAGAGATAACAGGAGCACAGAGAGAGCAGGAGCACAGGGAGAGAGCAGGAGCACAGGGAGAGAGCAGGACCATGGGGAGAGCAGGAGCACAGGGAGAGTAGGTGATTGGGGAGAGCTGGAGCACAGAGATAACAGGAGCACAGAGAGAGCAGGAGCACAGGGAGAGAGCAGGAGCACAGGGAGAGAGCAGGAGCACAGGGAGAGAGCAGGAGCATGGAAAGTGCTGGCATGTGGAGCGTGAGCAGAAGAATGTGGAGAGCAGGAGCACAGAGAGAGCAGGAACATGGAAAGAGAGTGGGGGCAGACAGAGAGCAGCAGCATGTGAGCAGGAGCATGGAGAGAGGGAAGTAGCATGGAGAATGCAGGAGCATAGATAGAGCAGGAGAACGGGGAGAGAGCCAGGGCATGGGGAGAGATGGAGCACGGGGAGAGAGCCAGGGCATGGGGAGAGAGCATGAGCACGGGGAGAGAGCCAGGGCATGGGGAGAGAGCAGGAGTACGGGGAGAGAGCCAGGGCATGGGGAGAGAATGAGCACAGGGAGGGCAGCAGCATGGGGAGACCAGGAACATGGGGAGAATGCAGGAGCATTGATAGAGCAGGAGTACGGGGAGAGAGCCAGGGCATGGGGAGAGAATGAGCACGGGGAGGGCAGCAGCATGGGGAGACCAGGAACATGGGGAGAATACAGGAGCATTGATAGAGCAGGAGTACGGGGAGAGAGCCAGGGCATGGGGAGAGAATGAGCACGGGGAGGGCAGCAGCATGGGGAGACCAGGAACATGGGGAGAATGCAGGAGCATTGATAGAGCAGGAGTACGGGGAGAGAGCCAGGGCATGGGGAGAGAATGAGCACGGGGAGGGCAGCAGCATGGGGAGACCAGGAACATGGGGAGAATGCAGGAGCATAGATAGAGCAGGAGTACGGGGAGAGAGCCAGGGCATGGGGAGAGAATGAGCACGGGGAGGGCAGCAGCATGGGGAGACCAGGAACATGGGGAGAATGCAGGAGCACAGGGACAGCCTGTGCAGTGAGAGAACAGGCATAGGGAGAGAGCAGGAGCATGGGGAAAGCAGGAAGACAGCTAGAGCAGGAACAGGGAAGAGCAGGAGCCTGAAGAGGGCAGGAGCACAGGGAGAGTATGAGCATGGGGAATGTGCAGGAGCACGGAGAGAACAGGAGCTTGGGGAGAGCTAATGCATGGAGTGAGCGGGTACATGGAGAGATCAGGAGTATGGAGAGAGCAGGAGGACAGAGAGAGCATGGACACAGGGAGAGCAGGGCCACAGGAATGCAGGAGCATAGAGCGGGAATCAGGTAGCATGGGGAGAGATGGAGCACGGATAGAGCAGGAGCACTGGGAGAGAAAGGGCACATGGGGAGAGCATGAGCACAGGGAGAGAGCCAGGGCATGGGGAGAGATGGAGCATGGATAGAGCAGGAGCACGGGGAGACCAGGAGCCTGAGGAGAGCAGCAGTATGGACAAAGCAGGAGCACGGACAGAGCAGGAGGGCAGAGAGAATAGGAGCATGGAGAGATCAGGAGCACAGAGATAGCAGGGCACGGAAAAAGCAGGAGCACGAGGAAAGCTGGAGGAAGGGTACAGCAGGAGCATGGGGAGTGCATGAGCATGGAGAGAGAGGAGAAGCAAGAGGACAGAGCAGGAGCATGGGGAGAAAGCCGGAGCTCAGAGAGAGCAGGAATATGGGGAGAGCAGGAACACAGGGAGAGCTGGGGCATGGGGAGAGAGGAGAAGCAGGGGGAGAGAACTGGAGCTCAGAGAGAGCAGGAACATGGGGAGAGCAGGAACACAGGGAGAGCTGGGGCATGGGGAGAACAGGAGCATGGGGAGAGAGGAGAAACAGGGGGAGAGAGCTGGAGCTCAGAGAGAGCAGGAACATGGGGAGAGCAGGAGCACAGGGAGAGCTGGGGCATTGGGACACCATGATCACGGTGAGGGCAGAAGCACAGGGAGAGAGAGCAGGTACATGGGGAGCACAAGAGCACAGCTGGAGCATGAGGACAGCAGGAGAATGACTAGAGCAGGGACACAGGGAGAACAGGAAGAATTGGGGAGAAGAAAGCATTCCTCCAGCTGCAACACACTAGCTTCCTCTTGACAATAGCAACCAGGGCCTTCACCCTCTTACCCAATCCTGAGGCAGTTGTGAATCACTGATCCCCTGGAATGTCTCTGTAGACCCCAACCTGAGAACCTTTGTGATAAACTAAATCACAGAATCGCAGAACATTAACAGCACAGAAGGAGGCCATTCAGCCCATTGTGTCTGCACCAGCTCTCCAAATGAGCATTATGACCTCGTGCCATTGCCCTGCCTTTTCCCTGTACCCCTACACGTTGTTTCTTTTCAAATAATCATCTAATGCCCTCTTGAATGTCTCGATTGAACCTGCCTCCACCCCACTTCCAGGCATTGCATTCCAGACCCCAACCACTCACTGGCCGGGAATTTCCTGTCCTCTCACAGGCAGGACACACCAGGGACGAGGCAGTGGGACCGAGCGATCCCAGCAGTGGGTGGGTGTGGAAAATCCCACCCATAGTGTGAAATAGCTTTTTCTCACATCACACTTGCTTCTTCTGCAAACTCCTTCAAATCTGTGCCTTCTCGTTCTTGATCCTTTTACGAGTGGGAACAGTTTCTCCCTGTCGGCTCAGTCCAGCCCCCTCATGATTTTGAACATCTCTATCAAATCTCCTCTCAGCCTTCTCCTCTCCAAGGAGAACAGTCCCAACCTCTCCAATCTAAATACAGAGAAACTGTTTCTACCAGCAGGTGGATCTGTAACCAGAAGACAGGTTAACTTTAATTATCGTCTATTTCATTGTCAGTGTTAATTTTGGTTCTGATGGAAGTCACAAGCTGAAGTGTTAACTCTGTTTCTGTCCACAGCTGCTGCTAACCTGCTGAGTTATTCCTGCATTTTATGGTTTTATTTTTAATTTTAACGTCAGTGTTAATTTTAATGCTCAGGTTTATTTTAGCATCAGCTTCAAGGAAGCTTTTGGAACTCGGGGTAGGCCTTCACAAATCATTAAAAATAGCAACTTAACAAGGTCAAACAATGCAAACCACACACAGGGGCCCAATTCTACCAAGACTGAATTGAAAAGCAGGGAAGCTATATTAAGTTGTTTCGAATCTTTGTTAGACCTAACCTGTGTCTCTACGTTAGGAAAAGGGTATAGGGGCACTGGGCGAGGTGCAAAAAAAGGTTAACAGAAATGATAGCAGAAGTGGAAGGTTATAACTATCAAGAAAAACTGAAGAGGCTGGGACTAGCTTGTCCAGTAAATAGAGCTCTTTGAGAAGATGAAAGGGTTTTAATAGGGTAGATACCAGGAAAATGTTTCCACTGTGGGCAAGATAAGCACTAGGTGAAGTAAAAATAAGGCAATTACTAATAAATCCAATCAGAAATTCGACAGAAACATATTTACACGGAGAGTGGTGAGCATGTGGAACTCACTACCACAGAGGGATGTTGAGGTGAATAGTACAGATATAATCGAGGAGAAACTGAATACATTAATGGAACAAATAGGAGGAGATGCTGATGGGCTGAAATGAAGGGTGGGAGGAGCATAAAGTGGAGGAGAAACGCTGCCTGGACCAGTTGGGTTGAATGGCCTGATCCGTATTGTAAATTCTATCCAAATGGATGTTAATTTTATTGTCAGTGTTAAAATCAGGAATAATATTGGAGTTACAGTGCAGTCACTCTGCACCATGGAGAAGTGATGCTTTGTTGTGTGGTTAACGACAGGAGTTTGGGGAATTACCTATTCTCTCAAAGTCTGGTGGTCGAGTCTGTAGTTGCTCAAAACCATGACTCCAGTTATAGCAAGTATTTATACATTTGGAACTCTGTATGAGGCTGGAGCTTCTCCTCCTTCCAGATCTCTCTTACTTCTCACTCACCTGATCTAACATCAGTATTACATCAGCATCATGTATGCTTCTGAGGTCAACCCTTTACTCTACTTCTCGCCCGAGTCTTTATCCCCATCATCTTTGCATCATTCTATACCTCCCCACAAAGTCTCAGATTTCTGAGGTGCCTTCACCAATTTCCCTGATCTCCTTCTGAGAGTGAGGATATTCCATACTCTCCCTTCCGTCTGGGTGACTGTGGAGCACATAGTAAGTCTCTCTTCATCTTCATCAGGATCTGAATACTGAGCCCAAGTTTCTCTTGGCTTTCTCTCCAAGGTTATTAAGACACTCCTTATGAAACCTTGGTCTGTCTCAGTCTCATAAAATCTTGGTTGTGGAGTTTCTTCAATGATTGTGCCACCCCTCTGTCAGTCCATGACCCATACTCTCATCCCAGGCCTCAGCACTGGGAAGCCCATGTGCTCCATGCCTGTGATTAAAGTTCTGACCTGTTTGCTTCTCCCTTCTTCCTCATGCTGTTTTACCCTCATATGTTCGAACATGGTGATACTGGGTTTGAGTTTTTGCTCCTGATTTCTTACAATACAAGTAAGACAGGGAGGCCAGCACGTCAGTGCAAAAGATAAGGCTGAAGCATTCGCTACAAGCTTCAGCCAGAAGTGCCGAGTGGATGATCCAACTCGGCCTCCTCCAGAGGTCCCCAGCATCACAGATGCCAGTCTTCAGCCAATTCGATTCACTCCATGTGATGTCAAGAAACAGCTGAATATACTGGATAGTGCAAAGGCTATGGGCCCTGACAATATTCCAGCAATAGTGCTAAAGACGTGTGCTCCAGAACTTGCTGCACCCCTAGCCAAGCTGTTCCAGTACAGCTACAACACTGGCATCCACCCGGCAATGTGGAAAATCGGCCAAGTGTGTCCTGTGCACAAAAAGCAGGACAAATCCAACCCGGACAATTACCCTCCCCATCAGTCTACTCTCCATCATCAGTAAAGTAATGGAAGGGGTTATCAACAGTGCTATCAAGCAGCACTTGCTTAGCAATAACTTGCTCTCTGATGCCCAGTTTGGGTTCTGTCAGGGTCACTCAGCTCCTGACCTCATTACAGCCTTGGTTCAAACATGGACAAAAGTGCTGAACTCCCCAGGTGAGGTGAGAGTGACTGCCCTTGACATCAAGGCAGCGTTTGACTGAGTGTGGCATCAAGGAGCCCGAGCAAAACTGGAGTCAATGGGAATCAGGGGGAAAACTCTCCGCTGGTTGGAGTCATACCGAGCACAAAGGAAGATGCTTAAGATTGTTGAAGGTCAATCATCTCAGCTCCAGGACATCACTGCAGGAGTTCCTCAGGGTAGTGTCCTCGGCCCAACCATCTTCAGCTGCTTCATCAATGACCTTCCTTCCATCATAAGGTCAGAAGTGGGGATGTTCGCTGATGATTGCACAATGTTCAGCACCATTCACAACTCCTCAGATACTGAAGCAGCCCATGTCCAAATGCAGCAAGACCTGGACAATATCCAGGCTTGGGCTGACAAGTGGCAAGTAACATTCACACCACACAAGTGACAAGCAATGACCATCTCCAACAAGAGAGAATCTAACCATCGCCCCTTGATGTTCAATGGCATTACCATTACTGAATCCCTCACTATCAACATCCTGGGGGTTACCATTGACCAGAAACTGAACTGGACTAGCCATATAAATACTGTGGCTACAAGAGTAGGTCAGAGGATAGGAATCCTGTGACAACTCACCTCCTGACTCCCCAGAGCCTGTCCACCATCTACAAGGCACAAGTCAGCAGTGTGATGGAATACTCTCCACTTGCCTGGATGAGTGCAGCTCCCACAACACTCAAGAAGCTTGACACCATCCAGGACAAAGCAGCCTCGCTTGATTGGCACCACATCCACAAACATTCACTCCCTTCACCACCGATGCATAGTAGCAGCAGTGTGTACCATCTACAAGATGCACTGCAGGAACTCACCAAGGATCCTTAGACAGCACCTTCCAAACCCACGACCACTGCTATGTAGAAGGACAAGGGCAGCATCATCACTTGGGAACACCATCACCTGGAAATTCCCCTCCAAGTCACTCACCATCCTGACTTGGAAATATATCACTGTTCCTTCACTGTCACTGGGTCAAAATCCTGGAACTCCCTCCCTAACAGCACTGTGGGTGTACCTACACCACATGGACTGCAGCGGCTCAAGAAGGCAGCTCACCACCACCTTCTCAAGGGTAACCAGGGATGGGCAATAAATGCTGGCCCAGCCAGCGAAGCCCACATCCTGTGAATGAATAAAAATATATATATCCAGCTGAAGTGTTCTTAGTCTGACTATTCTCTCACTGAAGACCAGTAAGTCGTCAATGACCTTGAGGTGCTTGTGCTGTTCAAAGTACTACTCTAGTATCAGATTAGAGGGTATATATTCTGGCCATCTTTCCAGGCAATGTTCTCAGACTTGGAGACATTCATCACCTCATTTCTGGACTTGTTTTATTCCCTGCAACTTTTTTTCAGGAGCTGGTGAGTTCTGAGTGATTAAGGATGTAGATGCTTCAGCCTCCTCAATGAAGTGTAAATTCTCTTGTGATAGTATTTGTAACAGTGTGTCTAGCATTGTTTGATACTTCCCTTGCACCTCTACTCTCTGATCAATCGCAGACTGAACCACTGGATTCTGGACACCACCTTCGCATTTCTTTCATGTTCTGTAGGGTGACTGGAGGCTTTTCATTTATTCTGATTTTGAGTCACAATCCCACAACATGGTCTGAAAACCTTTCACATCCACATGTTGCTGCCAATGCTTTTCTATCTGCCATATCCTGTTCCTGTTAGTGACCTAAAGGCACTGTTGACTGGTCTACACTTGCCTTCTCTCTGCACTTCAAATAAAACTGCCCCCAGTCCTGTAGACGATGTGGCTGCTACTATGGTCGGTAATTCTGGGATGTAATGTGCAAAGATTACACAAGAGATTAAAAGTTTTTAATCCTTTCGAAAGCATTTTGCTGGTCCACATTTCAGCACCACTGTGGCCCTTGTCTCAACAACTGTCTCAAGGACACGTTGACCTCTGCTAAATTTGGTAGGAACTTGCCTACTTGTTTGGCCATCCCAAGGAATCACTGAAGATCAGTTGTGGTGCTCGGTTGTGGAAATCCTCTGATCAATTTTTTTTTGTGGAACAGCTCTTATTCCAGTGGCTTGTACCATGTGACCTAGAAACTTGGTCATAGGTTTGGCAAACTCTCATTTCTCATTCAATGTTAGGCCTGCATCCTATAAGATTCTCTGGACTGCTCTGACTCTGTGATCATGCTCTTCACTCATGGAGCCATGTATATGCCATCCATATGGCATGTTACTCCTTCCATATATAGAAGATAATATATATAATATATAATTTAATGCCTCTGTAATGTGTCACTCTTCTCTGGAAAATTTCTGGAACAGGCGCTATTCCAAAGGGCAACCTAGTGAAATAATAACGACTGAATTATGTTATAAATGATGGTCAGCAATCTGATTCTTTGTCCAAAGACAACTGCCAAAGGCTACTGTTCACATCCAATTTAGTGAATAAAGTTCCTTTGGCTAGTTTGACAAGGCTCTCATCCACTGAGGCCACCAGGTGGATCTCACGTTTCACAGATATTTCTAGTAAATCCAGGCAGATTCTTATTGAGCCATTAGGATTTGGGACTGTGACTATTCCTGAACACCAATTGGTTGGCATGGTGACCGGTGAGATATTATTTTGCTGCTGCATCTTTTCAATTTCATCCTTGTCGTGGTCCAAGAGTGAGTGAGGGATATTCCTCAGTGTAAAGACACAAGTTGGTAATTGGTTTAGCATCAGCTTGTGGGGTGATATGACCCTTGGACTTCTGTTCCCCAGGCCTGGAAACAATTTTGGAAATTCATTTTGAAATGGACTGTTGTAGTTCTCATCACTGACTTTATTCACAGAATCACAAACTCACAGAATCAGAATCACACAGAATCACTGAATCACAGTGCAGAAGAGGCCCTTCGGCCCATCGAGTCTGCACCAACACGTGAGAAACACCTGACCTACCTACCTAATCCCATTTACCAGCACTTGGCCCATAGCCTTGAATGTTATGATGTGCCAAGTGCTCATCCAGGTACTTTTTAAAGGATGTGAGGCAACCCACCTCCACCACCCTCCCAGGCAGCGCATTCCAGACCGTCACCACCCTCTGGGGAAAAAAGTTTTTCCTCACATCCCCCCTAAACCTCCTGCCCCTCACCCTGAACTTGAGGAAGGATGTAGTTGCATTGGAGGCGGTTCAGAGGAGGTTCACTAGATTGATTCCAGAGATGCGGAGCTTGTCTTATGAGGAGAGATTGAGCAGTTTAGGTCTATACTCGCTAGAGTTTAGAAGGATGAGAGGAGATCTAATTGAGGTATATAAGATGCTAAAGGGGATAGACAAAGTAGATGTGGAGTGGATGTTTCCCTTTGTGGGCCATTCTAGAATGAGAGGCCATAGTTTTAGGCTAAGGGGTGGTAGATGAGGAGGAATTACTTTTCTCAAAGGGTCGTGAATCTGTGGAATTCACTACCTCAGAGTGCAGTGGATGCCAGGACACTGAATAAATTTAAGGAGGAGACAGACAGATTTTTAATTAGTAACGGGTTGAAAGGCTATGGGGAGAGGGCGGGAAATTGGAGTTGAGGCTGAAATGAGATCAGCCATGATCGTATTGAATGGTGGGGCAGGCTCGAGGGGCTGAATTGCCTACTCCTGCTCCTAGTTCTTATGTTCTTTCACTTCTTGTACGTGGCTTTGTTTTAAACTCTTTTTCAGGTTGTCAGCATCTTCAAACACCAAACAGTTTTGAAATGGCCTATTTTTCTGCAGTTGTATTGCTCTGCACCACCACCCACCACCACCATCATCCCTCCCCCTCACCACAGTCTACCCCCCCCCCCCCCCAGTTAGACAATCTTCTCATTCCACCACACCGATGACATTTCAAAATGGTAGTTGGCTCACTTTTCCCTGTTTAGGTGGGCTTAGGCTTTGGTGCAGTTTCTCTCTTATGACCTACAAGTTGAATGGTCTCACACCTTCTTCTCTACTGGACCTCTCTTTCTCTGTGACCAGATTCCCAATTCTATTTCCTGAGTTCTGTTTGCCTCACGATCTGCATTGCACTTACTAGTGTTAAATTCTCTCTTGTCTGTAAGAGACCTGATAATGCTTCATCTAGGACCTCAACTATGATTCTGCTGCAAATGGGCTCAGCCTTTCAGATTCCATAATCGCAATTCTCTACTAACCTTTCTAACAGAGATTGTTGATCAATGAATCCATGCTTTCACCTTGTCATTGCTTTCCTTTGTTGCATTTTCATCTCTATTATTAACTTCTGATGGATGCTGAAATAAAAGTCAAAAGTTTGCAGGACATTTTCATAAGAAGTTGAAGTCTCATCAACCCCCTTCCTTGCTATTGCATCATCAGCAATAGATCCTACTGCATGAAGTAGTGTACTGACCTGATCTTTCTGACCTACAGTAGTGACAGATGACCTTGGCTCAAAACAGCAACATGTAGAATCAGTTTCAATATAGACACAAAATAGTAAAGGTAATAGGTCACTTCTGGGAGTAGTTTATAGGCCCCCAAACAGGAGTTACACCATAGGACAGAGAACACAGGAAGAAATGAATGGAGTGTGTAAGAAAGATATAGCAATAATTATCGGTAACTTGAATCTACGTGTAGATTGTTCAAATCAGATTGGCAGAGGTAGCCTGGAACATGAGTTCATAGAGTGTCTTTGGGACAATTTCTTAGAGCAGTACCTTCTCCAGCCAACCAGAGAGCAGGCTATTCTAGACTTGGTAGTGAGCAATGAGACAGGTTCATTAATAACCTCACAGTAAAGGAGCCTCTAGATGACAACAATCACAACACACTGGAATTTTATGTTCACTTTGAAGGGGTGAAGTGTGGGCCTAAGATTAGTGCTTTAAACCTGAATAAAGGTAATTATAGGGATGAAAGCAGAGCTAGCTAAAGTGAACTGGGAAACTAATTTAAAAGTTAGGACAGTAGAGATGCAGGGGCAAATTTTTAAGAAGATATTTAATAATGAAAGGATTTATCTCTGTGGGAAAGAAAGACTCTGAGAAGGATCATCGTCTGTGTCTGAATAAGAAAGTTAAGGATGGTATCAGATTGAAAGGAACATTGTACAGATCTGCAAAGTTTAGCGGTAGGTCAGAGGATTGGTCAAATTTTAAGAACCAGCAAAGCATAACTAAAAAAAATAAAGAGGGAGAAAGAAGTGTATGAGAGAAAGTGAGCTGGTAATATAAAAACTGATAGGAAGAGGTTCTACGGGTATTTGAAAGGAAAAGTGTAACTAGAGCTGGTGCTGGTCCTCCAGAGAGTCAGTCTGGGGTATTGAGAATGGAGAACAAGGAGGTGACGGAGATGTTGAACAGGTATTTTGTGTCTGTCTGCACTGTTGAAGAGCTAGAAAACTTCCCAAAGATACTTGAAAATCAAACAGTGACTGGGAGAGAAGAATTTAAAACAATCACCATTGCTGGGGAAAAAGTGCAGGGAAAAGCTTGACAAGTCCCCATGACTAGATGACCTGCACCCTAACGTCTTAAACAAAGTGGCTGCAGAGATAATAGAGGCACTGTTATAATCTTCCAAAAATTCTTAGCCTCTGGAACAGTCCCCGTTGGATTGGAAAATAGCTAATGTAACACCTTTATTCAAGAAAGGAGGGAGGCAGAGTGTAGAAAACTGCAGGCCGGTTAGCCTAACATCTGTATAGGTCACTTGTTGAGTCCAGGTCATAACAGGACACTTAGAAAATCATAATTTGATCAGGCAGGGTCAACTTGGGTTTGCGAAAGGGAAATGGTGTTTAACTAATTTATCAGAACCTGAGTCATTGCTGAAAAAAGACACACGTTGTCAAAGCTTTTCACCTTACACTCAGCACAATTCACAAGAGTACCAAATATAAAGGGAAGAACAACTTATACTGCAAAGCCAGACGGTGCTGATTGGTTGGTAAGTGGACTCTGATTGGTAGAGGCATTGCCATGGAGAATATACCAGTAAACTGGTGACTGACAATTAACTGCCAAGCTTTCTTTAAATTCAAACTATGCAGGTTGGCCCTGATTGGTCAAAGTATTGGCCTGGAGAATGAACCAGTGAATGGTTGTCACCTATTGTGTTTAGTTGAAAAAGGCTCAATGTGTGGACATGCTCCTTCTGTCTGCAAAGGACAGAGGCCTGTTTATTCATATATGCAGCTTCTAGCACACATAAGTAAGCCGCACTATGGGCAGAATTTAGCCCTCGATGGACGGGCCCCCTCCGGCTCGGTGGTGGGTGGGAAGTTGAACTCCGCTGCCGAAATGGGCCCCGCCGCCATTTTGAGTGTGGGGGGATGGGGGGGTGAGGGCTGTGGGGAGGGTGTCCTCGTCTGTCAAAGAGCGCACTGCTCCCTGAGACTAACTGCTGTCATAGAGAGATTGGTGAGAGTTTAAAAAAACATCAAAAATAGAAAAATAAAAATATTATTAACATATCCCCCTCATGTGACAATGTCACACAAGATGGGCCATGTTAATAAATATCGCATAATCTATATTAAAGTTTTTACAAACGGACATGAAGCTTCGTCCGGCCAGTGGATGAGGTTTCCTGTATTATCAGGAGCTCCTGGCCTGTCCGTCAGCCTTAAGCCTGGAGAGGCAGGTCTTTAATGATCTTAATGAGCCTCTCAATGGCCTCAATTGGCCATTCACAGGTCGGCAGGTCAACAGCTGATTTCGCTGTCCGCCCGCATTCCTGAATATATAAAAGAGGCACAGTGACATCGGGGGTTCCCCAACTTCATCCCGCGTCATGATCCCCTCACCGAGAAGGCCGCGCCCCCTCCCGTTAAAGAAAAATTCTGGCCTATGAGCCTGACAGATAAACTTCAATTGGATGACAGTGTAATCCTTAGCAAAATCAACAATGCTTAGGGAATATTGTCCAATCCCGGAAACACATCTGATTTTGGGGACAGTAAAGAGAGAGATTCAGTGAGCAGAGGGCAGTTGTAAAGAGAGAGATCCCGTGAGCAGAGCGGGACTGTAAAGAGAGAGATTCAGTGAGCAGAGCTGGTGTGTAGAGAGAGAGATTCAGTGAGCAGAGCAGGGTTGTAAAGAGAGAGATTCAGTGAGTGGAGCAGGACCTTATAGAGAGAAATTCAGTGAGCAGAGCTGGTGTGTAGAGAGAGAGATTCAGTGAGCAGAGCGGGGGTGTAAAGAGAGAGAGTCAATTAGCAGAGCAGGGTTGTTAATCGAGAGGTTCAGCTAGCAGAGCGGGACTGTAAAGAGAGAGATTCAGTGAGCAAAGCGGGACTGTAAAGAGAGAGATTCAGTGAGATGAGGGTGGTTCTAAAGAGAAAGATTCAGTGAGAATAGCGGGGTGTAAAGAGAGATTCAATGAAAAGAGCGGGACATTAAAGAGAGAGATTCAGTGAGCAGAGCGGGGCTGTAAAGAGAGAGATTCAGTGAGCAGAACACGATTTTAAATACTGAGATTTTGTGGGAATAGCGGGACTGTAAGGACAGAGATTGAGTGAGCAGAGGGCAGTTGTAAAGAGAGGGATTCAGTGAACATAGCCGGGATTCATAGAGAGAGGTTCAGTGACAGAGCGGTGGAGTAAAGAGAGAGATTCAGTGAGCGGAGCAGAACTTAAAAGAGAGAGATTCAGTGAGCAGAGCGGGAATGTAAAGAGAGAGATTCAGTGAACAGAGCGGAGGTGTCAAGAGAGAGATTCAGTGAGCAGAGAGGGCCTGTAAAGAGAGAGATTCAGTGAGCAGAGCAGGGCTGTAAAGAGAGAGACTCAGTGGGCAAAGCAGGGCTGTAAAGAGAGAGATTCAGTGAGCAGAGAGGGGCTGTAAAGAGAGAGATTCAGTGAGCAGAGAGGGGCTGTAAAGAGAGAGATTCAGTGAGTAGAGCGGTGGAGTAAAGCGAGAGATTCAGTGAGCAGAGCGGAACTGTAAAGAGAGATTCAGTGAGCAAAGGGGGACTGTAAATCGAGAGGTTCAGTTAGCAGAGCATGAGTTTAAAGAGCGAGATTCAGTGAGCAGAGCAGGACTGTAAATAGATTCTGTGAGCAGAGCGAGACTGTAAAGAGAGAGATTCAGTGAGCAGAGCGGGGGTGTAACGAGAGAGATTCAGTGAGCAGAGCGGGGAGGTAAAGAGAGAGAATCAGTGAGCAGAGGGCAGTTGTGAAGAGAGAGATTCAGTGAGCAGAGTGGGACTGTAAAGAGAGAGATTCAGTGAGCAGAAAGGGATTGTAAAGAGTGAGATCCAGTGAGCAGATGGGGATGTAAATAGAGAGATTCAGTGAGCAGAGCGGGACTGTAAAGAGAGAGATTCAGTGAGTAGAGCGGGACTGTAAAGAGAGAGATTCAGTGAGCAAAGCGAGGCTGTAAAGAGAGAGATTCAGTGAGCAGAGCGGGACTGTAAATAGATTCAGTGAGCAGAGCAGGACTCCAAAAAGAGAGACACAGTGAGCAGAGAGGGACTGTAAAGAGAGAGATTCAGTAGGCAGAACGGGGCTGTAAAGAGAGAGATTCAGTGAGCAGAGCGGGGCTGTAAAGAGAGACATTCAGTGAGCAGAGCGGAACTGTAAAGAGAGAGATTCAGTGAGCAGAGCGGGGCTGTAAATAGAGAGACTCAGTGAGCAGAGCGGGACTGTAAAGAGAGAGATTCAGTGAGCAGAGCGGGGCTGTAAAGAGAGACATTCAGTGAGCAAAGCGAGGCTGTAAAGAGAGAGATTCAGTGAGCAGAGCAGGACTCCAAAAAAAAAGACACAGTGAGCAGAGAGGGACTGTAAAGAGAGAGATTCAGTAGGCAGAACGGGGATGTAAAGAGAGAGATTCAGTGAGCAGAGAGGGGCTGTAAAGAGAGACATTCAGTGAACAGAGCGGAACTGTAAAGAGAGAGATTCAGTGAGCAGAGAGGGGCTGTAAAGAGAGAGATTCAGTGAGCTGAGGGTGGTTCTAAAGAGAAAGATTCAGTGAGAATAGCGGGGCGTAAAGAGAGATTCAATAAACAGAGCAGGACATTAAAGAGATTGATTCAGTGAGCAGAGCGGGGCTGTAAAGAGAGAGATTCAGTGAGAAGAACACGAATTTAAATACTGAGATTTTGTGGGAATAGCGGGACTGTAAGGACAGAGATTGAGTGAGCAGAGGGCAGTTGTAAAGAGAGGGATTCAGTGAACAGAGCCTGGCTTTAGAGAGAGAGGTTCAGTGACAGAGCGGTGGAGTAAAGAGAGAGATTCAGTGAGCGGAGCAGAACTTAAAAGAGAGAGATTCAGTGAACAGAGCGGAGGTGTCAAGAGAGAGATTCAGTGAGCAGAGAGGGGCTGTAAAGAGAGAGATTCAGTGAGCAGAGCTGGGCTGTAAAGAGAGAGATTCAGTGGGCAAAGCAGGGCTGTAAAGAGAGAGATTCAGTGAGCAGAGCGGAACTGTAAAGAGAGAGATTCAGTGAGCAGAGAGGGGCTGTAAAGAGAGAGATTCAGTGAGCAGAGAGGGGCTGTAAAGAGAGAGATTCAGTGAGTAGAGCGGTGGAGTAAAGCGAGAGATTCAGTGAGCAGAGCGGAACTGTAAAGAGAGATTCAGTGAGCAGAGGGGGACTGTAAATCGAGAGGTTCAGTTAGCAGAGCATGAGTTTAAAGAGCGAGATTCAGTGAGCAGAGTGGGACTGTAAATAGATTCTGTGAGCAGAGCGAGACTGTAAAGAGAGAGATTCAGTGAGCAGAGCGGGGGTGTAATGAGAGAGATTCAGTGAGCAGAGCGGGGAGGTAAAGAGAGAGAATCAGTGAGCAGAGGGCAGTTGTGAAGAGAGAGATTCAGTGAGCAGAGTGGGACTGTATAGATAGAGATTCAGTGAGCAGAAAGGGATAGTAAAGAGTGAGATCCAGTGAGCAGATGGGGATGTAAATAGAGAGATTCAGTGAGCAGAGAGGGACTGTAAAGAGAGAGATTCAGTGAGTAGAGCGGGACTGTAAAGAGAGAGATTCAGTGAGCAGAGCGGGGCTGTAAAGAGAGAGATTCAGTGAACAAAGCGGGGCTGTAAAGAGAGAGATTCAGTGAGCAGAGCGGGACTGTAAAGAGAGAGATTCAGTGAACAGAGCGGGACTGTAAAGAAAGAGATTCAGTGAGCAGAGCGGGACTGTAAAGAGAGAGATTCAGTGAGCAGAGCGGGACTGTAAAGAGAGAGATTCAGTGAGCAGAGCGGGGCTGTAAAGAGAAAGATTCAGTGAGCAGACCGGAACTGTAAAGAGAGATTCAGTGAGCAGAGGGGGACTGTAAATCGAGAGGTTCAGTTAGCAGAG
Organism: Carcharodon carcharias; assembly: GCF_017639515.1. Classification (NCBI taxonomy): domain Eukaryota; kingdom Metazoa; phylum Chordata; class Chondrichthyes; order Lamniformes; family Lamnidae; genus Carcharodon; species Carcharodon carcharias. The sequence goes on from NC_054472.1 coordinate 197,459,718, forward strand.
CATGACTTTGAAGAGCGCGATTCAGTGAGCAGAGCAGGACTGTAAATAGTTTCTGTGAGCAGAGCGAGACTGTAAAGAGAGAGATTCAGTGAGCAGAGCGGGAGTGTAACGAGAGAGATTCAGTGAGCAGAGCGGGGAGGTAAAGAGAGAGAATCAGTGAGCAGAGGCCAGTTGTGAAGAGAGAGATTCAGTGAGCAGAGCGGGGCTGTAAAGAGAGAGACTCAAGAGCAGAGCGGGGTTGTAAAGAGAGAGATTCAGTGAGCAGAACAGGATTTTAAATACTGACATTTTGGGAGCAGAGAGGGGCTATAAAGAGAGAGATTCAGTGAACAGAGCCGTACTTTATTTGGAGTTATTCAGTGAGCAGAGCGGGACTGTAAAGAGAGGGATTCAACTAACAGAGCAGGGATGTTAATCGAGAGCTTCAGTTAGCAGGGCAGTACTTTAAAAAGAGAGATTCAGTGAGCAGAGCGGGGCTGTAAAGAGAGAGAATCAGTGAGCAGAGCGGGGCTGTAAAGAGAGCGATTTAGTGAGCAGAGCGGGACTGTAAAGAGAGAGATTCAGTGAGCAGAGCAGGACTGTAAATAGATTCAGTGAGCAGAGCAGGACTGTAAATAGATTCAGTGAGCAGAGCAGGATTCCAAAAAGAGAGACACAGTCAGCAGAGCGGGACTGTAATGAGTGAGATCCAGTGAGCAGAGGGGCACTGTAAAGGGAGAAATTCAGTGAGCAGAGCGGGACTGTAAAGAGAGAGGTTCAGTGAGCAGAGGGGGACTCTGAAGAGACAGATTCAGTGAGCAGAGCTGGACTGTAAAGAGAGAGATTCAGTGAGCAGAGCGGGACTGTAAAGAGAGAGATTCAGTGAGCAGAGCGGGGCTGTAAAGAGAGAGATTCAGTGAGCAGAGCGGGGCTGTAAATAGAGAGATTCAGTGAGCAGAGCGGGACTGTAAAGAGAGAGATTCAGTGAGCAAAGCGAGGCTGTAAAGAGAGAGATTCAGTGAGCAGAGCGGGACTGTAAAGAGAGAGATTCAGTGAGCAGAGCGGGACTGTAAAGAGAGAGATTCAGTGAGCAAAGCGAGAATGTAAAGAGAGAGATTCAGTGAGCAGAGCGGGACTGTAAATAGATTCAGTGAGCAGAGCAGGACTCCAAAAAGAGAGACACAGTGAGCAGAGAGGGACTGTAAAGAGAGAGATTCAGTAGGCAGAACGGGGCTGTAAAGAGAGAGATTCAGTGAGCAGAGCGGGGCTGTAAAGAGAGACATTCAGTGAGCAGAGCGGAACTGTAAAGAGAGAGATTCAGTGAGCAGAGCGGGGCTGTAAATAGAGAGACTCAGTGAGCAGAGCGGGACTGTAAAGAGAGAGATTCAGTGAGCAGAGCGGGGCTGTAAAGAGAGACATTCAGTGAGCAAAGCGTGGCTGTAAAGAGAGAGATTCAGTGAGCAGAGCAGGACTCCAAAAAAAAAGACACAGTGAGCAGAGAGGGACTGTAAAGAGAGAGATTCAGTAGGCAGAACGGGGATGTAAAGAGAGAGATTCAGTGAGCAGAGAGGGGCTGTAAAGAGAGACATTCAGTGAACAGAGCGGAACTGTAAAGAGAGAGATTCAGTGAGCAGAGAGGGGCTGTAAAGAGAGAGATTCAGTGAGCTGAGGGTGGTTCTAAAGAGAAAGATTCAGTGAGAATAGCGGGGCGTAAAGAGAGATTCAATAAACAGAGCAGGACATTAAAGAGATTGATTCAGTGAGCAGAGCGGGGCTGTAAAGAGAGAGATTCAGTGAGAAGAACACGAATTTAAATACTGAGATTTTGTGGGAATAGCGGGACTGTAAGGACAGAGATTGAGTGAGCAGAGGGCAGTTGTAAAGAGAGGGATTCAGTGAACAGAGCCTGGCTTTAGAGAGAGAGGTTCAGTGACAGAGCGGTGGAGTAAAGAGAGAGATTCAGTGAGCGGAGCAGAACTTAAAAGAGAGAGATTCAGTGAACAGAGCGGAGGTGTCAAGAGAGAGATTCAGTGAGCAGAGAGGGGCTGTAAAGAGAGAGATTCAGTGAGCAGAGCTGGGCTGTAAAGAGAGAGATTCAGTGGGCAAAGCAGGGCTGTAAAGAGAGAGATTCAGTGAGCAGAGCGGAACTGTAAAGAGAGAGATTCAGTGAGCAGAGAGGGGCTGTAAAGAGAGAGATTCAGTGAGCAGAGAGGGGCTGTAAAGAGAGAGATTCAGTGAGTAGAGCGGTGGAGTAAAGCGAGAGATTCAGTGAGCAGAGCGGAACTGTAAAGAGAGATTCAGTGAGCAGAGGGGGACTGTAAATCGAGAGGTTCAGTTAGCAGAGCATGAGTTTAAAGAGCGAGATTCAGTGAGCAGAGTGGGACTGTAAATAGATTCTGTGAGCAGAGCGAGACTGTAAAGAGAGAGATTCAGTGAGCAGAGCGGGGGTGTAATGAGAGAGATTCAGTGAGCAGAGCGGGGAGGTAAAGAGAGAGAATCAGTGAGCAGAGGGCAGTTGTGAAGAGAGAGATTCAGTGAGCAGAGTGGGACTGTATAGATAGAGATTCAGTGAGCAGAAAGGGATAGTAAAGAGTGAGATCCAGTGAGCAGATGGGGATGTAAATAGAGAGATTCAGTGAGCAGAGAGGGACTGTAAAGAGAGAGATTCAGTGAGTAGAGCGGGACTGTAAAGAGAGAGATTCAGTGAGCAGAGCGGGGCTGTAAAGAGAGAGATTCAGTGAACAAAGCGGGGCTGTAAAGAGAGAGATTCAGTGAGCAGAGCGGGACTGTAAAGAGAGAGATTCAGTGAACAGAGCGGGACTGTAAAGAAAGAGATTCAGTGAGCAGAGCGGGACTGTAAAGAGAGAGATTCAGTGAGCAGAGCGGGACTGTAAAGAGAGAGATTCAGTGAGCAGAGCGGGGCTGTAAAGAGAAAGATTCAGTGAGCAGACCGGAACTGTAAAGAGAGATTCAGTGAGCAGAGGGGGACTGTAAATCGAGAGGTTCAGTTAGCAGAGCATGACTTTGAAGAGCGCGATTCAGTGAGCAGAGCAGGACTGTAAATAGTTTCTGTGAGCAGAGCGAGACTGTAAAGAGAGAGATTCAGTGAGCAGAGCGGGAGTGTAACGAGAGAGATTCAGTGAGCAGAGCGGGGAGGTAAAGAGAGAGAATCAGTGAGCAGAGGCCAGTTGTGAAGAGAGAGATTCAGTGAGCAGAGCGGGGCTGTAAAGAGAGAGACTCAAGAGCAGAGCGGGGTTGTAAAGAGAGAGATTCAGTGAGCAGAACAGGATTTTAAATACTGACATTTTGGGAGCAGAGAGGGGCTATAAAGAGAGAGATTCAGTGAACAGAGCCGTACTTTATTTGGAGTTATTCAGTGAGCAGAGCGGGACTGTAAAGAGAGGGATTCAACTAACAGAGCAGGGATGTTAATCGAGAGCTTCAGTTAGCAGGGCAGTACTTTAAAAAGAGAGATTCAGTGAGCAGAGCGGGGCTGTAAAGAGAGAGAATCAGTGAGCAGAGCGGGGCTGTAAAGAGAGCGATTTAGTGAGCAGAGCGGGACTGTAAAGAGAGAGATTCAGTGAGCAGAGCAGGACTGTAAATAGATTCAGTGAGCAGAGCAGGACTGTAAATAGATTCAGTGAGCAGAGCAGGATTCCAAAAAGAGAGACACAGTCAGCAGAGCGGGACTGTAATGAGTGAGATCCAGTGAGCAGAGGGGCACTGTAAAGGGAGAAATTCAGTGAGCAGAGCGGGACTGTAAAGAGAGAGGTTCAGTGAGCAGAGGGGGACTCTGAAGAGACAGATTCAGTGAGCAGAGCTGGACTGTAAAGAGAGAGATTCAGTGAGCAGAGCGGGACTCTAAAGAGAGAGATTCAGTGAGCAGAGCTGGACTGTAAAGAGTGAGTTCAGTGAGCAGAGTGGGAATGTAAGTAGAGAGATTCAGTGAATAGAGTGGAGTTGTAAAGAGAGAGGTTCAGTGAGCAGAGTGGGACTGTAAAGAGAGATTTTTTGAGTTGACCGGGGCTGTAAAGAGAGAGATGCAGTGAACAGATCGGGTTCTTTAAAGAGAGATTCAGTGAGCAGAGCGGGACTGTAAAGAGAGAGATTCAGGGATAAGGGCAGGACTGTAAGTAGATTTAGTGAGCAGAGCGGTACTGTAAAGAGAGAGATTCAGTGAGCAGAGCGGGACTGTAAAGAAAGAGATTCAGTGAGCAGAGCGGGGCTGTAAAGAGAGAGATTCAGTGAACAGAGCGGGACTGTAAAGAAAGAGATTCAGTGAGCAGTGCGGGACTGTAAAGAGAGAGATTCAGTGAGCAGAGAGGGACTCTAAAGAGAGAGATTCAGTGAGCAGAGCTGGACTGTAAAGAGTGTGTTCAGTGAGCAGAGTGGGAATGTAAGTAGAGAGATTCAGTGAATAGAGCGGGGTTGTAAAGAGAGAGGTTCAGTGAGCAGAGTGGGACTGTAAAGAGAGATTTTTTGAGTAGACCGGGGCTGTAAAGAGAGAGATGCAGTGAACAGATCGGGTTCTTTAAAGAGAGATTCAGTGAGCAGAGCGGGACTGTAAAGAGAGAGATTCAGGGATAAGGGCAGGACTGTAAGTAGATTTAGTGAGCAGAGCGGTACTGTAAAGAGAGAGATTCAGTGAGCAGAGCGGGACTGTAAAGAGAGAGATTCAGTGAGCAGTGCGGGACTGTATAGACAGAGATTCAGTGAGCAGAAAGGGCCTGTAAAGAGTGAGATCCAGTGAGCAGATGGGGATGTAAATAGAGAGATTCAGTGAGCAGAGCGGGACTGTAAAGAGACAGACTCAGTGAGCAGATCGGGACTGTAAAGAGAGAGATTCAGTGAGCAGAGCGGGACTGTAAAGAGAGAGATTCAGTGAGCAGAGCGGGACTGTAAAGAGAGAGATTCAGTGAGTGGAGCAGAAATTTAAAGAGAGAGATTTACTGAGCAGAGCGGGGCTGTAAAGAAAGAGATTCAGTGAGCAGAGCGGGGCTGTAAAGAGAGAGATTCAGTGAGCAGAGCAGGACTGTAAATAGATTCTGTGAGCAGAGCGCGACTGTAAAGAGAGAGATTCAGTGAGCAGAGCGGGGAGGTAAAGAGAGAGAATCAGTGAGCGGAGGGCAGTTGTGAAGAGAGAGATTCAGTGAGCAGAGCGGGGTTGTAAAGAGAGAGATTTAGTGAGCAGAGCGGGACTGTAATGAGAGAGATTCAGTGAATGGAGCAGGACTGTAAATAGATTCAGTGAGCAGAGCAGGACTGCAAATAGATTCAGTGAGCAGAGCAGGACTCCAAAAAGAAAGACACAGTCAGCAGAGCGGGACTGTAATGAGTGAGATTCAGTGAGCAGAGGGGGACTGTAAAGACAGAGATTCAGTGAAAAGAATTGGGACTTTAAAGAGAGAGATTCAGTTAGCAGAGTGGGACTGTAAAGAGAGAGATTCATTTAGCAGAATGGGGCGATAAAGAGAGAGGTTCTGTGAACAGAGCCACACATTAAAGGGAGAGATTCAGTGAGCAGAGCGGGACAGTAAAGAGAGAGATTCAGTGAGCAGTGCTGGACTGTAAAGAGAGAGTGTCAGTGAGCAGAGCTGGACTGTAAAGAGAGACGTTCAATGAGCAGAGCGGGACTCTAAAGAGAGAGATTCAGTTAGCAGAGCTGGACTGTAAAGAGATAGATTCTGTGAGAAGAGCGGGACTCTAAAGAGAGAGATTCAGTGAGCAGAGCTGGACTGTAAAGAGTGAGATTCAGTGAGCAGAGCGGGACTCTAAAGAGAGAGATTCAGTGAGCAGAGCTGGACTGTAAAGAGTAAGATTCAGTGAGCAGAGTGGGACTGTAAAGAGAGATTTTTTGAGTAGACCGGGGCTGTAAAGAGAGAGATGCAGTGAACAGTTCGGGTTCTTTAAAGAGAGATTCAGTGAGCAGAGCGGGACTGTAAAGCGAGAGATACAGGGATAAGGGCAGGACTGTAAATAGATTTAGTGAGCAGAGCGGGATGTAAAGAGAGAGATTCAGTGAGCAGAGCGGGGTTGTAAAGAGAGAGATTCAGTGAGCAGAGCGGGACTGTAAACAGAGAGATTCAGTGAGCAGAGCGGGACTGTAAAGAGAGAGATACAGTGAGCAGAGCGGGGAGGTAAAGAGAGAGAATCAGTGAGCAGAGGCCAGTTGTGAAGAGAGAGATTCAGTGAGCAGAGCGGGGCTGTAAAGAGAGAGACTCAAGAGCAGAGCGGGGTTGTAAAGAGAGAGATTCAGTGAGCAGAACAGGATTTTAAATACTGACATTTTGTGAGCAGAGCGGGGCTATAAAGAGAGAGATTCAGTGAACAGAGCCGTACTTTATTTGGAGATATTCAGTGAGCAGAGCGGGACTGTAAAGAGAGGGATTCAACTAACAGAGCAGGGATGTTAATCGAGAGCTTCAGTTAGCAGGGCAGTACTTTAAAAAGAGAGATTCAGTGAGCAGAGCGGGGCTGTAAAGAGAGAGATTCAGTGAGCAGAGCGGGGCTGTAAAGAGAGCGATTTAGTGAGCAGAGCGGGACTGTAAAGAGAGAGATTCAGTGAGCAGAGCAGGACTGTAAAGAGAGAGGTTCAGTGAGCAGAGGGGGACACTGAAGAGACAGATTCAGTGAGCAGAGCTGGACTGTAAAGAGATAGATTCAGTGAGCAGAGCGGGACTCTAAAGAGAGAGATTCAGTGAGCAGAGCTGGACTGTAAAGAGTGAGATTCAGTGAGCAGAGTGGGACTCTAAAGAGAGAGATTCAGTGAGCAGAGCTGGACTGTAAAGAGAGAGATTTAGTGAGCAGAGCGGGACCCTAAAGAGAGAGATTCAGTGAGCAGAAATGGACTGTAAAGAGTGAGTTCAGTGAGCAGAGTGGGAATGTAAGTAGAGAGATTCAGTGAATAGAGCGGAGTTGTAAAGAGAGAGGTTCAGTGAGCAGAGTGGGACTGTAAAGAGAGATTTTTTGAGTAGACCGGTACTGTAAAGAGAGAGATGCAGTGAACAGATCGGGTTCTTTAAAGAGAGATTCAGTGAGCAGAGCGGGACTGTAAAGAGAGAGATTCAGGGATAAGGGCAGGACTGTAAGTAGATTTAGTGAGCAGAGCGGTACTGTAAAGAGAGAGATTCAGTGAGCAGAGCGGGACTGTAAAGAGAGAGATTCAGTGAGCAGAGCGGGACTGTAAAGAAAGAGATTCAGTGAGCAGAGCGGGGCTGTAAAAAGAGAGATGCAGTGAGCAGAGCGGGATTGTAAAGAGAGAGATTCAGTGAACAAAGCGGGGCTGTAAAGAGAGAGATTCAGTGAGCAGAGCGGGACTGTAAAGAGAGATTTTTTGAGTAGACCGGGGCTGTAAAGACAGAGATGCAGTGAACAGATCGGGTTCTTTAAAGAGAGATTCAGTGAGCAGAGCGGGACTGTAAAGAGAGAGATTCAGGGATAAGGGCAGGACTGTAAAGAGAGAAAGTGAGTAGAGCGGGACTGTAAAGAGAGAGATTCAGTGAGCAGAGCGGGGGTGTAACGAGACAGATTCAGTGAGCAGAGTGGGGTTGTAAAGAGAGAGTTTCAGTGAGCAGAGCGGGAGTGTAACGACAGAGAGTCATTTAGCATAACGGGGCTATAAAGAGGGAGGTTCAGTGAACAGAGCCATACTTTAAAGGGAGAGGTTCAGTGAGCAGAGCGGGACTGTAAAGAGAGAAATTCAGAGAGCAGAGCGGGACTGTAAAGAGAGACATTCATTGAGCTGAGCAGGGTTGTAAAAAGAGAGATTCAGTGAGCAGAGCGGGATTGTAAAGAGAGAGATTCAGTGAGCAAAGCGGGGCTGTAAAGAGAGAGATTCAGTGAGCAGAGCGGGACTGTAAAGAGAGAGATTCAGTGAGCAGAGCGGGGGTGTAACGAGACAGATTCAGTGAGCAGAGTGGGGTTGTAAAGAGAGAGTTTCAGTGAGCAGAGCGGGAGTGTAACGACAGAGAGTCATTTAGCATAACGGGGCTATAAAGAGGGAGGTTCAGTGAACAGAGCCATACTTTAAAGGGAGAGATTCAGTGAGCAGAGCGGGACTGTAAAGAGAGAAATTCAGAGAGCAGAGCGGGACTGTAAAGAGAGACATTCATTGAGCTGAGCAGGGTTGTAAAAAGAGAGATTCAGTGAGCAGAGCGGGATTGTAAAGAGAGAGATTCAGTGAGCAAAGCGGGGCTGTAAAGAGAGAGATTCAGTGAGCAGAGCGGGACTGTAAAGAGAGAGATTCAGTGAGCAGAGTGGGGCTATAAGGAGAGAGATTCAGTGAACAGAGCCGTACTTTATTTGGAGAGATTCAGGGAGCAGAGCGGAACTGTAAAGAGAGAGATTCAGTGAGCAGAGCGGGACTGTAAAGAGAGAGATTCAGTGAGCAGAGCGGGACTGTAAAGAGAGAGATTCAGTGAGCAGAGCGGGACTGTAAAGAGAGAGATTCAGTGAGCAGAGCGGGACTGTAAAGAGAGAGATTCAGTGAGAAGAGCTGGACTGTAAAGAGTGAGATTCAGTGAGCACAGTGGGAATGTAAATAGAGAGATTCAGTGAATAGAGCGGGGTTGTAAAGAGAGAGGTTCAGTGAGCAGAGTGGGACTGTAAGGAGAGATTTTTTGAGTAGACCGGGGCTGTAAAGAGAGAGATGCAGTGAACAGATCGGGTTCTTTAAAGAGAGATTCAGTGAGCAGAGCGGGACTGTAAAGAGAGAGATTCAGGGATAAGGGCAGGACTTTAAGTAGATTTAGTGAGCAGAGCGGTACTGTAAAGAGAGAGATTCAGTGAGCAGAGCGTGGTTGTAAAGAGAGAGATTCAGTGAGCAGAGCGGGACTGTAAACAGAGAGATTCAGTGAGCAGAGCGGGGCTGTAAAGAGAGAGATACAGTGAGCAGAGCGGGGAGGTAAAGAGAGAGAATCAGTGAGCAGAGGCCAGTTGTGAAGAGAGAGATTCAGTGAGCAGAGCGGGGCTGTAAAGAGAGAGACTCAAGAGCAGAGCGGGGTTGTAAAGAGAGAGATTCAGTGAGCAGAACAGGATTTTAAATACTGACATTTTGTGAGCAGAGAGGGGCTATAAAGAGAGAGATTCAGTGAACAGAGCCGTACTTTATTTGGAGATATTCAGTGAGCAGAGCGGGACTGTAAAGAGAGGGATTCAACTAACAGAGCAGGGATGTTAATCGAGAGCTTCAGTTAGCAGGGCAGTACTTTAAAAAGAGAGATTCAGTGAGCAGAGCGGGGCTGTAAAGAGAGAGATTCAGTGAGCAGAGCGGGGCTGTAAAGAGAGCGATTTAGTGAGCAGAGCGGGACTGTAAAGAGAGAGATTCAGTGAGCAGAGCAGGACTGTAAATAGATTCAGTGAGCAGAGCAGGACTGTAAATAGATTCAGTGAGCAGAGCAGGATTCCAAAAAGAGAGACACAGTCAGCAGAGCGGGACTGTAATGAGTGAGATCCAGTGAGCAGAGGGGCACTGTAAAGGGAGAAATTCAGTGAGCAGAGCGGGACTGTAAAGAGAGAGGTTCAGTGAGCAGAGGGGGACTCTGAAGAGACAGATTCAGTGAGCAGAGCGGGACTCTAAAGAGAGAGATTCAGTGAGCAGAGCTGGACTGTAAAGAGTGAGATTCAGTGAGCAGAGTGGGACTCTAAAGAGAGAGATTCAGTGAGCAGAGCTGGACTGTAAAGAGAGAGATTCAGTGAGCAGAGCGGGACCCTAAAGAGAGAGATTCAGTGAGCAGAGCTGGACTGTAAAGAGTGAGTTCAGTGAGCAGAGTGGGAATGTAAGTAGAGAGATTCAGTGAATAGAGCGGAGTTGTAAAGAGAGAGGTTCAGTGAGCAGAGTGGGACTGTAAAGAGAGATTTTTTGAGTAGACCGGTACTGTAAAGAGAGAGATGCAGTGAACAGATCGGGTTCTTTAAAGAGAGATTCAGTGAGCAGAGCGGGACTGTAAAGAGAGAGATTCAGGGATAAGGGCAGGACTGTAAGTAGATTTAGTGAGCAGAGCGGTACTGTAAAGAGAGAGATTCAGTGAGCAGAGCGGGACTGTAAAGAGAGAGATTCAGTGAGCAGAGCGGGACTGTAAAGAAAGAGATTCAGCAAGCAGAGCGGGGCTGTAAAGAGAGAGATTCAGTGAGCTGAGCAGGGTTGTAAAAAGAGAGATGCAGTGAGCAGAGCGGGATTGTAAAGAGAGAGATTCAGTGAACAAAGCGGGGCTGTAAAGAGAGAGATTCAGTGAGCAGAGCGGGACTGTAAAGAGAGAGATTCAGTGAACAGAGCGGGAGTGTAAAGAAAGAGATTCAGTGAGCAGAGCGGGACTGTAAAGAGAGAGATTCAGTGAACAGAGCGGGAATCTAAAGAGAGAGATTCAGTGAGTGGAGCAGAACTTTAAAGAGAGAGATTTAGTGAGCAGAGCGGGGCTGTAAAGAGAAAGATTCAGTGAGCAGAGCGGAACTGTAAAGAGAGATTCAGTGAGCAGAGGGGGACTGTAAATCGAGAGGTTCAGTTAGCAGAGCATGACTTTCAAGAGCGCGATTCAGTGAGCAGAGCAGGACTGTAAATAGTTTCTGTGAGCAGAGCGAGACTGTAAAGAGAGAGATTCAGTGAGCAGAGCGGGAGTGTAACGAGAGAGATTCAGTGAGCAGAGCGGGGAGGTAAAGAGAGAGAATCAGTGAGCAGACGGCAGTTGTGAAGAGAGAGATTCAGTGAGCAGAGCGGGACTGTATAGATAGAGATTCAGTGAGCAGAAAGGGCCTGTAAAGAGTGAGATCCAGTGAGCAGATGGGGATGTAAATAGAGAGATTCAGTGAGCAGAGCGGGACTGTGAAGAGACAGATTCAGTGAGCAGAGTGGGACTGTAAAGAGACAGATTCAGTGAGCAGATCGGGACTGTAAAGAGAGAGATTCAGTGAGCAGAGCGGGACTGTAAAGAGAGAGATTCAGTGAGCAGAGCGGGACTGTAAAGAGAGAGATTCAGTGAGTGGAGCAGAAATTTAAAGAGAGAGATTTACTAAGCAGAGCGGGGCTGTAAAGAAAGAGATTCAGTGAGCAGAGCGGGGCTGTAAAGAGAGAGATTCAGTGAGCAGAACAGGACTGTAAATAGATTCTGTGAGCAGAGCGCGACTGTAAAGAGAGAGATTCAGTGAGCAGAGCGCGACTGTAAAGAGAGAGATTCAGTGAGCAGAGCGGGGGTGTAACGAGAGAGATACAGTGAGCAGAGCGGGGAGGTAAAGAGAGAGAATCAGTGAGCGGAGGGCAGTTGTGAAGAGAGAGATTCAGTGAGCAGAGCGGGGCTGTAAAGAGAGAGATTTAGTGAGCAGAGCGGGACTGTAATGAGAGAGAGTCAGTGAATGGAGCAGGACTGTAAATAGATTCAGTGAGCAGAGCAGGACTGCAAATAGATTCAGTGAGCAGAGCAGGACTCCTAAAAGAAAGACACAGTCAGCAGAGCGGGACTGTAATGAGTGAGATTCAGTGAGCAGAGGGGGACTGTAAAGACAGAGATTCAGTGAAAAGAATTGGGACTTTAAAGAGAGAGATTCAGTTAGCAGAGTGGGACTGTAAAGAGAGAGATTCATTTAGCAGAATGGGGCGATAAAGAGAGAGGTTCTGTGAACAGAGCCACACATTAAAGGGAGAGATTCAGTGAGCAGAGCGGGACAGTAAAGAGAGAGATTCAGTGAGCAGAGCGGGACTCTAAAGAGAGAGATTCAGTGAGCAGAGCTGGACTGTAAATAGAGAGGTTCAGTGAGCAGAGCGGGACTCTAAAGAGAGAGATTCAGTGAGCAGAGCTGGACTGTAAAGAGATAGATTCTGTGAGAAGAGCGGGACTCTAAAGAGAGAGATTCAGTGAGCAGAGCTGGACTGTAAAGTGTGAGATTCAGTGAACAGAGCGGGACTCTAAAGAGAGAGGTTCAGTGAGCAGAGTGGGACTGTAAAGAGAGATTTTTTGAGTAGACCGGGGCTGTAAAGAGAGAGATGCAGTGAACAGATCGGATTCTTTAAAGAGAGATTCAGTGAGCAGAGCGGGACTGTAAAGCGAGAGATAGAGGGATAAGGGCAGGACTGCAAATAGATTTAGTGAGCAGAGCGGGACTGTAAAGAGAGAGATTCAGTGAGCAGAGCGGGGGTGTAACGAGAGAGATTCAGTGAGCAGAGCGGGACTGTAAACAGAGAGATTCAGTGAGCAGAGCGGGGCTGTAAAGAGAGAGATTCAGTGAGCAGAGCGGGGAGGTAAAGAGAGAGATTCAACTAACAGAGCGGGGATGTTAATCGAGAGATTCAGTTAGCAGGGCAGTACTTTAAAAAGAGAGATTCAGTGAGCAGAGCGGGACTGTAAAGAGAGCGATTTAGTGAGCAGAGCGGGACTGTAAAGAGAGAGATTCAGTGAGCAGAGCTGGACTGTAAATAGAATCAGTGAGCAGAGCAGGACTGTAAATAGATTCAGTGAGCAGAGCAGGATTCCAAAAAGAGAGACACAGTCAGCAGAGCGGGACTGTAATGAGTGAGATCCAGTGAGCAGAGGGGCACTGTAAAGAGAGAGATTCAGTGAGCAGAGCGGGACTGTAAAGAGAGAGGTTCAGTGAGCAGAGGGGGAACTCTAAAGAGAGAGATTCAGTGAGCAGAGCTGGACTGTAAAGAGATAGATTCAGTGAGCAGAGCGGGACTGTAAAGAGAGAGATTCAGTGAGCAGAGCTGGACTGTAAAGAGTGAGATTCAGTGAGCAGAGTGGGACTCTAAAGAGAGAGATTCAGTGAGCAGAGCTGGACTGTAAAGAGCGAGATTCAGTGAGCAGAGCGGGACCCTAAAGAGAGAGATTCAGTGAGCAGAGCTGGACTGTAAAGAGTGAGTTCAGTGAGCAGAGTGGGAATGTAAGTGGAGAGATTCAGTGAATAGAGCGGGGTTGTAAAGAGAGAGGTTCAGTGAGCAGAGTGGGACTGTAAAGAGAGAGTTTTTGAGTAGACCGGTACTGTAAAGAGAGAGATGCAGTGAACAGATCGGGTTCTTTAAAGAGAGATTCAGTGAGCAGAGCGGGACTGTAAAGAGAGAGATTCAGGGATAAGGGCAGGACTGTAAATAGATTTAGTGAGCAGAGCGGTACTGTAAAGAGAGAGATTCAGTGAGCAGAGCGGGACTGTAAAGAGAGAGATTCAGTGCGCAGAGCGGGACTGTAAAGAAAGAGATTCAGTGAGCAGAGCGGGACTGTAAATAGAGAGATTCAGTGAGCAGAGCGGGACTGTAAAGAGAGAGATTCAGTGAGTGGAGCAGAACTTTAAAGAGAGAGATTTAGTGAGCAGAGCGGGGCTGTAAAGAGAAAGATTCAGTGAGCAGAGCGGGGCTGTAAAGAGAGAGATTCAGTGAGCAGAGCGGGACTGTAAAGAGAGAGATTCAGTGAGCAGAGAGGGGCTGTAAAGAGAGATTCAGTGAGTAGAGCGGGACTGTAAAGAGAGAGATTCAGTGAGCAGAGCGGGACTGTAAAGAGAGAGATTCAGTGAGCAGAGCGGGACTGTAAAGAGAGAGATTCAGTGAGCAGAGCGGGGCTGTAAAGAGAGAGATTCAGTGAGCAGAGCGGGGCTGTAAATAGAGAGATTCAGTGAGCAGAGCGGGACTGTAAAGAGAGAGATTCAGTGAGCAGAGCGGGACTGTAAAGAGAGAGATTCAATGAGCAAAGCGAGGCTGTAAAGAGAGAGATTCATTGAGCAGAGCGGGACTGTAAACAGAGAGATTCAGTGAGCAGAGCGGGACTGTAAAGAGAGAGATTCAGTGAGCAAAGCGAGAATGTAAAGAGAGAGATTCAGTGAGCAGAGCGGGACTGTAAATAGATTCAGTGAGCAGAGCAGGACTCCAAAAAGAGAGACACAGTAAGCAGAGAGGGACTGTAAAGTGAGAGATTCAGTGAGCAGAGCGGGGGTGTAACGAGAGAGATTCAGTGAGCAGAGCGGGACTGTAAACAGAGAGATTCAGTGAGCAGAGCGGGGCTGTAAAGAGAGAGATTCAGTGAGCAGAGCGGGGAGGTAAAGAGAGAGATTCAACTAACAGAGCGGGGATGTTAATCGAGAGATTCAGTTAGCAGGGCAGTACTTTAAAAAGAGAGATTCAGTGAGCAGAGCGGGGCTGTAAAGAGAGAGATTCAGTGAGCAGAGCAGGACTGTAAATAGATTCAGTGAGCAGAGCAGGACTGTAAATAGATTCAGTGAGCAGAGCAGGATTCCAAAAAGAGAGACACAGTCAGCAGAGCGGGACTGTAATGAGTGAGATCCAGTGAGCAGAGGGGCACTGTAAAGAGAGAGATTCAGTGAGCAGAGCGGGACTGTAAAGAGAGAGGTTCAGTGAGCAGAGGGGGAACTCTAAAGAGAGAGATTCAGTGAGCAGAGCTGGACTGTAAAGAGATAGATTCAGTGAGCAGAGCGGGACTGTAAAGAGAGAGATTCAGTGAGCAGAGCTGGACTGTAAAGAGTGAGATTCAGTGAGCAGAGTGGGACTCTAAAGAGAGAGATTCAGTGAGCAGAGCTGGACTGTAAAGAGCGAGATTCAGTGAGCAGAGCGGGACTCTAAAGAGAGAGATTCAGTGAGCAGAGCTGGACTGTAAAGAGTGAGTTCAGTGAGCAGAGTGGGAATGTAAATGGAGAGATTCAGTGAATAGAGCGGGGTTGTAAAGAGAGAGGTTCAGTGAGCAGAGTGGGACTGTAAAGAGAGAGTTTTTGAGTAGACCGGTACTGTAAAGAGAGAGATGCAGTGAACAGATCGGGTTCTTTAAAGAGAGATTCAGTGAGCAGAGCGGGACTGTAAAGAGAGAGATTCAGGGATAAGGGCAGGACTGTAAATAGATTTAGTGAGCAGAGCGGTACTGTAAAGAGAGAGATTCAGTGAGCAGAGCGGGACTGTAAAGAGAGAGATTCAGGGATAAGGGCAGGACTGTAAATAGATTTAGTGAGCAGAGCGGTACTGTAAAGAGAGAGATTCAGTGAGCAGAGCGGGACTGTAAAGAGAGAGATTCAGTGCGCAGAGCGGGACTGTAAAGAAAGAGATTCAGTGAGCAGAGCGGGACTGTAAATAGAGAGATTCAGTGAGCAGAGCGGGACTGTAAAGAGAGAGATTCAGTGAGTGGAGCAGAACTTTAAAGAGAGAGATTTAGTGAGCAGAGCGGGGCTGTAAAGAGAAAGATTCAGTGAGCAGAGCGGGGCTGTAAAGAGAGAGATTCAGTGAGCAGAGCGGGACTGTAAAGAGAGAGATTCAGTGAGCAGAGAGGGGCTGTAAAGAGAGATTCAGTGAGCAGAGAGGGGCTGTAAAGAGACAGATTCAGTGAGTAGAGCGGGACTGTAAAGAGAGAGATTCAGTGAGCAGAGCGGGACTGTAAAGAGAGAGATTCAGTGAGCAGAGCGGGACTGTAAAGAGAGAGATTCAGTGAGCAGAGCGGGGCTGTAAAGAGAGAGATTCAGTGAGCAGAGCGGGGCTGTAAATAGAGAGATTCAGTGAGCAGAGCGGGACTGTAAAGAGAGAGATTCAGTGAGCAGAGCGGGACTGTAAAGAGAGAGATTCAGTGAGCAAAGCGAGAATGTAAAGAGAGAGATTCAGTGAGCAGAGCGGGACTGTAAATAGATTCAGTGAGCAGAGCAGGACTCCAAAAAGAGAGACACAGTGAGCAGAGAGGGACTGTAAAGTGAGAGATTCAGTGAGCAGAGCGGGGGTGTAACGAGAGAGATTCAGTGAGCAGAGCGGGACTGTAAACAGAGAGATTCAGTGAGCAGAGCGGGGCTGTAAAGAGAGAGATTCAGTGAGCAGAGCGGGGAGGTAAAGAGAGAGATTCAACTAACAGAGCGGGGATGTTAATCGAGAGATTCAGTTAGCAGGGCAGTACTTTAAAAAGAGAGATTCAGTGAGCAGAGCGGGGCTGTAAAGAGAGAGATTCAGTGAGCAGAGCGGGGCTGTAAAGAGAGCGATTTAGTGAGCAGAGCGGGACTGTAAAGAGAGAGATTCAGTGAGCAGAGCAGGACTGTAAATAGATTCAGTGAGCAGAGCAGGACTGTAAATAGATTCAGTGAGCAGAGCAGGATTCCAAAAAGAGAGACACAGTCAGCAGAGCGGGACTGTAATGAGTGAGATCCAGTGAGCAGAGGGGCACTGTAAAGAGAGAGATTCAGTGAGCAGAGCGGGACTGTAAAGAGAGAGGTTCAGTGAGCAGAGGGGGAACTCTAAAGAGAGAGATTCAGTGAGCAGAGCTGGACTGTAAAGAGATAGATTCAGTGAGCAGAGCGGGACTGTAAAGAGAGAGATTCAGTGAGCAGAGCTGGACTGTAAAGAGTGAGATTCAGTGAGCAGAGTGGGACTCTAAAGAGAGAGATTCAGTGAGCAGAGCTGGACTGTAAAGAGCGAGATTCAGTGAGCAGAGCGGGACTCTAAAGAGAGAGATTCAGTGAGCAGAGCTGGACTGTAAAGAGTGAGTTCAGTGAGCAGAGTGGGAATGTAAGTGGAGAGATTCAGTGAATAGAGCGGGGTTGTAAAGAGAGAGGTTCAGTGAGCAGAGTGGGACTGTAAAGAGAGAGTTTTTGAGTAGACCGGTACTGTAAAGAGAGAGATGCAGTGAACAGATCGGGTTCTTTAAAGAGAGATTCAGTGAGCAGAGCGGGACTGTAAAGAGAGAGATTCAGGGATAAGGGCAGGACTGTAAATAGATTTAGTGAGCAGAGCGGTACTGTAAAGAGAGAGATTCAGTGAGCAGAGCGGGACTGTAAAGAGAGAGATTCAGTGCGCAGAGCGGGACTGTAAAGAAAGAGATTCAGTGAGCAGAGCGGGACTGTAAATAGAGAGATTCAGTGAGTGGAGCAGAACTTTAAAGAGAGAGATTTAGTGAGCAGAGCGGGGCTGTAAAGAGAAAGATTCAGTGAGCAGAGCGGGGCTGTAAAGAGAGAGATTCAGTGAGCAGAGCGGGACTGTAAAGAGAGAGATTCAGTGAGCAGAGAGGGGCTGTAAAGAGAGATTCAGTGAGCAGAGAGGGGCTGTAAAGAGACAGATTCAGTGAGTAGAGCGGGACTGTAAAGAGAGAGATTCAGTGAACAGAGCGGGACTGTAAAGAGAGAGATTCAGTGAGCAGAGCGGGACTGTAAAGAGAGAGATTCAGTGAGCAGAGCGGGGCTGTAAAGAGAGAGATTCAGTGAGCAGAGCGGGGCTGTAAATAGAGAAATTCAGTGAGCAGAGCGGGACTGTAAAGAGAGAGATTCAGTGAGCAGAGCGGGACTGTAAAGAGAGAGATTCAGTGAGCAAAGCGAGGCTGTAAAGAGAGAGATTCAGTGAGCAGAGCGGGACTGTAAAGAGAGAGATTCATTGAGCAGAGCGGTGTTGTAAACAGAAATTCGGTGAGCAGAGCGGGGCTGTAAAGAGAGAAATTCAGTGAGCAGAGCGGGACTGTAAACAGAGAGATTCAGTGAACAGAAAGAGACAGTAAAGAGATTCAGTCAGCAGAGCATGGCTGTAAAGAGAGAGATTCAGTGAGCAGAGCGGGACTGTAAAGAGAGAGATTCAGTGAGCAAAGCGAGAATGTAAAGAGAGAGATTCAGTGAGCAGAGCGGGACTGTAAATAGATTCAGTGAGCAGAGCAGGACTCCAAAAAGAGAGACACAGTGAGCAGAGAGGGACTGTAAAGTGAGAGATTCAGTAGGCAGAACAGGGCTGTAAAGAGAGAGCAAAACAAAAACAGAATTACCTGGAAAAACTCAGCAGGTCTGGCAGCATCGGCGGAGAAGAAGAGTTGACGTTTCGAGTCCTCATGACCCTTCGACAGAAAGAGAGAGATTCAGTGAGCAGAGCAGGACTGTAAATAGATTCTGTGAGCAGAGCGCGAATGTAAAGAGAGAGATTCAGTGAGCAGAGCGGGGGTGTAACGAGAGAGATTCAGTGAGCAGAGCGGGGAGGTAAAGAGAGAGAATCATTGAGCAGAGGGCAGTTGTGAAGAGATAGATTCAGTGAGCAGAGCGGGGCTGTAAAGGGAGAGATTTAGTGAGCAGAGCGGGACTGTAATGAGAGAGATTCAGTGAGCAGAACAGGACTGTAAATAGATTCAGTGAGCAGAGCAGGACTGTAAATAGATTCAGTGAGCAGAGCAGGACTCCAAAAAGAAAGACACAGTCAGCAGAGCGGGACTGTAATGAATGAGATTCAGTGAGCAGAGGGGGACTGTAAAGAGAGAGATTCATTTAGCAGAATGGGGCTATAAAGAGAGAGGTTCTGTGAACAGAGCCATACTAAAAAGAGAGATTCAGTGAGCAGACCTGGACTGTAAAGAGTGAGATTCAGTGAGCACAGTGGGAATGTAAATAGAAGATTCAGTGAATAGAGCGGGGTTGTAAAGAGAGAGGTTCAGTGAGCAGAGTGGGACTGTAAAGAGAGATTTTTTGAGTAGACCGGGGCTGTAAAGAGAGAGATGCAGTGGACAGTGCAGGAGTGTAAAGAGAGAGATTCAGTGAACAAAGCGGGACATTAAAGGGAGAGAATCTGTGTGCAGAGCGGGGCTGTAAAGAGAGAGACTCAGTGAGCTGAGCGGGGTTGTAAAGAGAGAGATTCAGTGAGCAGAACAGGATTTTAAATACTGACATTTTGTGAGCAGAGAGGGGCTATAAAGAGAGAGATTCAGTGACCAGAGCCGTACTTTATTTGGAGAGATTCAGTGAGCAGAGTGGGACTGTAAAGAGAGGGATTCAGTGAGCAGAGCGGTACTGTAAAGAGAGAGATTCAACTAACAGAGCGGGGCTGTTAATCGAGAGGTTCAGTTAGCAGGGCAGTACTTTAAAAAGAGATTCAGTGAGCAGAGCGGGACTGTAAATCAATAGTTTCAGTTAGCAGAGCAGGACTTTAAGGAGAGAGAATCAGTGAACAGATCGGGACTTTAAAGAGAGATTCAGTGAGCAGGGCAATACTTTAAAGAGCGAGATCCAGTGAGCAGAGCGGGACTGTAAATAGATTCTGTGGGCAGAGCGGGACTATAAAGACAGAGATTCAGTGAACAGAGCGGGGATGTAACGTGAGAGATTCAGTGAGCAGAGCGGGGATGTAAAGAGAGAGATTGAGTGAGCAGAGCCGGGCTTTATAGAGAGAGGTTCAGTGACAGAGCGGTGGAGTAAAGACAGAGATTCAGTGAGCAGAGCAGGACTGAAAGGATGGAGATTCAGTGAACAGATTGGGACTTTAAAGAGAGAGATTCAGTGAGCAGAGCGGGACTGTAAAGATAGAGATTCATTTAGCAGAACGGGGCTATAAAGTGAGAGGTTCAGTGAACAGAGCCATAATTTAAAGGGAGAGATTCAGTAAGCAGAGCGGGGTTGTAAAAAGAGAGATTCAGTGAGCAGTACGGGACTATAACGAGAGATTCAGTGAGCAGAGCGGGACTGTAAAGAGACAGATTCAGTGAGTAGAGTGGGATGTAAAGAGAGAGATTCAGTGAGCAGAGCGGGACTGTAAAGAGACAGATTCAGTGTGCAGAGCGGGATTGTAAAGAGAGAGATTCAGTGAGCAGAGCGGGACTGTAAAGAGAGAGATTCAGTGAGTGGAGCAGAACTTTAAAGAGAGAGATTTAGTGAGCAGAGCGGGGCTGTAAAGATAGAGATTCAGTGAGCAGAGCGGGGCTGTAAAGAGAGAGATTCAGTGAGCAGAGCGGGACTGTAAAGAGAGAGATTCAGTGAACAGAGCGGGGTTGTAAAGAGAGAGATTTAGTGAGCAGAGAGGGACTGTAATGAGAGAGATTCAGTGAGCAGAGCAGGACTGTAAATAGATTCAGTGAGCAGAGCAGGACTGCAAATAGATTCAGTGAGCAGAGCAGGACTCCAAAAAGAAAGACACAGTCAGCAGAGCGGGACTGTAATGAGTGAGATTCAGTGAGCAGAGGGGGACTGTAAAGACAGAGATTCAGTGAAAAGAATTGGGACTTTAAAGAGAGAGATTCAGTTAGCAGAGTGGGACTGTAAAGAGAGAGATTCATTTAGCAGAATGGGGCGATAAAGAGAGAGGTTCTGTGAACAGAGCCACACATTAAAGGGAGAGATTCAGTGAGCAGAGCGGGACAGTAAAGAGAGAGATTCAGTGAGCAGAGCGGGACTCTAAAGAGAGAGATTCAGTGAGCAGAGCTGGACTGTAAATAGAGAGGTTCAGTGAGCAGAGCGGGACTCTAAAGAGAGAGATTCAGTGAGCAGAGCTGGACTGTAAAGAGATAGATTCTGTGAGAAGAGCGGGACTCTAAAGAGAGAGATTCAGTGAGCAGAGCTGGACTGTAAAGTGTGAGATTCAGTGAGCAGAGAGGGGCTGTAAAGAGAGATTCAGTGAGCAGAGAGGGGCTGTAAAGAGACAGATTCAGTGAGTAGAGCGGGACTGTAAAGAGAGAGATTCAGTGAGCAGAGCGGGACTGTAAAGAGAGAGATTCAGTGAGCAGAGCGGGACTGTAAAGAGAGAGATTCAGTGAGCAGAGCGGGGCTGTAAAGAGAGAGATTCAGTGAGCAGAGCGGGGCTGTAAATAGAGAGATTCAGTGAGCAGAGCGGGACTGTAAAGAGAGAGATTCAGTGAGCAAAGCGAGGCTGTAAAGAGAGAGATTCAGTGAGCAGAGCGGGACTGTAAAGAGAGAGATTCAGTGAGCAGAGCGGGACTGTAAAGAGAGAGATTCAGTGAGCAAAGCGAGAATGTAAAGAGAGAGATTCAGTGAGCAGAGCGGGACTGTAAATAGATTCAGTGAGCAGAGCAGGACTCCAAAAAGAGAGACACAGTGAGCAGAGAGGGACTGTAAAGTGAGAGATTCAGTAGGCAGAACAGGGCTGTAAAGAGAGAGATTCAGTGAGCAGAGCAGGACTGTAAAGAGAGATTCAGTGAGCAGAGCGCGAATGTAAAGAGAGAGATTCAGTGAGCAGAGCAGGACTGTAAATAGATTCTGTGAGCAGAGCGCGAATGTAAAGAGAGAGATTCAGTGAGCAGAGCGGGGGTGTAACGAGAGAGATTCAGTGAGCAGAGCGGGGAGGTAAAGAGAGAGAATCATTGAGCAGAGGGCAGTTGTGAAGAGATAGATTCAGTGAGCAGAGCGGGGCTGTAAAGGGAGAGATTTAGTGAGCAGAGCGGGACTGTAATGAGAGAGATTCAGTGAGCAGAACAGGACTGTAAATAGATTCAGTGAGCAGAGCAGGACTGTAAATAGATTCAGTGAGCAGAGCAGGACTCCAAAAAGAAAGACACAGTCAGCAGAGCGGGACTGTAATGAATGAGATTCAGTGAGCAGAGGGGGACTGTAAAGAGAGAGATTCATTTAGCAGAATGGGGCTATAAAGAGAGAGGTTCTGTGAACAGAGCCATACTTTAAAGAGAGAGATTCAGTGAGCAGACCTGGACTGTAAAGAGTGAGATTCAGTGAGCACAGTGGGAATGTAAATAGAAGATTCAGTGAATAGAGCGGGGTTGTAAAGAGAGAGGTTCAGTGAGCAGAGTGGGACTGTAAAGAGAGATTTTTTGAGTAGACCGGGGCTGTAAAGAGAGAGATGCAGTGGACAGTGCAGGAGTGTAAAGAGAGAGATTCAGTGAACAAAGCGGGACATTAAAGGGAGAGAATCTGTGTGCAGAGCGGGGCTGTAAAGAGAGAGACTCAGTGAGCAGAGCGGGGTTGTAAAGAGAGAGATTCAGTGAGCAGAACAGGATTTTAAATACTGACCTTTTGTGAGCAGAGAGGGGCTATAAAGAGAGAGATTCAGTGACCAGAGCCGTACTTTATTTGGAGAGATTCAGTGAGCAGAGCGGGACTGTAAAGAGAGGGATTCAGTGAGCAGAGCGGTACTGTAAAGAGAGAGATTCAACTAACAGAGCGGGGCTGTTAATCGAGAGGTTCAGTTAGCAGGGCAGTACTTTAAAAAGAGATTCAGTGAGCAGAGCGGGACTGTAAATCAATAGTTTCAGTTAGCAGAGCAGGACTTTAAGGAGAGAGAATCAGTGAACAGATCGGGACTTTAAAGAGAGATTCACTGAGCAGGGCAATACTTTAAAGAGCGAGATCCAGTGAGCAGAGCGGGACTGTAAATAGATTCTGTGGGCAGAGCGGGACTATAAAGACAGAGATTCAGTGAACAGAGCGGGGATGTAACGTGAGAGATTCAGTGAGCAGAGCGGGGATGTAAAGAGAGAGATTGAGTGAGCAGAGCCGGGCTTGAAAGAGAGAGGTTCAGTGACAGAGCGGTGGAGTAAAGACAGAGATTCAGTGAGCAGAGCAGGACTGAAAGGATGGAGATTCAGTGAACAGATTGGGACTTTAAAGAGAGAGATTCAGTGAGCAGAGCGGGACTGTAAAGATAGAGATTCATTTAGCAGAACGGGGCTATAAAGTGAGAGTTTCAGTGAACAGAGCCATACTTTAAAGGGAGAGATTCAGTAAGCAGAGCGGGGTTGTAAAAAGAGAGATTCAGTGAGCAGTACGGGACTATAACGAGAGATTCAGTGAGCAGAGCGGGACTGTAAAGAGACAGATTCAGTGAGTAGAGTGGGATGTAAAGAGAGAGATTCAGTGAGCAGAGCGGGACTGTAAAGAGAGAGATTCAGTGAGTGGAGCAGAACTTTAAAGAGAGAGATTTAGTGAGCAGAGCGGGGCTGTAAAGATAGAGATTCAGTGAGCAGAGCGGGGCTGTAAAGAGAGAGATTCAGTGAGCAGAGCGGGACTGTAAAGAGAGAGATTCAGTGAGCAGAGCGGTGTTGTAAAGAGAGAGATTTAGTGAGCAGAGAGGGACTGTAATGAGAGAGATTCAGTGAGCAGAGCAGGACTGTAAATAGATTCAGTGAGCAGAGCAGGACTGTAAATAGATTCAGTGAGCAGAGCAGGACTCCAAAAAGAGAGACACAGTCAGCAGAGCTGGACTGTAATGAGTGAGATTCAGTGAGCAGAGGGGGCCTGTAAAGACGGAGATTCAGTGAAAAGAATTGGGACTTTAAAGAGATTCAGTTAGCAGAGTGGGACTGTAAAGAGAGAGATTCATTTAGCAGAATGGGGCTATAAAGAGAGAGGTTCTGTGAACAGAGCCATACTTTAAAGGGAGTGATTCAGTGAGCAGAGCTGGACAGTAAAGAGAGAGATTCAGTGAGCAGAGCGGGACTCTAAAGAGAGAGATTCAGTGAGCAGAGCTGGACTGTATAGAGTGAGATTCAGTGAGCAGAGTGGGAATGTAAATAGAGAGATTCAGTGAATAGAGCGGGGTTGTAAAGAGAGAGGTTCAGTGAGCAGAGTGGGACTGTGAAGAGAAATTTTTTGAGTAGACCGGGGCTGTAAAGAGAGATATGCAGTGAACAGATCGGGTTCTTTAAAGAGAGATTCAGTGAGCAGAGCTGGACTGTAAAGAGAGAGATTCAGGGATAAGGGCAGGACTGTAAATAGATTTAGTGAGCAGAGCGGGACTGTAAAGAGAGAGATTCAGTGAGCCGAGCGGGGGTGTAACAAGAGAGATTCAGTGAGCAGAACAGGATTTTAAATACTGACATTTTGTGAGCAGAGAGGGGCTATAAAGAGAGAGATTCAGTGAACAGAGCCATACTTTATTTGGAGAGATTCAGTGAGCAGAGCGGGACTGTAAAGAGAGGGATTCAGTGAGCAGAGAGGGGTTGTAAAGAGAGAGATTCAGTGAACAGAGCCGTACTTTATTTGGAGAGATTCAGTGAGCATTGCGGGACTGTAAAGAGAGGGTTTCAGTGAGCAGAGCGGGGCTGTAAAGAGAGAGATTCAAATAAGAGAGCGGGGCTGTTAATCGAGAGGTTCAGTTAGCAGGGCAGTACTTTAAAAAGAGAGATTCAGTGAGCAGAGCAGGACTGTAAATCAAGAGTTTCAGTTAGCAGAGCAGGACTTTAAGGAGAGAGAATCAGTGAACAGATCGGGACTTTAAAGAGAGATTCAGTGAGCAGGGCAATACTTTAAAGAGCGAGATTCAGTGAGCAGAGCGGGACTGTAAATAGATTCTGTGAGCAGAGCGGGACTGTCAAGAGAGAGATTCAGTGAGCAGAGCGGGGTGGTAAAGAGGGAAATTCAGTGAGCAGATTGGGACTATAAAGACAGAGATTCAGTGAACAGAGCGGGGGTGTAACGTGAGAGATTCAGTGAGCAGAGCGGGGAGGTGAAGAGAGAGATTGAGTGAGCAGAGCCGGGCTTTATAGAGCGAGTTTCAGTGAAAGAGCGGTGGAGTAAAGACAGAGATTCAGTGAGCAGAGCAGGACTGAAAGGACGGAGATTCAGTGTACAGATTGGGACTTCAGTGAGCAGAGCGGGACTGTAAAGATAGAGATTCATTTAGCAGAAAGGGGCCATAAAGTGAGAGGTTCAGTGAACAGAGCCATACTTTAAAGGAAAGATTCAGTAAGCAGAGCGGGGTTGTAAAAAGAGAGATTCAGGGAGCAGTACGGGACTATAACGAGAGATTCACTGAGCAGAGCGGGACTGTAAAAAGAGACAGATTCAGTGAGCAGAGCGGGACTGTAAAGAGACAGATTCAGTGAGCAGAGCGGGATTGTAAAGAGAGAGATTCAGTGAGCAGAACAGGATTGTAAAGAGAGAGATTCAGTGAGGGGAGCAGAACTTTAAAGAGAGAGATTTAGTGAGCAGAGCAGGGCTGTAAAGATAGAGATTCAGTGAGCAGAGCGGGGCTGTAAAGAGAGAGATTCAATGAGCAGAGCGGGACTGTAAAGAGAGAGATTCAGTGAGCAAAGCGGGGCTGTAAAGAGAGATTCAGTGAGCAGAGTGGGAATGTAAATAGAGAGATTCAGTGAATAGAGCGGGGTTGTAAAGAGAGAGAATCAGTGAACAGATCGGGACTTTAAAGAGAGATTCAGTGAGCAGGGCAATACTTTAAAGAGCGAGATCCAGTGAGCAGAGCGGGACTGTAAATAGATGCTGTGAGCAGAGCGGGACTGTCAAGAGAGAGATTCAGTGAACAGAGCGGGGTGGTAAAGAGAGAAATTCAGTGAGCAGATTGGGACTATAAAGACAGAGATTCAGTGAAAAGAGCGGGGATGTAACGTGAGAGATTCAGTGCGCAGAGCGGGGAGGTAAAGAGAGAGATTGAGTGAGTAGAGCCGGGCTTGATAGAGAGAGGTTCAGTGACAGAGCGGTGGAGTAAAGACAGAGATTCAGTGAGCAGAGCAGGACTGAAAAGACGGAGATTCAGTGAACAGATTGGGACTTTAAAGAGAGAGATTCCGTGAGCAGAGCGGGACTGTAAATAGTTTCAGTGAGCAGAGCGGGACTGTAAAGAGAGAGATTCAGTGAGCAGAGCGGGGTTGTAAAGAGAGAGATTCAGTGAGCAGAGCGGGACTGTAAAGAGAGAGATTCAGTGAGCAGAGCGGGGTTGTAAAGAGAGAGATTCAGTGAGCAGAGCGGGACTATAACGAGAGATTCAGTGAGCAGAGCGGGACTGTAAAGAGAGAGATTCATTGAGTAGAGCGTGAATGTAAATAGATTCATTGAGCAGAGCGGGGATGTGAAGAGAGAAGTTCAGTGAGCAGAGCGGGACTGTAAAGAGAGAGATTCAGTGAGCAGAGCGGGAATATAACGAGAGATTCAGTGAGCAGAGCGGGACTGTAAATGGATTCATTGAGCAGAGCGGGGCTGTAAAGAGAGAAGTTCAGTGAGCAGAGCGGGAATGTAAAGAGAGAGATTCAGTGAGCAGAGCGGGGTTGTAAAGAGAGAGATTCAGTGAGCAGAGCGGGGAGTTAAATAGAGGGATTCAGTGAGCAGAGGGCCGTTGTAAAGAGAGAAATTCAGTGAGCAGAGCGGGGCTGTATAGATAGAGATTCAGTGAGCAGAAAGAGACTGTAAAGAGAGAGATTCAGTGAACAGATCGGGACTTTAAAGAGAGATTCAGTGAACAGATCGGGACTTTAAAGAGAGATTCAGTGAACAGATCGGGACTTTAAAGAGAGATTCAGTGAGCAGAGCGGGACTGTAAAGAGAGATTCAGTGAATAGAGCGGGGTTGTAAAGAGAGAGGTTCAGTGAGCAGAGTGGGACTGTAAAGAGAGAAATTTAGTGAACAGATCAGGACTTTAAAGTGAGATTCAGTGAGCAGAGCGGGCCTGTAAAGAGAGAGATTCAGTGAGCGGAGCAAGACCTTATAGAGAGAAATTCAGTGAGCAGAGCGGGGGTGTAAAGAGAGAGACTCAATTAGCAGAGCGGGTCTGTAAATCGAGAGATTCAGTGAGCAGAGCAGGGAGGTAAAGAGAGAGATTCAGTGAGCAGAGGGCAGTTGTAAAGAAAGAGATTCCGTGAGCAGAGCGGGACAGTAAAGGGAGAGATTCAGTGAGCAGAGCTGGTGTGTAAAGAGAGAGATTCAGTGAGCAGAGCGGGATTGTAAAGAGATTCAGTGAGCGGAGCAGGACATTATAGAGATAAATTCAGTGAGCAGAGGGCAGTTGTAAAGAGAGAGATTCCGTGAGCAGAGGGCAGTTTTAAAGAGAGAGATTCCGTAAGCAGAGGGCAGTTGTAAAGAGAGAGATTCCGTGAGCAGAGCGGGACTCTAAATCGAGAGATTCAGTGAGCAGAGCAGGGCTGTATAGATAGAGATTCAGTGAGCAGAAAGGGACTGTAAAGAGTGAGATCCAGTGAGCAGATGGGGATGTCAAGAGAGAGATTCAGTGAGCAGAGCGGGACTGTAAAGAGACAGATTCAGTGAGCAGAGTGGGACTGTAAAGAGAGAGATTCAGTGAGCGGAGCAAGACCTTATAGAGAGAAATTCAGTGAGCAGAGCGAAACTGTAAAGAGAGAGATTCAGTGAGCAGAGAGGGGCTGTAAAGAGTGAGATTCAGTGAGCAGAGCGGGGAGGTAAAGAGAGAGATTGAGTGAGCAGAGCCGGGCTTAATAGAGAGAGGTTCAGTGACCGAGCGGTGGAGTAAAGACAGAGATTCAGTGAGCAGAGCAGGACTGAAAGGACGGAGATTCAGTGAGCAGATTGGGACTTTAAAGATAGAGATTCATTTAGCAGAACGGGGCTATAAAGTGAGAGGTTCAGTGAACAGAGCCATACGTTAAAGGGAGAGATTCAGTAAGCAGAGCGGGGTTGTAAAAAGAGAGATTCAGGGTGCAGTACGGGACTATAACGAGAGATTCAGTGAGCAGAGAGGGACTGTAAAAAGAAAGATTCAGTGAGCAGAGCGGGGTTGTGAAGAGAGAGATTCAGTGAGCAGAGCGGGAGTTAAATAGAGGGATTCAGTGAGCAGAGGGCCGTTGTAAAGAGAGAGATTCAGTGAGCAGAGCGGGGCTGTATAGATAGAGATTCAGTGAGCAGAAAGAGACTGTAAAGAGAGAGATTCAGTGAACAGATCGGGACTTTAAAGAGAGATTCAGTGAGCAGAGCGGGACTGTAAAGAGAGATTCAGTGAATAGAGCGGGATTGAAAATAGAGAGGTTCAGTGAGCAGAGTGGGACTGTAAAGAGAGAAATTTAGTGAACAGATTGGGACTTTAAAGAGAGATTCAGTGAGCAGAGGGGGATGGTAAAGACGGAGATTCAGTGAAAAGAATTGGGACTTTAAAGAGAGAGATTCATTTGGCAGAATGGGGCTATAAAGAGAGAGGTTCTGTGAACAGAGCCATACTTTAAAGGGAGAGATTCAGTGAGCGGAGCGGGACTCTAAAGAGAGAGATTCAGTGAGCAGAGCTGGACTGTAAAGAGAGAGATTCAGTGAGCAGAGCGGGACTGTAAAGAGAGAGGTTCAGTGAGCAGAGGGGTACTCTAAAGAGAGAGAGTCAGTGAGCAGAGTGGGACTTTAAAGAGAGAGATTCAGTGAGCAGAGCTGGACTGTAAAGAGAGAGATTCAGTGAGAAGAGCGGGACTGTAAAGAGAGGGATTCAGTGAGCAGAGCTGGACTGTAAAGAGTGAGATTCAGTGAGCACAGTGGGAATGTAAATAGAGAGATTCAGTGAATAGAGCGGGGTTGTAAAGAGAGAGGTTCAGTGAGCAGAGTGGGACTGTAAAGAGAGATTTTTTGAGTAGACCGGGGCTGTAAAGACAGAGATGCAGTGAACAGATCGGGTTCTTTAAAGAGAGATTCAGTGAGCAGAGCGGGACTGTAAAGAGAGAGATTCAGGGATAAGGGCAGGACTGTAAAGAGATTTAGTGAGTAGAGCGGGACTGTAAAGAGAGAGATTCAGTGAGCAGAGCGGGGGTGTAACGAGACAGATTCAGTGAGCAGAGTGGGGTTGTAAAGAGAGAGTTTCAGTGAGCAGAGCGGGAGTGTAACGACAGAGAGTCATTTAGCATAACGGGGCTATAAAGAGGGAGGTTCAGTGAACAGAGCCATACTTTAAAGGGAGAGATTCAGTGAGCAGAGCGGGACTGTAAAGAGAGAAATTCAGTGAGCAGAGCGGGACTGTAAAGAGAGACATTCAGTGAGCTGAGCAGGGTTGTAAAAAGAGAGATTCAGTGAGCAGAGCGGGATTGTAAAGAGAGAGATTCAGTGAGCAAAGCGGGGCTGTAAAGAGAGAGATTCAGTGAGCAGAGCGGGATTGTAAAGAGAGAGATTCAGTGAGCAGAGTGGGGCTATAAAGAGAGAGATTCAGTGAACAGAGCCGTACTTTATTTGGAGAGATTCAGTGAGCAGAGCGGGACTGTAAAGAGAGAGATTCAGTGAGCAGAGCGGGACTCTAAAGAGAGAGATTCAGTGAGCAGAGCGGGACTGTAAAGAGAGAGATTCAGTGAGCAGAGCGGGACTGTAAAAAGAGAGATTCAGTGAGAAGAGCTGGACTGTAAAGAGTGAGATTCAGTGAGCACAGTGGGAATGTAAATGGAGAGATTCAGTGAATAGAGCGGGGTTGTAAAGAGAGAGGTTCAGTGAGCAGAGTGGGACTGTAAAGAGAGATTTTTTGAGTAGACCGGGGCTGTAAAGAGAGAGATGCAGTGAACAGATCGGGTTCTTTAAAGAGAGATTCAGTGAGCAGAGCTGGACAGTAAAGAGAGAGATTCAGGGATCAGGGCGGGACTGTAAATAGATTTAGTGAGCAGAGCGGGACTGTAAAGAGAGAGATTCAGTGAGCAGAGCGGGGCTGTAAAGAGAGAGACTCAGTGAGCAGAGCGAGGTTGTAAAGAGAGAGATTCAGTGAGCAGAGCGGGACTGTAAAGAGAGAGACTCAGTGAGCAGAGCGGGGTTGTAAAGAGAGAGATTCAGTGAGCAGAACAGGATTTTAAATACTGACATTTTGTGAGCAGAGAGGGGCTATAAAGAGAGAGATTCAGTGAACAGAGCCGTACTTTATTTGGAGAGATTCAGTGAGCAGAGCGGGACTGTAAAGAGAGAGATTCAACTAACAGAGCGGGGCTGTTAATCGAGAGGTTCAGTTAGCAGGGCAGTACTTTAAAAAGAGAGATTCAGTGAGCAGAGCGGGACTGTAAATCAAGAGTTTCAGTTAGCAGAGCAGGACTTTAAGGAGAGAGAATCAGTGAACAGATCGGGACTTTAAAGAGAGATTCAGTGAGCAGGGCAATACTTTAAAGAGCGAGATCCATTGAGCAGAGCGGGACTGTAAATAGATTCTGTGAGCAGAGCGGGACTGTCAAGAGAGAGATACAGTGAACAGAGCGGGGTGGTAAAGAGAGAAATTCAGTGAGCAGATTGGGACTATAAAGACAGAGATTCAGTGAAAAGAGCGGGGATGTAACGTGAGAGATTCAGTGCGCAGAGCGGGGAGGTAAAGAGAGAGATTGAGTGAGTAGAGCCGGGCTTGATAGAGAGAGGTTCAGTGACAGAGCGGTGGAGTAAAGACAGAGATTCAGTGAGCAGAGCAGGACTGAAAAGACGGAGATTCAGTGAACAGATTGGGACTTTAAAGAGAGAGATTCCGTGAGCAGAGCGGGACTGTAAATAGTTTCAGTGAGCAGAGCGGGACTGTAAAGAGAGAGATTCAGTGAGCAGAGCGGGAATATAACGAGAGATTCAGTGAGCAGAGCGGGACTGTAAATGGATTCATTGAGCAGAGCGGGGCTGTAAAGAGAGAAGTTCAGTGAGCAGAGCGGGAATGTAAAGAGAGAGATTCAGTGAGCAGAGCGGGGTTGTAAAGAGAGAGATTCAGTGAGCAGAGCGGGGAGTTAAATAGAGGGATTCAGTGAGCAGAGGGCCGTTGTAAAGAGAGAAATTCAGTGAGCAGAGCGGGGCTGTATAGATAGAGATTCAGTGAGCAGAAAGAGACTGTAAAGAGAGAGATTCAGTGAACAGATCGGGACTTTAAAGAGAGATTCAGTGAACAGATCGGGACTTTAAAGAGAGATTCAGTGAACAGAGCGGGACTTTAAAGAGAGATTCAGTGAGCAGAGCGGGACTGTAAAGAGAGATTCAGTGAATAGAGCGGGGTTGTAAAGAGAGAGGTTCAGTGAGCAGAGTGGGACTGTAAAGAGAGAAATTTAGTGAACAGATCAGGACTTTAAAGTGAGATTCAGTGAGCAGAGCGGGCCTGTAAAGAGAGAGATTCAGTGAGCGGAGCAAGACCTTATAGAGAGAAATTCAGTGAGCAGAGCGGGGGTGTAAAGAGAGAGACTCAATTAGCAGAGCGGGTCTGTAAATCGAGAGATTCAGTGAGCAGAGCAGGGAGGTAAAGAGAGAGATTCAGTGAGCAGAGGGCAGTTGTAAAGAAAGAGATTCCGTGAGCAGAGCGGGACAGTAAAGGGAGAGATTCAGTGAGCAGAGCTGGTGTGTAAAGAGAGAGATTCAGTGAGCAGAGCGGGATTGTAAAGAGATTCAGTGAGCGGAGCAGGACATTATAGAGATAAATTCAGTGAGCAGAGGGCAGTTGTAAAGAGAGAGATTCCGTGAGCAGAGGGCAGTTTTAAAGAGAGAGATTCCGTAAGCAGAGGGCAGTTGTAAAGAGAGAGATTCCGTGAGCAGAGCGGGACTCTAAATCGAGAGATTCAGTGAGCAGAGCAGGGCTGTATAGATAGAGATTCAGTGAGCAGAAAGGGACTGTAAAGAGTGAGATCCAGTGAGCAGATGGGGATGTGAAGAGAGAGATTCAGTGAGCAGAGCGGGACTGTAAAGAGACAGATTCAGTGAGCAGAGTGGGACTGTAAAGAGAGAGATTCAGTGAGCGGAGCAAGACCTTATAGAGAGAAATTCAGTGAGCAGAGCGAAACTGTAAAGAGAGAGATTCAGTGAGCAGAGAGGGGCTGTAAAGAGTGAGATTCAGTGAGCAGAGCGGGGGTGTAACGTGAGAGATTCAGTGAGCAGAGCGGGGAGGTAAAGAGAGAGATTGAGTGAGCAGAGCCGGGCTTAATAGAGAGAGGTTCAGTGACCGAGCGGTGGAGTAAAGACAGAGATTCAGTGAGCAGAGCAGGACTGAAAGGACGGAGATTCAGTGAGCAGATTGGGACTTTAAAGATAGAGATTCATTTAGCAGAACGGGGCTATAAAGTGAGAGGTTCAGTGAACAGAGCCATACGTTAAAGGGAGAGATTCAGTAAGCAGAGTGGGGTTGTAAAAAGAGAGATTCAGGGTGCAGTACGGGACTATAACGAGAGATTCAGTGAGCAGAGAGG
This sequence comes from Carcharodon carcharias, assembly GCF_017639515.1. Taxonomy (NCBI): domain Eukaryota; kingdom Metazoa; phylum Chordata; class Chondrichthyes; order Lamniformes; family Lamnidae; genus Carcharodon; species Carcharodon carcharias. Next base: position 197,491,193 of record NC_054472.1, read on the forward strand.
GACTGTAAAAAGAAAGATTCAGTGAGCAGAGCGGGGTTGTGAAGAGAGAGATTCAGTGAGCAGAGCGGGAGTTAAATAGAGGGATTCAGTGAGCAGAGGGCCGTTGTAAAGAGAGAGATTCAGTGAGCAGAGCGGGGCTGTATAGATAGAGATTCAGTGAGCAGAAAGAGACTGTAAAGAGAGAGATTCAGTGAACAGATCGGGACTTTAAAGAGAGATTCAGTGAGCAGAGCGGGACTGTAAAGAGAGATTCAGTGAATAGAGCGGGGTTGAAAATAGAGAGGTTCAGTGAGCAGAGTGGGACTGTAAAGAGAGAAATTTAGTGAACAGATTGGGACTTTAAAGAGAGATTCAGTGAGCAGAGGGGGATGGTAAAGACGGAGATTCAGTGAAAAGAATTGGGACTTTAAAGAGAGAGATTCATTTGGCAGAATGGGGCTATAAAGAGAGAGGTTCTGTGAACAGAGCCATACTTTAAAGGGAGAGATTCAGTGAGCGGAGCGGGACTCTAAAGAGAGAGATTCAGTGAGCAGAGCTGGACTGTAAAGAGAGAGATTCAGTGAGCAGAGCGGGACTGTAAAGAGAGAGGTTCAGTGAGCAGAGGGGTACTCTAAAGAGAGAGAGTCAGTGAGCAGAGTGGGACTTTAAAGAGAGAGATTCAGTGAGCAGAGCTGGACTGTAAAGAGAGAGATTCAGTGAGAAGAGCGGGACTGTAAAGAGAGGGATTCAGTGAGCAGAGCTGGACTGTAAAGAGTGAGATTCAGTGAGCACAGTGGGAATGTAAATAGAGAGATTCAGTGAATAGAGCGGGGTTGTAAAGAGAGAGGTTCAGTGAGCAGAGTGGGACTGTAAAGAGAGATTTTTTGAGTAGACCGGGGCTGTAAAGAGAGAGATGCAGTGAACAGATCGGGTTCTTTAAAGAGAGATTCAGTGAGCAGAGCGGGACTGTAAAGAGAGAGATTCAGGGATAAGGGCAGGACTGTAAAGAGATTTAGTGAGTAGAGCGGGACTGTAAAGAGAGAGATTCAGTGAGCAGAGCGGGGGTGTAACGAGACAGATTCAGTGAGCAGAGTGGGGTTGTAAAGAGAGAGTTTCAGTGAGCAGAGCGGGAGTGTAACGACAGAGAGTCATTTAGCATAACGGGACTATAAAGAGGGAGGTTCAGTGAACAGAGCCATACTTTAAAGGGAGAGATTCAGTGAGCAGAGCGGGACTGTAAAGAGAGAAATTCAGTGAGCAGAGCGGGACTGTAAAGAGAGACGTTCAGTGAGCTGAGCAGGGTTGTAAAAAGAGAGATTCAGTGAGCAGAGCGGGATTGTAAAGAGAGAGATTCAGTGAGCAAAGCGGGACTGTAAAGAGAGAGATTCAGTGAGCAGAGCGGGATTGTAAAGAGAGAGATTCAGTGAGCAGAGTGGGGCTATAAAGAGAGAGATTCAGTGAACAGAGCCGTACTTTATTTGGAGAGATTCAGTGAGCAGAGCGGGACTGTAAAGAGAGAGATTCAGTGAGCAGAGCGGGACTGTAAAGAGAGAGATTCAGTGAGCAGAGCTGGACTGTAAAGAGAGAGATTCAGTGAGCAGAGCGGGACTGTAAAGAGAGAGATTCAGTGAGAAGAGCTGGACTGTAAAGAGTGAGATTCAGTGAGCACAGTGGGAATGTAAATAGAGAGATTCAGTGAATAGAGCGGGGTTGTAAAGAGAGAGGTTCAGTGAGCAGAGTGGGACTGTAAAGAGAGATTTTTTGAGTAGACCGGGGCTGTAAAGAGAGAGATGCAGTGAACAGATCGGGTTCTTTAAAGAGAGATTCAGTGAGCAGAGCTGGACTGTAAAGAGAGAGATTCAGGGATCAGGGCGGGACTGTAAATATATTTAGTGAGCAGAGCGGTACTGTAAAGAGAGAGATTCAGTGAGCAGAGCGGGGCTGTAAAGAGAGAGACTCAGTGAGCAGAGCGGGGTTGTAAAGAGAGAGATTCAGTGAGCAGAACAGGATTTTAAATACTGACATTTTGTGAGCAGAGAGGGGCTATAAAGAGAGAGATTCAGTGAACAGAGCCGTACTTTATTTGGAGAGATTCAGTGAGCAGAGCGGGGCTGTAAAGAGAGAGATTCAACTAACAGAGCGGGGCTGTTAATCGAGAGGTTCAGTTAGCAGGGCAGTACTTTATAAAGAGAGATTCAGTGAGCAGAGCGGGACTGTAAATCGAGAGATTCAGTGAGCAGAGCAGGGAGGTAAAGAGAGATTCAGTGAATAGAGCGGGGTTGAAAATAGAGAGGTTCAGTGAGCAGAGTGGGACTGAAAAGAGAGAAATTTAGTCAACAGATCAGGACTTTAAAGAGAGATTCTTTGAGCAGAGCGGGCCTGTAAAGAGAGAGATTCTGTGAGCAGAGCAGGGAGGTAAAGAGAGAGATTCAGTGAGTAAAGGGCAGTTGTAAAGAGAGAGATTCCGTGAGCAGAGCGGGACAGTAAAGGGAGAGATTCAGTGAGCAGAGCTGGTGTGTAAAGAGAGAGATTCAGTGAGCAGAGCGGGGTTATAAAGAGAGAGATTCAGTGAGCGGAGCAGGACATTATAGAGAGAAATTCAGTGAGCAGAGCGGGGGTGTAAAGAGAGAGACTCAATTAGCAGAGCAGGGTTGTTAATCGAGAGGTTCAGCTAGCAGAGCGGGACTGTAAAGAGAGAGATTCAGTGAGCAGAGCGGGACTGTAAATCGAGAGATTCAGTGAGCAGAGCAGGGAGGTAAAGAGAGATTCAGGGAGAGGAGCAGAACTTAAAAGAGAGAGATTCAGTGAGCAGAACAGGACTGTAAAGAGAGAGATTGAGTGAGAAGAGCGGGGCTGTAAATAGAGAGATTCAGGGAGAGGAGCAGAAATTTAAAGAGAGAGATTCAGTGAGCAGAGTGGGACTGTAAATCAAGAGTTTCAGTTAGCAGAGCAGGACTTTAAGGAGAGAGAATCAGTGAACAGATCGGGACTTTAAAGAGAGATTCAGTGAGCAGGGCAATACTTTAAAGAGCGAGATTCAGTGAGCAGAGCGGGACTGTAAATAGATTCTGTGAGCAGAGCGGGACTGTCAAGAGAGAGATTCAGTGAGCAGAGCGGGGAGGTAAAGAGAGAAATTCAGTGAGCAGATTGGGACTATAAAGACAGAGATTCAGTGAACAGAGCGGGGGTGTAACGTGAGAGATTCAGTGAGCAGAGCGGGGATGTAAAGAGAGAGATTGAGTGAGCAGAGACGGGCTTTATAGAGAGAGGTTCAAAGACAGAGCGGTGGAGTTAAGACAGAGATTCAGTGAGCAGAGCAGGACTGAAAGGACGGAGATTCAGTGAACAGTTTGGGACTTTAAAGAGAGAGATTCAGTGAGCAGAGCAGGACTGTAAAGATAGAGATTCATTTAGCAGAACGGGGCTATAAAGTGAGAGGTTCAGTGAACAGAGCCATACTTTAAAGGGAGAGATTCAGTAAGCAGAGCGGGGTTGTAAAAAGAGAGATTCAGGGAGCAGTACGGGACTATAACGAGAGATTCAGTGAGCAGAGAGGGACTGTAAAAAGAGAGATTCAGTGAGCAGAGCGGGGTTGTGAAGAGAGAGATTCAGTGAGCAGAGCAGGAGTTAAATAGAGGGATTCAGTGAGCAGAGGGCCGTTGTAAAGAGAGAGATTCAGTGAGCAGAGCGGGGCTGTATAGATAGAGATTTAGTGAGCAGAAAGAGACTGTAAAGAGAGAGATTCAGTGAACAGATCGGGACTTTAAAGAGAGATTCAGTGAGCAGTGCGGGACTGTAAAGAGAGATTCAGTGAATAGAGCGGGGTTGAAAATAGAGAGGTTCAGTGAGCAGAGTGGGACTGAAAAGAGAGAAATTTAGTCAGCAGATCGGGACTTTAAAGAGAGATTCAGTGAGCAGAGCGGGCCTGTAAAGAGAGAGATTCTGTGAGCAGAGCAGGGAGGTAAAGAGAGAGATTCAGTGAGTAAAGGGCAGTTGTAAAGAGAGAGATTCCGTGAGCAGAGCGGGACAGTAAAGGGAGAGATTCAGTGAGCAGAGCGGGGGTGTAAAGAGAGAGATTCAGTGAGCAGAGCAGGGTTATAAAGAGAGAGATTCAGTGAGCGGAGCAGGACCTTATAGAGAGAAATTCAGTGAGCAGAGCGGGGGTGTAAAGAGAGAGACTCAATTAGCAGAGCAGGGTTGTTAATCGAGAGGTTCAGCTAGCAGAGCGGGACTGTAAAGAGAGAGATTCAGTGAGCAGAGCGGGACTGTAAATCGAGAGATTCAGTGAGCAGAGCAGGGAGGTAAAGAGAGATTCAGGGAGTGGAGCAGAACTTAAGAGAGATTCAGTGAGCAGAACAGGACTGTAAAGAGAGAGATTGAGTGAGAAGAGCGGGGCTGTAAATAGAGAGATTCAGGGAGAGGAGCAGAAATTTAAAGAGAGAGATTCAGTGAGCAGAGTGGGACTGTAAATCGAGAGATTCAGTGAGCAGAGCAGGGAGGTAAAGAGAGAGATTCAGTGTGCAGAGCGGGGCTGTATAGATAGAGATTCAGTGAGCAGAAAGGGACTGTAAAGAGTGAGATTCAGTGAGCAGATGGGGATGTAAAGAGAGAGATTCAGTGAGCAGAGCGGGACTGTGAAGAGACAGATTCAGTGAGCAGAGCTGGACTGTAAAGAGTGAGATTCAGTGAGCAGAGTGGGAATGTAAATAGAGAGATTCAGAGAATAGAGCGGGGCTGTAAAGAGAGAGGTTCAGTGAGCAGAGTGGAACTGTAAAGAGCGATTTTTTGAGTAGACCGGGGCTGTAAAGACAGAGATGCAGTGAACAGATCGGGTTCTTTAAAGAGAGATTCAGTGAGCAGAGTGGGAATGTAAAGAGAGAGATTCAGGGATAAGGGCAGGACTGTAAAGAGATTTAGTGAGTAGACCGGGACTGTAAAGAGAGAGATTCAGTGAACAGACTGGGACTTTAAAGAGAGATTCAGTGAGCAGAGCGGGACTGTAAAGAGAGATTCAGTGAATACAGCGGGGTTGAAAATAGAGAGGTTCAGTGAGCAGAGTGGGACTGAAAAGAGAGAAATTTAGTCAACAGATCGGGACTTTAAAGAGAGATTCAGTGAGCAGAGCGGGCCTGTAAAGAGAGAGATGCTGTGAGCAGAGCGGGACTGTAAAGAGAGAGATTCTGTGAGCAGAGCGGGGAGGTAAAGAGAGAGATTCAGTGAGTTAAGGGCAGTTGTAAAGAGAGAGATTCCGTGAGCAGAGCGGGACAGTAAAGGGAGAGATTCAGTGAGCAGAGCTGGTGTGTAAAGAGAGAGATTCAGTGAGCAGAGCGGGGTTATAAAGAGAGAGATTCAGTGAGCGGAGCAGGACCTTATAGAGAGAAATTCAGTGAGCAGAGCGGGGTGTAAAGAGAGAGACTCAATTAGCAGAGCAGGGTTGTTAATCGAGAGGTTCAGCTAGCAGAGCGGGACTGTAAAGAGAGAGATTCAGTCAGCAGAGCGGGACTGTAAATCGAGAGATTCAGTGAGCAGAGCAGGGAGGTAAAGAGAGAGATTCAGGGAGTGGAACAGAACTTAAAAGAGAGAGATTCAGTGAGCAGAACAGGACTGTAAAGAGAGAGATTGAGTGAGAACAGCAGAAATTTAAAGAGAGAGATTCAGTGAGCAGAGCGGGACTGTAAAGAAAGAGATTCAGTGAGCAGAGCAGGATTTTAAATACTGACATTTTGTGAGCAGAGCGGGGCTATAAAGAGAGAGATTCAGTGAACAGAGCCGTACTTTATTTGGAGAGATTCAGTGAGCAGAGCGGGAATGCAAAGAGACAGATTCATTGAGCAGAGCAGGACTGTAAAGAGAGAGATTCAGTGAGCAGAGCGGGAATGTAAAGTGAGAGATTCAGTTAGCAGAGCGGGACTGTAAAGAGAGAAATTCAGTGAGCAGAGCGGGACTGTAAAGAGAGATTCAGTGAGCAGAGCGGGACTGTAAAGAGAGAAATTCAGTGAGCAGAGAGGGGATTTATAGAGAGAGGTTCAGTGACAGAGCGGTGGAGTAAAGACAGATTCAGTGAGCAGAGCAGGACTGAAAAGACGGAGATTCAGTGAACAGATTGGGACTTTAAAGAGAGAGGTTCAGTGAACAGAGCCATACTTTAAAGGGTGAGATTCCGTGCACAGAGCGGGACTGTAAATAGATTCAGTGAGCAGAGCGGGACTGTAAAGAGAGAGATTCAGTGAGCAGAGCGGGGTTGTAAAGAGAGAGATTCAGTGAGCAGAGCGGGACTATAACGAGAGATTCAGTGAGCAGAGCGGGACTGTAAAGAGAGAGATTCACTGAGTAGAGCGTGACTGTAAATAGATTCATTGAGCAGAGCGGGGATGTGAAGAGAGAAGTTCAGTGAGCAGAGCGGGACTGTAAAGAGAGAGATTCAGTGAGCAGAGCGGGGATGTGAAGAGAGAAGTTCAGTGAGCAGAGCGGGACTGTAATGAGAGAGATTCAGTGAGCAGAGCGGGAATATAACAAGAGATTCAGGGAGCAGAGCGGGACTGTAAATAGATTCATTGAGCAGAGAGGGGCTGTAAAGAGAGAAGTTCAGTGAGCAGAGCAGGACTGTAAAGAGAGAGATTCAGTGAGCAGAGCGGGGTTGTAAAGAGAGAGATTCAGTGAGCAGAGCGGGGCTGTATAGATAGTGATTCAGTGAGCAGAAAGAGCCTGTAAAGAGAGAGATTCAGTGAACAGATCGGGACTTTAAAGAGAGATTCAGTGTGCAGAGCGGGACTGTAAAGAGAGATTCAGTGAATAGAGTGGGGTTGTAAAGAGAGAGGTTCAGTGAGCAGAGTGGGACTGTAAAGAGAGAAATTTAGTGAACAGATCGGGACTTTAAAGTGAGATTCAGTGAGCAGAGCGGGCCTGTTAAGAGAAAGATTCAGTGAGCGGAGCAAGACCTTATAGAGAGAAATTCAGTGAGCAGAGCGAGGGTGTAAAGAGAGAGACTCAATTAGCAGAGCGGGTCTGTAAATCGAGAGATTCAGTGAGCATAGCAGGGAGGTAAAGAGAGAGATTCAGTGAGCAGAGGGCAGTTGTAAAGAGAGAGATTCCGTGAGCAGAGCGGGACAGTAAAGGGAGAGATTCAGTGAGCAGAGCTGGTGTGTAAAGAGAGAGATTCAGTGAGCAGAGCGGGACTGCAAAGAGATTTAGTGAGCGGAGCAGGACATTATAGAGATAAATTCAGTGAGCAGAGGGCAGTTGTAAAGAGAAAGAATCCGTGAGCAGAGGGCAGTTTTAAAGAGAGAGATTCCGTGAGCAGAGGGCAGTTGTAAAGAGAGAGATTCCGTGAGCAGAGCAGGACTGTAAATCGAGAGATTCAGTGAGCAGAGCAGGGCTGTATAGATAGAGATTCAGTGAGCAGAAAGGGACTGTAAAGAGTGAGATCCAGTGAGCAGATGGGGATGTAAAGAGAGAGATTCAGTGAGCAGAGCGGGACTGTAAAGAGACAGATTCAGTGAGCAGAGCGGGGTTGCAAAAAGAGAGATTCAGTGAGCAGAGCGGGACTGTTAACGAGAGATTCAGGGAGCAGAGCGGGACTGTAAAGAGAGAGATTCAGTGAGCAGAGCGGGGAGTTAAATAGAAGGATTCAGTGAGCAGAGGGCCGTTGTAAAGAGAGAGATTCAGTGAGCAGAGCGGGGCTGTATAGATAGAGATTCAGTGAGTAGAAAGAGACTGTAAAGAGAGAGATTCAGTGAACAGAGTGGGACTGTAAAGAGACAGATTCAGTGAGCAGAGTGGGACTGTAAAGAGACAGATTCAGTGAGCAGAGCGGGACTGTAAAGAGAGAGATTCAGTGAGCAGAGCGGGACTGTAAAGAGAGAGATTCAGTGAGCAGAGCGGGACTGTAAATCGAGAGATTCAGTGAGCAGAGCAGGGAGGTAAAGAGAGATTCAGGGAGAGGAGCAGAACTTAAAAGAGAGAGATTCAGTGAGCAGAACAGGACTGTAAAGAGAGAGATTGAGTGAGAAGAGCGGGGCTGTAAATAGAGAGATTCAGGGAGAGGAGCAGAAATTTAAAGAGAGAGATTCAGTGAGCAGAGAGGGACTGTAAAGAGAGAGATTCAGTGAGCAGAGCAGGATTTTAAATACTGACATTTTGTGAGCAGAGCGGGGCTATAAAGAGAGAGATTCAGTGAACAGAGCCGTACTTTATTTGGAGAGATTCAGTGAGCAGAGCGGGACTGCAAAGAGACAGATTCATTGAGCAGAGTAGGACTGTAAAGAGAGAGATTCAGTGAGCAGAACAGGATTTTAAATACTGACATATTGTGAGCAGAGCGGGACTGTAAAGAGAGAGGTTCAGAGAGCAGAGCGGGAATGTAAAGTGAGAGATTCAGTGAGCAGAGCGGGACTGTAAAGAGAGAAATTCAGTGAGCAGAGCGGGACTGTAAAGAGAGAAATTCAGTGAGCAGAGCGGGGATTTATAGAGAGAGGTTCAGTGACAGAGCGGTGGAGTAAAGACAGATTCAGTGAGCAGAGCAGGACTGAAAAGACGGAGATTCAGTGAACAGATTGGGACTTTAAAGAGAGAGATTCCGTGAGCAGAGCGGGACTGTAAATAGTTTCAGTGAGCAGAGCGGGACTGTAAAGAGAGAGATTCAGTGAGCAGAGCGGGGTTGTAAAGAGAGAGATTCAGTGAGCAGAGCGGGACTATAACGAGAGATTCAGTGAGCAGAGCGGGACTGTAAAGAGAGAGATTCATTGAGTAGAGCGTGACTGTAAATAGATTCATTGAGCAGAGCGGGGATGTGAAGAGATAAGTTCAGTGAGCAGAGCGGGACTGTAAAGAGAGAGATTCAGTGAGCAGAGCGGGGCTGTGAAGAGAGAAGTTCAGTGAGCAGAGCGGGACTGTAATGAGAGAGATTCAGTGAGCAGAGCGGGAATACAACGAGAGATTCAGTGAGCAGAGCGGGACTGTAAATGGATTCATTGAGCAGAGCGGGGCTGTAAAGAGAGAAGTTCAGTGAGCAGAGCGGGAATGTAAAGAGAGAGATTCAGTGAGCAGAGCGGGGTTGTAAAGAGAGAGATTCAGTGAGCAGAGCGGGGAGTTAAATAGAGGGATTCAGTGAGCAGAGGGCCGTTGTAAAGAGAGAAATTCAGTGAGCAGAGCGGGGCTGTATAGATAGAGATTCAGTGAGCAGAAAGAGACTGTAAAGAGAGAGATTCAGTGAAAAGATCGGGACTTTAAAGAGAGATTCAGTGAACAGATCGGGACTTTAAAGAGAGATTCAGTGAGCAGAGCGGGACTGTAAAGAGAGATTCAGTGAATAGAGCGGGGTTGTAAAGAGAGAGGTTCAGTGAGCAGAGTGGGACTGTAAAGAGAGAAATTTAGTGAACAGATCAGGACTTTAATGTGAGATTCAGTGAGCAGAGCGGGCCTGTTAAGAGAGAGATTCAGTGAGCGGAGCAAGACCTTATAGAGAGAAATTCAGTGAGCAGAGCGGGGGTGTAAAGAGAGAGACTCAATTAGCAGAGCGGGTCTGTAAATCGAGAGATTCAGTGAGCAGAGCAGGGAGGTAAAGAGAGAGATTCAGTGAGCAGAGGGCAGTTGTAAAGAAAGAGATTCCGTGAGCAGAGCAGGACAGTAAAGGGAGAGATTCAGTGAGCAGAGCTGGTGTGTAAAGAGAGAGATTCAGTGAGCAGAGCGGGGTGGTAAATAGAGAAATTCAGTGAGCAGATTGGGACTATAAAGACAGAGATTCAGTGAACAGAGCGGGGGTGTAACGTGAGAGATTCAGTGAGCAGAGCGGGGAGGTAAAGAGAGAAATTGAGTGAGCAGAGACGGGCTTTATAGAGAGAGGTTCAAAGACAGAGCGGTGGAGTAAAGACAGAGATTCAGTGAGCAGAGCAGGACTGAAAGGACGGAGATTCAGTGAGCAGATTGGGACTTTAAAGATAGAGATTCATTTAGCAGAACGGGGCTATAAAGTGAGAGGTTCATTGAACAGAGCCATACTTTAAAGGGAGAGATTCAGTAAGCAGAGCGGGGTTGTAAAAAGAGAGATTCAGGGAGCAGTACGGGACTATAACGAGAGATTCAGTGAGCAGAGAGGGACTGTAAAAAGAAAGATTCAGTGAGCAGAGCGGGGTTGTGAAGAGAGAGATTCAGTGAGCAGAGCGGGAGTTAAATAGAGGGATTCAGTGAGCAGAGGGCCGTTGTAAAGAGAGAGATTCAGTGAGCAGAGCGGGGCTGTATAGATAGAGATTCAGTGAGCAGAAAGACACTGTAAAGAGAGAGATTCAGTGAACAGATCGGGACTTTAAAAAGAGATTCAGTGAGCAGAGCGGGACTGTAAAGAGAGATTCAGTGAATAGAGCGGGTTTCAAAATAGAGAGGTTCAGTGAGCAGAGTGGGACTGTAAAGAGAGAAATTTAGTGAACAGATTGGGACTTTAAAGAGAGATTCAGTGAGCTGAGGGGGATGGTAAAGACGGAGATTCAGTGAAAAGAATTGGGACTTTAAAGAGAGAGATTCATTTGGCAGAATGGGGCTATAAAGAGAGAGGTTCTGTGAACAGAGCCATACTTTAAAGGGAGAGATTCAGTGAGCGGAGCGGGACTCTAAAGAGAGAGATTCAGTGAGCAGAGCTGGACTGTAAAGAGAGAGATTCAGTGAGCAGAGCGGGACTGTAAAGAGAGAGGTTCAGTGATCAGAGGGGTACTCTAAAGAGAGAGAGTCAGTGAGCACAGTGGGACTTTAAAGAGAGAGATTCAGTGAGCAGAGCTGGACTGTAAAGAGAGAGATTCAGTGAGCAGAGCTGGACTGTAAAGAGTGAGATTCAGTGAGCACAGTGGGAATGTAAATAGAGAGATTCAGTGAACAGAGTGGGACTGTAAAGAGACAGATTCAGTGAGCAGAGTGGGACTGTAAAGAGACAGATTCAGTGAGCAGAGCGGGACTGTAAAGAGAGAGATTCAGTGAGCAGAGCGGGACTGTAAAGAGAGAGGTTCAGCTAGCAGAGCGGGACTGTAAAGAGAGAGATTCAGTGAGCAGAGCGGGACTGTAAATCGAGAGATTCAGTGAGCAGAGCAGGGAGGTAAAGAGAGATTCAGGGAGAGGAGCAGAAATTAAAAGAGAGAGATTCAGTGAGCAGAACAGGACTGTAAAGAGAGAGATTGAGTGAGAAGAGCGGGGCTGTAAATAGAGAGATTCAGGGAGAGGAGCAGAAATTTAAAGAGAGAGATTCAGTGAGCAGAGAGGGACTGTAAAGAGAGAGATTCAGTGAGCAGAGCAGGATTTTAAATACTGACATTTTGTGAGCAGAGCGGGGCAATAAAGAGAGAGATTCAGTGAACAGAGCCGTACTTTATTTGGAGAGATTCAGTGAGCAGAGCGGGACTGCAAAGAGACAGATTCATTGAGCAGAGTAGGACTGTAAAGAGAGAGATTCAGTGAGCAGAACAGGATTTTAAATACTGACATATTGTGAGCAGAGCGGGACTGTAAAGAGAGAGGTTCAGTGAGCAGAGCGGGACTGTAAAGAGAGAATTTCAGTGAGCAGAGCGGGGATTTATAGAGAGAGGTTCAGTGACAGAGCGGTGGAGTAAAGACAGATTCAGTGAGCAGAGCAGGACTGAAAAGACGGAGATTCAGTGAACAGATTGGGACTTTAAAGAGAGAGATTCCGTGAGCAGAGCGGGACTGTAAATAGTTTCAGTGAGCAGAGCGGGACTGTAAAGAGAGAGATTCAGTGAGCAGAGCGGGGTTGTAAAGAGAGAGATTCATTGAGTAGAGCGTGACTGTAAATAGATTCATTGAGCAGAGCGGGGATGTGAAGAGAGAAGTTCAGTGAGCAGAGCGGGACTGTAAAGAGAGAGATTCAGTGAGCAGAGCGGGGCTGTAAAGAGAGAGATTCAGTGAGCAAAGCGAGAATGTAAAGAGAGAGATTCAGTGAGCAGAGCGGGACTGTAAAGAGAGAGATTCAGTGAGCAGAGCGGGGCTGTGAAGAGAGAAGTTCAGTGAGCAGAGCGGGACTGTAATGAGAGAGATTCAGTGAGCAGAGCGTGAATATAACGAGAGATTCAGTGAGCAGAGCGGGACTGTAAATGGATTCATTGAGCAGAGCGGGGCTGTAAAGAGAGAAGTTCAGTGAGCAGAGCGGGAATGTAAAGAGAGAGATTCAGTGAGCAGAGCAGGGTTGTAAAGAGAGAGATTCAGTGAGCAGAGCGGGGTTGTAAAGAGAGAGATTCAGTGAGCAGAGCGGGGCGTTAAATAGAGGGATTCAGTGAGCAGAGGGCCGTTGTAAAGAGAGAAAGTCAGTGAGCAGAGCGGGGCTGTATAGATAGAGCTTCAGTGAGCAGAAAGAGACTGTAAAGAGAGAGATTCAGTGAACAGCTCGGGACTTTAAAGAGAGATTCAGTGAACAGATCGGGACTTTAAAGAGAGATTCAGTGAACAGATCGGGACTTTAAAGAGAGATTCAGTGAGCAGAGAGGGACTGTAAAGAGAGATTCAGTGAATAGAGCGGGGTTGTAAAGAGAGAGGTTCAGTGAGCAGAGTGGGACTGTAAAGAGAGAAAATTAGTGAACAGATCGGGACTTTAAAGTGAGATTCAGTGAGCAGAGCGGGCCTGTTAAGAGAGAGATTCAGTGAGCGGAGCAAGACCTTATAGAGAGAAATTCAGTGAGCAGAGCGGGGGTGTAAAGAGAGAGACTCAATTAGCAGAGCAGGTCTGTAAATCGAGAGATTCAGTGAGCAGAGCAGGGAAGTAAAGAGAGAGATTCAGTGAGCAGAGGGCAGTTGTAAAGAAAGAGATTCCGTGAGCAGAGCGGGACAGTAAAGGGAGAGATTCAGTGAGCAGAGCTGGTGTGTAAAGAGAGAGATTCAGTGAGCAGAGCGGGACTGTAAAGAGATTCAGTGAGCGGAGCAGGACATTATAGAGATAAATTCAGTGAGCAGAGGGCAGTTGTAAAGAGAGAGATTCCGTGAGCAGAGGGCAGTTTTAAAGAGAGAGATTCCGTAAGCAGAGGGCAGTTGTAAAGAGAGAGATTCCGTGAGCAGAGCGGGACTGTAAATCGAGAGATTCAGTGAGCAGAGCAGGGCTGTATAGATAGAGATTCAGTGAGCAGAAAGGGACTGTAAAGAGTGAGATCCAGTGAGCAGATGGGGATGTCAAGAGAGAGATTCAGTGAGCAGAGCGGGACTGTAAAGAGAGATTTTTTGAGTAGACCGGGGCTGTAAAGACAGAGATGCAGTGAACAGATCGGGTTCTTTAAAGAGAGATTCAGTGAGCAGAGCGGGACTGTAAAGAGAGAGATTCAGGGATAAGGGCAGGACTGTAAAGAGATTTAGTGAGTAGAGTGGGACTGTAAAGAGAGAGATTCAGTGAGCAGAGCGGGGGTGTAACGAGACAGATTCAGTGAGCAGAGTGGGGTTGAAAAGAGAGAGTTTCAGTGAGCAGAGCAGGAGTGTAACGACAGAGAGTCCTTTAGCATAACGGGGCTATACAGAGGGAGGTTCAGTGAACAGAGCCATACTTTAAAGGGAGAGATTCAGGGAGCAGAGCGGGACTGTAAAGAGAGAAATTCAGTGAGCAGAGCGGGACTGTAAAGAGAGAAATTCAGTGAGCAGAGCGGGACTGTAAAGAGAGACATTCAGTGAGCTGAGCAGGGTTGTAAAAAGAGAGATTCAGTGAGCAGAGCGGGATTGTAAAGAGAGAGATTCAGTGAGCAAAGCGGGGCTGTAAAGAGAGAGATTCAGTGAGCAGAGCGGGATTGTAAAGAGAGAGATTCAGTGAGCAGAGTGGGGCTATAAAGAGAGAGATTCAGTGAACAGAGCCGTACTTTATTTGGAGAGATTCAGTGAGCAGAGCGGGACTGTAAAGAGAGAGATTCAGTGAGCAGAGCGGGACTGTAAAGAGAGAGATTCAGTGAGCAGAGCGGGACTGTAAAGAGAGAGATTCAGTGAGCAGAGCGGGACTGTAAAGAGAGAGATTCAGTGAGAAGAGCTGGACTGTAAAGAGTGAGATTCAGTGAGCACAGTGGGAATGTAAATAGAGAGATTCAGTGAATAGAGCGGGGTTGTAAAGAGAGAGGTTCAGTGAGCAGAGTGGGACTGTAAAGAGAGATTTTTTGAGTAGACCGGGGCTGTAAAGAGAGAGATGCAGTGAACAGATCGGGTTCTTTAAAGAGAGATTCAGTGAGCAGAGCGGGACTGTAAAGAGAGAGATTCAGTGAGCAGAGCGGGACTGTAAAGAGAGAGATTCAGTGAGCAGAGCGGGACTGTAAAGAGAGAGATTCAGTGAGCAGAGCGGGACTGTAAAGAGAGAGATTCAGTGAATAGAGCGGGGTTGTAAAGAGAGAGGTTCAGTGAGCAGAGTGGGACTGTAAAGAGAGATTTTTTGAGTAGACCGGGGCTGTAAAGACAGAGATGCAGTGAACAGATCGGGTTCTTTAAAGAGAGATTCAGTGAGCAGAGCTGGACTGTAAAGAGAGAGATTCAGGGATCAGGGCGGGACTGTAAAGAGATTTAGTGAGCAGAGCGGGACTGTAAAGAGAGAGATTCAGTGAGCAGAGCGGGGCTGTAAAGAGAGAGACTCAGTGAGCAGAGCGGGGTTGTAAAGAGAGAGATTCAGTGAGCAGAACAGGATTTTAAGTACTGACATTTTGTGAGCAGAGAGGGGCTATAAAGAGAGAGATTCAGTGAACAGAGCCGTACTTTATTTGGAGAGATTCAGTGAGCAGAGCGGGACTGTAAACAGAGTGATTCACTGAGCAGAGCGGGGCTGTAAAGAGAGAGATTCAACTAACAGAGCTGGACTGTTAATCGAGAGGTTCAGTTAGCAGGGCAGTACTTTAAAAAGAGAGATTCAGTGAGCAGAGCGGGACTGTAAATCAAGAGTTTCAGTTAGCAGAGCAGGACTTTAAGGAGAGAGAATCAGTGAACAGATCGGGACTTTAAAGAGAGATTCAGTGAGCAGGGCAATACTTTAAAGAGCGAGATTCAGTGAGCAGAGCGGGACTGTCAAGAGAGAGATTCAGTGAGCAGAGTGGGGAGGTAAAGAGAGAAATTCAGTGAGCAGATTGGGACTATAAAGACAGAGATTCAGTGAACAGAGCGGGGGTGTAACGTGAGAGATTCAGTGAGCAGAGCGGGGAGGTAAAGAGAGAAATTGAATGAGCAGAGATGTGCTTTATAGAGAGAGGTTCAGAGACAGAGCGGTGGAGTAAAGACAGAGATTCAGTGAGCAGAGCAGGACTGAAAGGATGGAGATTCAGTGAACAGATTGGGACTTTAAAGAGAGAGATTCAGTGAGCAGAGCGGGACTGTAAAGATAGAAATTCATTTAGCAGAACGGGGCTATAAAGTGAGAGGTTCAGTGAACAGAGCCATACTTTAAAGGGAGAGATTCAGTAAGCAGAGCGGGGTTGTAAAAAGAGAGATTCAGGGAGCAGTACGGGACTATAACGAGAGATTCAGTGAGCAGAGAGGGACTGTAAAAAGAGAGATTCAGTGAGCAGAGCAGGGTTGTGAAGAGAGAGATTCAGTGAGCAGAGCGGCAGTTAAATAGAGGGATTCAGTGAGCAGAGGGCCGTTGTAAAGAGAGAGATTCAGTGAGCAGAGCGGGGCTGTATAAATAGAGAAACAGTGAGCAGAAAGAGACTGTAAAGAGAGAGATTCAGTGAACAGATCGGGACTTTAAAGAGAGATTCAGTGAGCAGTGTGGGACTGTAAAGAGAGATTCAGTGAATAGAGCGGGGTTGAAAATAGAGAGGTTCAGTGAGCAGAGTGGGACTGAAAAGAGAGAAATTTAGTCAACAGATCGGGACTTTAAAGAGAGATTCTTTGAGCAGAGCGGGCCTGTAAAGAGAGAGATTCTGTGAGCAGAGCAGGGAGGTAAAGAGAGAGATTCAGTGAGTAAAGGGCAGTTGTAAAGAGAGAGATTCCGTGAGCAGAGCGGGACAGTAAAGGGAGAGATTTAGTGAGCAGAGCGGGGGTGTAAAGAGAGAGATTCAGTGAGCAGAGCGGGGTTATAAAGAGAGAGATTCAGTGAGCGGAGCAGGACCTTATAGAGAGAAATTCAGTGAGCAGAGCGGGGGTGTAAAGAGAGAGACTCAATTAGCAGAGCAGGGTTGTTAATCGAGAGGTTCAGTGAGCAGAGCGGGACTGTAAAGAGAGAGATTCAGTGAGCAGAGCGGGACTGTAAATCGAGAGATTCAGTGAGCAGAGCAGGGAGGTAAAGAGAGAGATTGAGTGAGAAGAGCGGGGCTGTAAATAGAGAGATTCAGGGAGAGGAGCAGAACTTAAAAGAGAGAGATTCAGTGAGCAGAACAGGACTGTAAAGAGAGAGATTGAGTGAGAAGAGCGGGGCTGTAAATAGAGAGATTCAGGGAGAGGAGCAGAAATTTAAAGAGAGAGATTCAGTGAGCAGAGTGGGACTGTAAATCAAGAGTTTCAGTTAGCAGAGCAGGACTTTAAGGAGAGAGAATCAGTGAACAGATCGGGACTTTAAAGAGAGATTCAGTGAGCAGGGCAATACTTTAAAGAGCGAGATTCAGTGAGCAGAGCGGGACTGTAAATAGATTCTGTGAGCAGAGTGGGACTGTCAAGAGAGAGATTCAGTGAGCAGAGCGGGGAGGTAAAGAGAGAAATTCAGTGAGCAGATTGGGACTATAAAGACAGAGATTCAGTGAACAGAGCGGGGGTGTAACGTGAGAGATTCAGTGAGCAGAGCGGGGAGGTAAAGAGAGAAATTGAGTGAGCAGAGACGGGCTTTATAGAGAGAGGTTCAAAGACAGAGCGGTGGAGTAAAGACAGAGATTCAGTGAGCAGAGCAGGACTGAAAGGACGGAGATTCAGTGAACAGTTTGGGACTTTAAAGAGAGAGATTCAGTGAGCAGAGCAGGACTGTAAAGATAGAGATTCATTTAGCAGAACGGGGCTATAAAGTGAGAGGTTCAGTGAACAGAGCCATACTTTAAAGGGAGAGATTCAGTAAGCAGAGCGGGGTTGTAAAAAGAGAGATTCAGGGAGCAGTACGGGACTATAACGAGAGATTCAGTGACTAGAGAGGGACTGTAAAAAGAGAGATTCAGTGAGCAGAGCGGGGTTGTGAAGAGAGAGATTCAGTGAGCAGAGCAGGAGTTAAATAGAGGGATTCAGTGAGCAGAGGGCCGTTGTAAAGAGAGAGATTCAGTGAGCAGAGCGGGCCTGTATAGATAGAGATTCAGTGAGCAGAAAGAGACTGTAAAGAGAGAGATTCAGTGAACAGATCGGGACTTTAAAGAGAGATTCAGTGAGCAGTGCGGGACTGTAAAGAGAGATTCAGTGAATAGAGCGGGGTTGAAAATAGAGAGGTTCAGTGAGCAGAGTGGGACTGAAAAGAGAGAAATTTAGTCAACAGATCGGGACTTTAAAGAGAGATTCAGTGAGCAGAGCGGGCCTGTAAAGAGAGAGATTCTGTGAGCAGGACAGGGAGGTAAAGAGAGAGATTCAGTGAGTAAAGGGAAGTTGTAAAGAGAGAGATTCCGTGAGCAGAGCGGGACAGTAAAGGGAGAGATTCAGTGAGCAGAGCGGGGGTGTAAAGAGAGAGATTCAGTGAGCAGAGCGGGGTTATAAAGAGAGAGATTCAGTGAGCGGAGCAGGACCTTATAGAGAGAAATTCAGTGAGCAGAGCGGGGGTATAAAGAGAGAGACTCAATTAGCAGAGCAGGGTTGTTAATCGAGAGGTTCAGCTAGCAGAGCGGGACTGTAAAGAGAGAGATTCAGTGAGCAGAGCGGGACTGTAAATCGAGAGATTCAGCGAGCAGAGCAGGGAGGTAAAGAGAGATTCAGGGAGTGGAGCAGAACTTAAAAGAGAGAGATTCAGTGAGCAGAACAGGACTGTAAAGAGAGAGATTGAGTGAGAAGAGCGGGGCTGTAAATAGAGAGATTCAGGGAGAGGAGCAGAAATTTAAAGAGAGAGATTCAGTGAGCAGAGTGGGACTGTAAATCGAGAGATTCAGTGAGCAGAGCAGGGAGGTAAAGAGAGAGATTCAGTGTGCAGAGCGGGGCTGTATAGATAGAGATTCAGTGAGCAGAAAGGGACTGTAAAGAGTGAGATCCAGTGAGCAGATGGGGATGTAAAGAGAGAGATTCAGTGAGCAGAGCGGGACTGTGAAGAGACAGATTCAGTGAGCAGAGCTGGACTGTAAAGAGTGAGATTCAGTGAGCAGAGTGGGAATGTGAATAGAGAGATTCAGTGAATAGAGCGGGGCTGTAAAGAGAGAGGTTCAGTGAGCAGAGTGGATCTGTAAAGAGCGATTTTTTGAGTAGACCGGGGCTGTAAAGACAGAGATGCAGTGAACAGATCGGGTTCTTTAAAGAGAGATTCAGTGAGCAGAGTGGGAATGTAAAGAGAGAGATTCAGGGATAAGGGCAGGACTGTAAAGAGATTTAGTGAGTAGACCGGGACTGTAAAGAGAGAGATTCAGTGAACGGATCGGGACTTTAAAGAGAGATTCAGTGAGCAGAGCGGGACTGTAAAGAGAGATTCAGTGAACAGAGCGGGGTTGAAAATAGAGAGGTTCAGTGAGCAGAGTGGGACTGAAAAGAGAGAAATTTAGTCAACAGATCGGGACTTTAAAGAGAGATTCAGTGAGCAGAGCGGGCCTGTAAAGAGAGAGATTCTGTGAGCAGAGCAGGGAGGTAAAGAGAGAGATTCAGTGAGTTAAGGGCAGTTGTAAAGAGAGAGATTCCGTGAGCAGAGCGGGACAGTAAAGGGAGAGATTCAGTGAGCAGAGCTGGTGTGTAAAGAGAGAGATTCAGTGAGCAGAGCGGGGTTATAAAGAGAGAGATTCAGTGAGCGGAGCAGGACCTTATAGAGAGAAATTCAGTGAGCAGAGCGGGGTGTAAAGAGAGAGACTCAATTAGCAGAGCAGGGTTGTTAATCGAGAGGTTCAGCTAGCAGAGCGGGACTGTAAAGAGAGAGATTCAGTCAGCAGAGCGGGACTGTAAATCGAGAGATTCAGTGAGCAGAGCAGGGAGGTAAAGAGAGAGATTCAGGGAGTGGAGCAGAACTTAAAAGAGAGAGATTCAGTGAGCAGAACAGGACTGTAAAGAGAGAGATTGAGTGAGAACAGCAGAAATTTAAAGAGAGAGATTCAGTGAGCAGAGCGGGACTGTAAAGAAAGAGATTCAGTGAGCAGAGCAGGATTTTAAATACTGACATTTTGTGAGCAGAGCGGGGCTATAAAGAGAGAGATTCAGTGAACAGAGCCGTACTTTATTTGGAGAGATTCAGTGAACAGAGCGGGACTGCAAAGAGACAGATTCATTGAGCAGAGCAGGACTGTAAAGAGAGAGATTCAGTGAGCAGAGCGGGAATGTAAAGTGAGAGATTCAGTTAGCAGAGCGGGACTGTAAAGAGAGAAATTCAGTGAGCAGAGCGGGACTGTAAAGAGAGATTCAGTGAGCAGAGCGGGACTGTAAAGAGAGAAATTCAGTGAGCAGAGCGGGGATTTATAGAGAGAGGTTCAGTGACAGAGCGGTGGAGTAAAGACAGATTCAGTGAGCAGAGCAGGACTGAAAAGACGGAGATTCAGTGAACAGATTGGGACTTTAAAGAGAGAGGTTCAGTGAACAGAGCCATACTTTAAAGGGTGAGATTCCGTGCACAGAAAGGGACTGTAAATAGATTCAGTGAGCAGAGCGGGACTGTAAAGAGAGAGATTCAGTGAGCAGAGCGGGGTTGTAAAGAGAGAGATTCAGTGAGCAGAGCGGGACTATAACGAGAGATTCAGTGAGCAGAGCGGGACTGTAAAGAGAGAGATTCACTGAGTAGAGCGTGACTGTAAATAGATTCATTGAGCAGAGCGGGGATGTGAAGAGAGAAGTTCAGTGAGCAGAGCGGGACTGTAAAGAGAGAGATTCAGTGAGCAGAGCGGTGCTGTGAAGAGAGAAGTTCAGTGAGCAGAGCGGGACTGTAATGAGAGAGATTCAGTGAGCAGAGCGGGAATATAACGAGATTCAGTGAGCAGAGCGGGACTGTAAATAGATTCATTGAGCAGAGAGGGGCTGTAAAGAGAGAAGTTCAGTGAGCAGAGCAGGACTGTAAAGAGAGAGATTCAGTGAGCAGAGCGGGGTTGTAAAGAGAGAGATTCAGTGAGCAGAAAGAGACTGTAAAGAGAGAGATTCAGTGAACAGATCGGGACTTTAAAGAGAGATTCAGTGAACAGATCGGGACTTTAAAGAGAGATTCAGTGAGCAGAGCGGGACTGTAAAGAGAGATTCAGTGAATAGAGCGGGGTTGTAAAGAGAGAGGTTCAGTGAGCAAAGTGGGACTGTAAAGAGAGAAATTTAGTGAACAGATCGGGACTTTAAAGTGAGATTCAGTGAGCAGAGCGGGCCTGTAAAGAGAAAGAATCAGTGAGCGGAGCAAGACCTTATAGAGAGAAATTCAGTGAGCAGAGCGAGGGTGTAAAGAGAGAGACTCAATTAGCAGAGCGGGTCTGTAAATCGAGAGATTCAGTGAGCATAGCAGGGAGGTAAAGAGAGAGATTCAGTGAGCAGAGCGGGACAGTAAAGGGAGAGATTCAGTGAGCAGAGCTGGTGTGTAAAGAGAGAGATTCAGTAAGCAGAGCGGGACTGTAAAGAGATTCAGTGAGCGGAGCAGGACATTATAGAGATAAATTCAGTGAGCAGAGGGCAGTTGTAAAGAGAGAGATTCCGTGAGCAGAGGGCAGTTTTAAAGAGAGAGATTCCGTGAGCAGAGGGCAGTTGTAAAGAGAGAGATTCCGTGAGCAGAGCAGGACTGTAAATCGAGAGATTCAGTGAGCAGAGCAGGGCTGTATAGATAGAGATTCAGTGAGCAGAAAGGGACTGTAAAGAGTGAGATCCAGTGAGCAGATGGGGATGTAAAGAGAGAGATTCAGTGAACAGAGCGGGACTGTAAAGAGACAGATTCAGTGAGCAGAGCGGGGTTGCAAAAAGAGAGATTCAGTGAGCAGAGCGGGACTATTAACGAGAGATTCAGGGAGCAGAGCGGGACTGTAAAGAGAGAGATTCAGTGAGCAGAGCGGGGAGTTAAATAGAAGGATTCAGTGAGCAGAGGGCCGTTGTAAAGAGAGAGATTCAGTGAGCAGAGCGGGGCTGTATAGATAGAGATTCAGTGAGTAGAAAGAGACTGTAAAGAGAGAGATTCAGTGAACAGAGTGGGACTGTAAAGAGACAGATTCAGTGAGCAGAGTGGGACTGTAAAGAGACAGATTCAGTGAGCAGAGCGGGACTGAAAAGAGAGAGATTCAGTGAGCAGAGCGGGACTGTAAAGAGAGAGATTCCGTGAGCAGAGCGGGACTGTAAATAGTTTCAGTGAGCAGAGCGGGACTGTAAAGAGAGAGATTCAGTGAGCAGAGCGGGGTTGTAAAGAGAGAGATTCAGTGAGCAGAGCGGGACGAGAACGAGAGATTCAGTGAGCAGAGCGGGACTGTAAAGAGAGAGATTCATTGAGTAGAGCGTGACTGTAAATAGATTCATTGAGCAGAGCGGGGATGTGAAGAGAGAAGTTCAGTGAGCAGAGCGGGACTGTAAAGAGAGAGATTCAGTGAGCAGAGCGGGGCTGTGAAGAGAGAAGTTCAGTGAGCAGAGCGGGACTGTAATGAGAGAGATTCAGTGAGCAGAGCGGGAATATAACGAGAGATTCAGTGAGCAGAGCGGGACTGTAAATGGATTCATTGAGCAGAGCGGGGCTGTAAAGAGAGAAGTTCAGTGAGCAGAGCGGGACTGTAAATGGATTCAGTGAGCAGAGCGGGGTTGAAAAGAGAGAGATTCAGTGAGCAGAGCGGGGAGTTAAATAGAGGGATTCAGTGAGCAGAGGGCCGTTGTGAAGAAAGAAATTCAGTGAGCAGAGCGGGGCTGTATAGATAGAGATTCAGTGAGCAGAAAGAGACTGTAAAGAGAGAGATTCAGTGAACAGATCGGGACTTTAAAGAGAGATTCAGTGAACAGATCGGGACTTTAAAGAGAGATTCAGTGAACAGATCGGGACTGTAAAGAGAGATTCAGTGAATAGAGCGGGGTTGTAAAGAGAGAGGTTCAGTGAGCAGAGTGGGACTGTAAAGAGAGAAATTTAGTGAACAGATCAGGACTTTAAAGTGAGATTCAGTGAGCAGAGCGGGCCTGTAAAGAGAGAGATTCAGTGAGCGGAGCAAGACCTTATAGAGAGAAATTCAGTGAGCAGAGCGGGGGTGTAAAGAGAGAGATTCAATTAGCAGAGCGGGTCTGTAAATCGAGAGATTCAGTGAGCAGAGCAGGGAGGTAAAGAGAGAGATTCAGTGAGCAGAGGGCAGTTGTAAAGAAAGAGATTCCGTGAGCAGAGCGGGACAGTAAAGGGAGAGATTCAGTGAGCAGAGCTGGTGTGTAAAGAGAGAGATTCAGTGAGCAGAGCGGGACTGTAAAGAGATTCAGTGAGCGGAGCAGGACATTATAGAGATAAATTCAGTGAGCAGAGGGCAGTTGTAAAGAGAGAGATTCCGTGAGCAGAGGGCAGTTTTAAAGAGAGAGATTCCGTAAGCAGAGGGCAGTTGTAAAGAGAGAGATTCCGTGAGCAGAGCGGGACTGTAAATCGAGAGATTCAGTGAGCAGAGCAGGGCTGTATAGATAGAGATTCAGTGAGCAGAAAGGGACTGTAAAGAGTGAGATCCAGTGAGCAGATGGGGATGTCAAGAGAGAGATTCAGTGAGCAGAGCGGGACTGTAAAGAGACAGATTCAGTGAGCAGACTGGGACTGTAAAGAGAGAGATTCAGTGAGCAGAGCAAGAACTTATAGAGAGAAATTCAGTGAGCAGAGCGAAACTGTAAAGAGAGAGATTCAGTGAGCAGAGAGGGGCTGTAAAGAGCGAGATTCAGTGAGCAGAGCGGGACTGTAAATAGATTCTGTGAGCAGAGCGGGACAGTCAAGAGAGAGATTCAGTGAGCAGAGCGGGGTGGTAAATAGAGAAATTCAGTGAGCAGATTGGGACTATAAAGACAGAGATTCAGTGAACAGAGCGGGGGTGTAACGTGAGAGATTCAGTGAGCAGAGCGGGGAGGTAAAGAGAGAGATTGAGTGAGCAGAGCCGGGCTTTATAGAGAGAGGTTCAGTGACTGAGCGGTGGAGTAAAGACAGAGATTCAGTGAGCAGAGCAGGACTGAAAGGACGGAGATTCAGTGAGCAGATTGGGACTTTAAAGATAGAGATTCATTTAGCAGAACGGGGCTATAAAGTGAGAGGTTCAGTGAACAGAGCCATACTTTAAAGGGAGAGATTCAGTAAGCAGAGCGGGGTTGTAAAAAGAGAGATTCAGGGAGCAGTACGGGACTATAACGAGAGATTCAGTGAGCAGAGAGGGACTGTAAAAAGAAAGATTCAGTGAGCAGAGCGGGGTTGTGAAGAGAGAGATTCAGTGAGCAGAGCGGGAGTTAAATAGAGGGATTCAGTGAGCAGAGGGCCGTTGTAAAGAGAGAGATTCAGTGAGCAGAGCGGGGCTGTATAGATAGAGATTCAGTGAGCAGAAAGACACTGTAAAGAGAGAGATTCAGTGAACAGATCGGGACTTTAAAGAGAGATTCAGTGAACAGATCGGGACTTTAAAGAGAGATTCAGTGAGCAGAGAGGGACTGTAAAGAGAGATTCAGTGAATAGAGCGGGGTTGTAAAGAGAGAGGTTCAGTGAGCAGAGTGGGACTGTAAAGAGAGAAAATTAGTGAACAGATCGGGACTTTAAACAGAGATTCAGTGAGCAGGGCACTACTTTAAAGAGTGATATTCAGTGAGCAGAGCGGGACTGTCAAGAGAGAGATTCAGTAAGCAGAACGGGACTGTAAAGAGAGAACTTCAGTGAGCAGAGTGGGACTGTAAAGAGAGATTCAGTGAGAAGCTGGGGTTTAAATAGAGAGATTCAGTGAGCAGAGCAAGGCTCAAAAGAGAGAAATTCATTGAGCAGAGTGGGACTGTAAAGAGAGAGATTCAGTGAGCAGAGCGTGGGTGTTACGTGAGAGATTCAGTGAGCAGAAGGGCAGTTGTAAAGAGAGAGATTCCGTGAGCAGAACCGGGTTTATAGAGAGAGGTTCAGTGACAGAGCGGTGGAGCAAAGAGAGATTCGTTGAGCAGAGCAGGACTGTAAAGACGGAGATTCATTGAACAGATTGGGACTTTAAAGAGAGAGATTCATTGAGCTGAACGGGACTGTAAAGAGAGAAATTCAGTGAGCAGAGCGGGGCTGTAAAGAGAGATATTCAGTGAGCAGAACGGGACTGTAAAGAGAGAGATTCAGTGAGCAGAGCGGGGACTGTAAAGAGAGAAATTCAGTGATCAGAGCGGGACTGTAAAAAGAGAGATTCAGTGAGCAGAGCGGGGTTGTAAAGAGGGAGATTCAGTGAGCAGAGCAGGGTTGTAAAAAGAGAGATTCAGTGAGCAGAGCGATACTATAAAGGGAGAAATTCAGAGCGCAGAGCTGGACTGTAAATAGATTCATTGAGCAGAGCGGGGCTGTAAAGAGAGAAGTTCAGTGAGCAGCGCGGGACTGTAAAGAGAGAGATTCAGTGAGCAGAGCAGCGAGGTAAAGAGAGAGATTCAGTGAGCAGAGGGCAGTTGTAAATAGAGAGATTCAGTGAGCAGAACGTGGCTGCATAGAGAGAGGTTCAGTGACAGAGTGGGACTGGAAAGAGAAAGATTCAGTGAGCAGAGCGGGGTTGTAGAGAGAGAGATTCAGTGAGCTGAGGGTGGTTCTGAAGAGAAAGATTCAGTGAGAATAGCGGGGTGTAGAGAGAGATTCAATGAACAGAGCGGGACATTAAAGAGAGAGATTAAGTGAGCAGAGCGGGGTGTAAAGAGAGAGATTCAGTGAGCTGAACAGGATTTTAAATACTGAGATTTTGTGAGCATAGTGGGACTGTAAGGACAGAGATTGAGTGAGCAGAGCGGGGTTGTAAAGAGAGAAATTCAGAGAACAGATCGGAACTTTAAAGAGTGAAATTCAGTTAGCAGAGCGGGGCTATAAAGAGAGAGGTTCAGTGAACAGAGCCGTACTTTAAAGGGAAGATTCAGTGAGCAGAGCGGGACTGTAAAGAGAGAGATTCAGTGAGCAGAGCGGGACTGAAAAGAGAGAGATTCAGTGAGCAGAGCAGAGCTGTTAAGAGAGATTCAATTAACAGAGCAGGACTGTTAATCGAGAGGTTCAGTTAGCAGGGCAGTACTTTAAAGAGAGAGATTCAGTGAGCAGAGCAGGGGTGTTAAGAGAGAGATTCAATTAGATGAGCTGGGTTGTTAATTGAGAGGTTCAGCTAGCAGAGCGGGACTGTAAAGTGAGAGATTCAGTGAGCAGAGCGGGACGGTAAATAAAGAGATTCAGTGAGCAGAACAGGGAGGTAAAGAGCGAGATTCAGTGAGCAGAGCGTGGCTGTATAGAGAGAGGTTTAGTGACAGAGTGGGACTGTAAAGAGAAAGATTCAGTGAGCAGAGCGGGGTTGTAGAGAGAGAGATTCAGTGAGCTGAGGGAGGTTCTAAGAGAAAGATTCAGTGAGAATAGCGGGGTGTAAAGAGTGATTCAATGAAAAGAGCCGTACTTTAAAGGGAGAGATTCAGTGAGCTGAGCGGGACTATAAAGAAACATATTCAGTGAGCAGAGCAAGACTGTAAAGAGATACATTCAGTGAGCAAAGCAGCACTGTAAAGGGACACATTCAGTGAGCAGAGCGGGACTGTAAAGAGAGAGATTCAGTGAGCAGAGCGGGACTGTAAAGAGAGAGATTCAGTGAGCAGAGCGGGACTGTAAAGAGAGAGATTCAGTGAACAGATCGGGATTTAAAGACAGAGATTCACTTAGCAGAGCAGGGCTGTAAAGAGAGAGGTTCAGTGAACAGAGCAGGACTGTAAAGAGAGAGATTCAGTGAGCAGAGCAGGACTGTAAAGAGAGACATTCAGTGAGCAGAGCGGGACTGTAAAGAGAGAGATTAAGTGAGCAGACCGGTGCTGTTAATAGAGAGATTCAATTAACAGAGCAGGACTGTTAATCGAGAGGTTAAGTTAGCAGGGCAGTAATTTAAAGAGAGAGATTAAGTGAGCAGAGCGGTGCTGTTAAGAGAGAGATTCAATTAACAGAGCAGGACTGTTAATCGAGAGGTTAAGTTAGCAGGGCAGTACTTTAAAGAGAGAGATTCAGTGAGCAGAGTGGGATGTAAATCGAGAGGTTCAGTTAGTAGGGCATGACTTTAAAGAGCGAGATTCAATGAGCAGAGAGGGACTGTAACTAGATTCTGTGAGCAGAGTGGGACAGTCAAGAGAGAGATTCAGTGAGCAGAGCGTGACTGTAAAGAAAGAGATTCAGTGAGCAGAGCGGGGCTGTGAAGAGAGTGATTCAGTGAGCAGAGCGGGACTGTGAAGAGAGAGATTCAGTGAGCAGAGCAGGGAAATAAATAGAGAGATTCAGTGAGCTGAGGGCACTTGTAAAGAGAGACATTCAGTGAGCAGAGCAGGGAAATAAATAGAGAGATTCAGTGAGCTGAGGGCACTTGTAAAGAGAGACATTCAGTGAGCAGAGCAGCGAAATAAATAGAGAGATTCAGTGAGCTGAGGGCACTTGTAAAGAGAGAGATTCCATGAGCAGAGCGTGGCTTATAGAGAGATGTTCACTTACAGAGCAGGGCTGAAAAGAGAGAGATTCAGTGAGCAGAGCGGAGATGTTAAGGGACAGATTCAATTAACAAAACAGGACTGTTAATTGAGAGGTTCAGTTAACAGGGCAGTATTTTAAAGAGAGAGATTCCGTGAGCAGAACCGGGTTTATAGAGAGAGGTTCAGTGACAGAGCGGTGGAGCAAAGAGAGATTCGTTGAGCAGAGCAGGACTGTAAAGACGGAGATTCATTGAACAGATTGGGACTTTAAAGAGAGAGATTCATTGAGCTGAACGGGACTGTAAAGAGAGAAATTCAGTGAGCAGAGCGGGGCTGTAAAGAGAGATATTCAGTGAGCAGAACGGGACTGTAAAGAGAGAGATTCAGTGAGCAGAGCGGGGACTGTAAAGAGAGAAATTCAGTGATCAGAGCGGGACTGTAAAAAGAGAGATTCAGTGAGCAGAGCGGGGTTGTAAAGAGAGAGATTCAGTGAGCAGAGCAGGGTTGTAAAAAGAGAGATTCAGTGAGCAGAGCGGTACTATAAAGGGAGAAATTCAGAGCGCAGAGCTGGACTGTAAATAGATTCATTGAGCAGAGCGGGGCTGTAAAGAGAGAAGTTCAGTGAGCAGCGTGGGACTGTAAAGAGAGAGATTCAGTGAGCAGAGCAGCGAGGTAAAGAGAGAGATTCAGTGAGCAGAGGGCAGTTGTAAATAGAGAGATTCAGTGAGCAGAACGTGGCTGCATAGAGAGAGGTTCAGTGACAGAGTGGGACTGGAAAGAGAAAGATTCAGTGAGCAGAGCGGGGTTGTAGAGAGAGAGATTCAGTGAGCTGAGGGTGGTTCTGAAGAGAAAGATTCAGTGAGAATAGCGGGGTGTAGAGAGAGATTCAATGAACAGAGCGGGACATTAAAGAGAGAGATTAAGTGAGCAGAGCGGGGTGTAAAGAGAGAGATTCAGTGAGCTGAACAGGATTTTAAATACTGAGATTTTGTGAGCATAGTGGGACTGTAAGGACAGAGATTGAGTGAGCAGAGCGGGGTTGTAAAGAGAGAAATTCAGAGAACAGATCGGAACTTTAAAGAGTGAAATTCAGTTAGCAGAGCGGGGCTATAAAGAGAGAGGTTCAGTGAACAGAGCCGTACTTTAAAGGGAAGATTCAGTGAGCAGAGCGGGACTGTAAAGAGAGAGATTCAGTGAGCAGAGCGGGACTGTAAAGAGAGAGATTCAGTGAGCAGAGCGGGACTGTAAAGAGAGAGATTCAGTGAACAGATCGGGATTTAAAGACAGAGATTCACTTAGCAGAGCAGGGCTGTAAAGAGAGAGGTTCAGTGAACAGAGCAGGACTGTAAAGAGAGAGATTCAGTGAGCAGAGCAGGACTGTAAAGAGAGACATTCAGTGAGCAGAGCGGGACTGTAAAGAGAGAGATTAAGTGAGCAGACCGGTGCTGTTAATAGAGAGATTCAATTAACAGAGCAGGACTGTTAATCGAGAGGTTAAGTTAGCAGGGCAGTAATTTAAAGAGAGAGATTAAGTGAGCAGAGCGGTGCTGTTAAGAGAGAGATTCAATTAACAGAGCAGGACTGTTAATCGAGAGGTTAAGTTAGCAGGGCAGTACTTTAAAGAGAGAGATTCAGTGAGCAGAGTGGGATGTAAATCGAGAGGTTCAGTTAGTAGGGCATGACTTTAAAGAGCGAGATTCAATGAGCAGAGAGGGACTGTAACTAGATTCTGTGAGCAGAGTGGGACAGTCAAGAGAGAGATTCAGTGAGCAGAGCGTGACTGTAAAGAAAGAGATTCAGTGAGCAGAGCGGGGCTGTGAAGAGAGTGATTCAGTGAGCAGAGCGGGACTGTGAAGAGAGAGATTCAGTGAGCAGAGCAGGGAAATAAATAGAGAGATTCAGTGAGCTGAGGGCACTTGTAAAGAGAGACATTCAGTGAGCAGAGCAGGGAAATAAATAGAGAGATTCAGTGAGCTGAGGGCACTTGTAAAGAGAGACATTCAGTGAGCAGAGCAGCGAAATAAATAGAGAGATTCAGTGAGCTGAGGGCACTTGTAAAGAGAGAGATTCCATGAGCAGAGCGTGGCTTATAGAGAGATGTTCACTTACAGAGCAGGGCTGAAAAGAGAGAGATTCAGTGAGCAGAGCGGAGATGTTAAGGGACAGATTCAATTAACAAAACAGGACTGTTAATTGAGAGGTTCAGTTAACAGGGCAGTATTTTAAAGAGAGAGATTCAGTGAGCAGAGCGGGACTGTAAAGAGAGATTCAGTGAGCAGAGCAGGGCTGTAAAGAGAGAGGTTCAGTGAGCAGAGCGGGGCTGTAAAGAGAGAGATTCAGTGAGCAGAGCGGGGCTGTAAAGAGAGAGATTCAGTGAGCAGAGCGGGGCTGTAAAGAGAGAGATTCAGTGAGCAGAGCAGGACTGTAAAGAGACACATTCAGTGAGCAGGGCGGGAGTGGAAAGAGAGAGCTTCAGTGAGCACAGCGGGGCTGTTAAGGGAGAGATTCAATTAACAGAGCTGGACTGTTAATCGAGAGGTTAAGTTCGCAGGGCAGTACTTTAAAAAGAGAGATTCAGTGAGAAGAGCGGGATGAAAATCGGGAGGTTCAGTTAGCAGAGCATGACTTTAAAGAGCGAGCTTCAATGAGCAGAGCGGGACTGTAACTAGATTCTGTGAGCAGAGTGGGACAGTCAAGAGAGAGATTCAGTGAGCAGAGCAGGACTGTAAAGAAAGAGATTCAGTGAGCAGAGCGGGGCTGTGAAGAGAGAAATTCAGTGAGCAGAGTGGGACCGTAAAGAGAGACATTCAGTGAGCAGAGCAGGAAAGTAAATAGAGAGATTCAGTGAGCTGAGGGCACTTGTAAAGAGAGAGATTCCGTGAGCAGAGCGGGGCTCAATAGAGTGAGGTTCAGTGTCAGTGCGGGGTTGTAAAAAGAGAGATTCAGTGAGCAGAGAGGGGGTATAAAGAGAGAGAATTAGGGAACAGATCGGGACTTTAAAGAAAGATTCAGTGAGCAGAGCGGGGGTGTAAAGAGAGTGATTCAGTGAGAAGAGCGGGACTGTAAAGAGAGAGATTCAGTGAGCAGAGTGGGGTTGTAAAGAGAGAGATTCATTGAGCAGAGGGCAGTTGTAAAGAGAGAGATTCAGTGAGCAGAGCGGGGCTGTAAAGAGAGAGATTCAGTGAGCAGAACGGAACTGTAAAGAGAGAGATTCAGGGAGCAGAGAAGGGATGTTAAGAGACAGATTCAATTAACAAAGCAGGACTGTTAATCGTGAGGTTCAGTTAGCAGGGCAGTACTTTAAAGAGAGCGATTCAGTGAGCAGAGCAGGTCTGTAAAGACAGAGATTCTGTGAGCAGATCAGGACTGTAAAGAGAGAAATTCAATTAGCAGAACTGGGTTGTTAATCGAGAGGTTCAGCTAGCAGAGCGGGACTGAAAAGTGAGAGATTCAGTGAGCAGAGCGGTACGGTAAATAAAGAGATTCAGTGAGCAGAGCAGGGAGCTAAAGAGAGAGATTCAGTGAGCCGAGGGCAGTTGTAAAGAGAGAGATTCAGTGAGCAGAGCATGGCTGTATAGAGAGAGGTTTAGTGACAGAGCGGGACTGTAAAGAGACAGATTCACTGAGCAGAGCGGGGTTGTAGAGAGAGAGATTCAGTGAGCTGAGGTTGGTCCTAAAGAGAAAGATTCAGTGAGAATAGCGGGGTGTAAAGAGAGATTCAATGAACAGAGCGGGACATTAAAGAGAGAGATTCAGTGAGCAGAGCGGGACTGAAAAGAGAGAGATTCAGTTAGGAGAACGAGACAGTAAAGAGAGAAATTCAGTGAGCAGAGCGTGGAGGTAAAGAGAGAGATTGAGTGAGCCGAAGGTAGTTGTAAAGAGAAAGATTCAGTGAGCAGAGCGGGGCTTTATAGAGAGAGGTTCACTGACAGAGCGGAGCTGTAAAGAGAGAGATTCAGTGAGCAGAGCGGGGCTTTATAGAGAGAGGTTCACTGACAGAGCGGGCGTGTAAAGAGAGAGATTCAGTGAGAAGAGCAGGACTGTAAAGAGAGAGATACAGTGAGCAGAGTGGGGTTGTAAAGAGAGAGATCCAGTGAGCAGAACGGAACTGTAAAGAGAGAGATTCAGTGAGCAGAGTGGGAATGTTAAGGGACAGATTCAGTTAACAAAGCAGGACTGTTAATCGAGAGGTTCAGTTAGCAGGGCAGTATTTTAAAGAGAGAGATTCAGTGAGCAGAGCGTGACTGTATAGAGAGAGGTTCAGTGACAGAGCGGGACTGGAAAGAGAAATACGCAGTGAGCAGAGCGGGGCTGTAAAGAATGAGATTCAGTGAGCAGAACACGATTTTAAATACTGAGATTTTGTGAGCATAGCGGGATGGTAAAGAGAGAGATTGATTGAGCAGAGCGGGACTGTAAAAAGAGAGATTGAGGGAGCAGAGCGGGACTGTAAAGAGAGAAATTCATAGAACAGATCCGCACTTTAAAGAGAGACATTCAGGTAGCAGAGCGGGGCTATAAAGAGAGAGGTTCAGTGAACAGAGCCGTACTTTAAAGGGAGACATTCAGTGAGCAGAGCGGGACTGTAAAGAGAGACATTCAGTGAGCAGAGAGGGACTGTAAAGAGAGAGATTCAGTGAGCAGAGCAGGACTTTAAGTAGAGAGATTCAGGGAGCAGAGGTGAACCGTAAATTGAGAGGTTCAATCAGCAGAGCATGACTTTAAAGAGCATGATTCAACGAGCAGAGGGAGACTGTAAATAGATTCTGTGAGCAAAGCGGGACTGTCAAGAGAGAGATTCAGTGAGCAGCGCGGGACTGTAAACAGAGAGATTCAGTGAGCAGAGCGGGGGTGTAAAGAGAGAGATTCAGTGAGCAGAACAGGGCTGTAAAGAGAGAAATTCTTTGAGCACAGTGGGACTGTAAAGAGAGTGATTCAGTGAGCAAAGCGGGACTGTAAAGAGAGAGATACAGTGAGCAGAGTGGGGTTGTAAAGAGAGAGATACAATGAGCAGAGTGGGGTTGTAAGGAGAGAGATACAGTGAGCAGAGTGGGGTTGTAAAGAGAGAGATCCAGTGAGCAGAGCGGGGGTGTAAAGAGAGAGATTTATTGAGCAGAGGGCAGTTGTAAAAAGAGAGATTCAGTGAGCAGAGTGGGGATGTTAAGAGACAAATTCAGTGAGCAGAACGGAACTGTAAAGTGAGAGATTCAGTGAGCAGAGCGGGGATGTTAAGAGACAGATTCAATTAACAAAGCAGGACAGTTAATCGAGAGGTTCAGTTAGCAGGGCAGTACTTTAAAGAGAGAGATTCAGAGAGCAGAGCGGGACTGTATAGAGCGAGAATGGGTGAGCAGAGCGGGACTGTAAAGAGAGAAATTCAGTGAACAGATCGGAATTTTAAAGAGAGAGATTCAGTTAGCAGAGCGGGGCTAAAAAAAGAGAGAGATTCAGTGAGCAGAGCGGGGCTGTAAAGAGAGAGATTCAGTGAGAAGAGCGGGACTGTAAAGAGAGAGATTCAGTGAGCAGAGCGGGGCTGTAAAGAGAGAGATTCAATTAACAGAGCAGGACTGTTAATCGAGGGGTTCATTTAGCAAGGCAGTACTTTAAAGAGAGAGATTCAGTGAGCAGAGCAGCGGTGTAAAGAGAGAGATTCAGTGAGCAGAGCGGGGTTGTAAAGAGAGAGATTGAATTAGGAGAGCTGGGTTGTTAATCGAGAGGTTCAGCTAGCAGAGCGGGACTGTAAAGTGAGAGATTCAGTGAGCAGAGCGGGATGGTAAATAAAGAGATTCAGTGAGCAGAGCAGGGAGGTAAAGAGAGAGATTCAGTGAGCAGAGGGCAGTTGTAAAGAGAGAGATTCAGTGAGCAGAGCGTGGCTGTATAGAGAGAGGTTTAGTGACAGAGCGGGACTGTAAAGAGAGAGATTCACTGAGCAGAGCGGGGTTGTAGAGAGAGAGATTCAGTGAGCTGAGGGAGGTTCTAAAGAGAAAGATTCAGTGAGAATAGCGGGGTCTAAAGAGTGATTCAATGAACAGAGCGGGACATTAAAGAGAGAGATTCAGTGAGCTGAGCGGGGCTGTAAAGAGAGAGATTCAATGAGCAGTACAGGATTTCAAATATTGAGATTTTGTGGGAATAGCGGGACTGTAAGGAGAGAGATTGAGTGAACAGAGATGGGCTATAAAGAGAGATGTTCAGTGAACAGAGCCGTACTTTAAAGGGAGAGATTCAGTTTGCAGAGCGGGACTGTAAAGAAACAGATTCAGTGAGCAGAGCAGGACTGTAAAGAAAGAGATTCAGTGAGCAGAGCAGGACTGTAAAGGGACACATCCAGTGAGCAGAGCGGGACTGTAAACAGAGAGATTCAGTGAGCAGAGCGGGGCTGTTAAGAGAGATTCAATTAACAGAGCAGGACCGTAAATTGAGAGGCTCAGTGAGCAGAGCATGCCTTTAAAGAGAGAGATTCAGTGAGCAGAGCGAGAATGTAACTAGATTCTGGGAGCAGAGCGGGACTGACAAGGGAGAGATTCAGTGAGCAGAGCGGGACTGAAAAGAGAGAGTTTCAGTGAGCAGCATGAGACAGTAAAGAGAGAAATTCAGTGAGCAGAGCGGGACTGAAAAGAGAGGTTCAGTGAGCAGCACAGGACTGTAAAGAGAGAGATTCAGTGAGCAGAGCGGGGTGTAACGAGAGAGATTCAGTGAGCAGAGTGTGGAGGTAAATTGAGAGATTGAGTGAGCAGAAGGCAGTTGTAAAGAGAGAGATTCAGTGAGCAGAGCGGGGTTGTAAAGAGAGAGATTCAGTGAGCAGAGTGGGGATGTAAAGAGAGAGATCCAGTGAGCAGAACGGAACTGTAAAGAGAGAGATTCAGTGAGCTGAGCGGGGATGTTAAGGGACAGATTCAATTAACTAAGCAGGACTGTTAATCGAGAGGTTCAGTTAGCAGGGCAGTATTTTAAAGAGAGAGATTCAGTGAGCAGAGCGTGGCTGTATAGAGAGAGTTTCAGTGACAGAGCGGGACTGGAAAGAGAAATATTCAGTGAGCAGAGCGGGGTTGTAAAGAGAGATATTCAGTGAGCTGAGGGTGGTTCTGAAGAGAAAGATTCAGTGAGAATAGCGGGGTGTAAAGAGAGATTCAATGACCAGAGCGGGACATTAAAGAGGGAGATTCGGTGAGCAGAGTGGGGCTGTAAAGAGAGAGATTCAGTGAGCAGAGCGGGCTTTATAGAGAGAGGTTCACTGACAGAGCGGAGCTGTAAAGAGAGAGATTCAGTGAGCAGAGCGGGGTTGTAAAGAGAGAGATTCAGTGAGAAGAGCAGGACTGTAAAGAGAGAGATTCAGTGAGCAGAGTGGGGTTGTAAAGAGAGAGATCCAGTGAGCAGAACGGAACTGTAAAGAGAGTGATTCAGTGAGCAGAGGGTGGTTCTAAAGAGAAAGATTCAGTGAGAATAGCAGGGTGTAAAGAGAGATTCAATGAACAGAGCGGGACATTAAAGAGAGAGATTCAGTGAGCAGAGCGGGGCTGTAAAGAGAGAGATTCAGTGAGCAGAACACGATTTTAAATACTGAGATTTTGTGGGAATAGCGGGACTGTAAGGACAGAGATTGAGTGAGCAGAGCAGGACTGTAAAGAGAGAAATTCAGAGAACAGATCGGAACTTTAAAGAGTGAAATTCAGTTAGCAGAGCGGGGCTATAAAGAGAGAGGTTCAGTGAACAGAGCAGGACTGTAAAGAGAGATATTCAGTGAGCAGAGCAGGACTGTAAAGAGAGAGATTCAGTGAGCAGAGCGGGGCTGTTAATCGAGAGGTTCAGTTAGCAGGGCAGTACTTTAAAGAGAGAGATTCAGTGAGCCGAGCGGGACCTTAAATTGAGAGGTTCAGTTAGCAGAGCATGCCTTTAAAGAGCGAGATTCAGTGAGCAGAGCGAGAATGTAACTAGATTCTGTGATCAGAGCGGGACTGTCAAGAGAGAGATTCAGTGAGCAGAGCAAGACTGAAAAGAGAGAGATTCAGTGAGCAGCACGGGACAGTAAAGAGAGAAATTCAGTGAGCAGAGTGGGACTGAAAAGAGAGAGATTCAGTGAGCAGCACAGGACTGTAAAGAGAGAGATTCAGTGAGCAGAGCGTGGAGGTAAATTGAGAGATTGAGGGAGCAGAAGGCAGTTGTAAAGAAAAAATTCCGTGAGCAGAGCAGGAATGTAAAGAGAGAGACACAGTGAGCAGCGTGGGGTTGTAAAGAGAGAGATCCAGTGGGCAGAATGGAACTCTAAAGACAGAGATACAATGAGCAGAGTGGGGTTGTAAAGAGAGAGATCCAGTGAGCAGAACGGAACTGTAAAGAGAGAGATTCAGTGAGCACAGCGGGGATGTTAAGGGAAAGATTCAATTAACAAAGCAGGACTGTTAATCGAGAAGTTCAGTTAGCAGGGCAGTATTTTAAAGAGAGTGATTCAGTGAGCAGAGCGGGACTGTAAAGAGAGAGATTCAGTGAGCAGAGCGGGACTGTAAAGAGAGAATTTCAGTGATCAGGGCGGGACTGTAAAGAGAGAGATTCAGTGAATAGAGCGGGGCTGTTAAGACAGAGATTCAATTAACAGAGCAGGACTGTTAATCGAGAGGTTAAGTTAGCAGGGCAGTACTTTAAAGAGAGAGCTTCAGTGAGCAGAACAGGACTGTAAATCGAGAGGTTCAGTTAACAGAGCATGACTTTAAAGAGCGAGATTCAATGAGCAGAGCGGGACTGGAAGTAGATTCTGTGAGCCGAGTGGGACAGTCAAGAGAGAGATTCAGTGAGCAGAACGGGACTGTAAAGAAAGAGATTCAGTGAGCAGAGTGGGGCTGTAAAGAGAGAAATTCAGTGAGCAGAGTGGGACCGTAAAGAGAGAGATTCAGTGAGCAGAGCAGGGAAGTAAATAGAGAGATTCAGTGAGCTGAGGGCACTTGCAAAGAGAGACATTCCATGAGCAGAGCGGGGCTTAATAGAGTGAGGTTCAGTGACAGAGCGGGGCTGTAAAGGGAGAGATTCAGTGAGCAGAGCGGGGTTGTTAAAAGAGATTCAGTGAGCAGAGCGGGGGAGTAAAGAGAGTGATTCAGTGAGAAGAGCGGGACTGTAAAGAGAGAGAATCAGTGAGCAGAGAGCCGTTGTAAAGAGAGAGATTCAGTGAGCAGAACGGGGTTGTAAAGCGAGAGATCCAGTGGGCAGAATGGAACTCTAAAGACAGAGATACAATGAGCAGAGTGGGGTTGTAAAGAGAGAGATCCAGTGAGCAGAACGGAACTGTAAAGAGAGAGATTCAGTGAGCACAGCGGGGATGTTAAGGGACAGATTCAATTAACAAAGCAGGACTGTTAA
This sequence comes from Carcharodon carcharias, assembly GCF_017639515.1. Taxonomy (NCBI): domain Eukaryota; kingdom Metazoa; phylum Chordata; class Chondrichthyes; order Lamniformes; family Lamnidae; genus Carcharodon; species Carcharodon carcharias. The sequence goes on from NC_054472.1 coordinate 197,527,127, forward strand.
TCGAGAAGTTCAGTTAGCAGGGCAGTATTTTAAAGAGAGTGATTCAGTGAGCAGAGCGGGACTGTAAAGAGAGAAATTCAGTGATCAGGGCGGGACTGTAAAGAGAGAGATTAGGTGAGCAGAGCGGGGCTGTTAAGAGAGAGATTCAATTAACAGAGCAGGACTGTTAATCGAGAGGTTAAGTTAGCAGGGCAGTACTTTAAAGAGAGAGCTTCAGTGAGCAGAACAGGACTGTAAATCGAGAGGTTCAGTTAACAGAGCATGACTTTAAAGAGCGAGATTCAATGAGCAGAGCGGGACTGGAAGTAGATTCTGTGAGCCGAGTGGGACAGTCAAGAGAGAGATTCAGTGAGCAGAACGGGACTGTAAAGAAAGAGATTCAGTGAGCAGAGTGGGGCTGTAAAGAGAGAAATTCAGTGAGCAGAGTGGGACCGTAAAGAAAGAGATTCAGTGAGCAGAGTGGGGCTGTAAAGAGAGAAATTCAGTGAGCAGAGCGGGACTGTAAAGAGAGAGATTCAGTGAGCAGAACGGGGTTGTAAAGCGAGAGATTCAGTGAGCAGAGCAGGACTGTAAAGAGAGAGATTCAGTGAGCAGAGCGGGACTGTAAAGACAGATATTCAGTGAGCAGAACGGAACTGTAAAGAGAGAGATTCAGTGAGCAGAGCCGGGCTATAAAGAGAGAGGTTCAGTGAACAGAGCCGTACTTTAAAGGGAGAGATTCAGTTTGCAGAGCGGGACTGGAAAGAAACAGATTCAGTGAGCAGATAAGGACTGTAAAGAGAGACATTCAGTGAGCAGAGCGGGACTGTAAAGGGACACACTCAGTGAGCAGAGCGGGACTGTAAAGAGAGAGATTCAGTGAGCAGAGCATGCCTTTAAAGAGAGAGATTCAGTGAGCAGAGCGAGAATGTAACTAGATTCTGTGAGCAGAGCGGGACTGACATGAGAGAGATTTTTGAGCAGAGCGGGGGTGTAACGAGAGAGATTCAGTGAGCAAAGCGGGGTTGTAAAGAGAGAGATTCAGTGAGCAGAGTGGGGTTGGAAAGAGAGACATCCAGTGAGCAGAATGGAACTGTAAAGAGAGAGATTCAGTGAGCAGAGCAGAGATGTTAAGGGACAGATTCAATTAATAAAGCAGGACTGTTAATCGAGAGATTCAGTTAGCAGGACAGTATTTTAAAGAGAGAGATTCAGTGAGCAGAGCGGGACTGTAACTAGATTCTGTGAGCAGAGTGGGACAGTCAAGAGAGAGATTCAGTGAGCAGAGTGGGACTGTAAAGAGAGAGATTCAGTGAGCAGAGCAGGACTGTAAAGAGAGAGATTCAGTGAGCAGAGCGGGGCTGTAAAGAGAGAGATTAAGTGAGCAGAGCTGGGCTGCTAAAAGAGAGATTCAACTAACACAGCAGGACTGTTAATCGAGAGGTTAAGTTAGCAGGGCAATACTTTAAAGAGAGAGATTCAGTGAGCAGAGTGGGATGTAAATCGAGAGGTTCAGATAGCAGAGCATGACTTTAAAGAGCGAGATTCAACGAGCAGAGCGGGACTGTAACTAGATTCCGTGAGCAGAGCGGGACTGTAAAGAGAGAGATTCAGTGAGCAGAGGGCAGTTGTAAAGAGAGAGATTCAGTGAGCAGAGCGGGGTTGTAAAGAGAGAGATTCAGTGAGCTGAGGGAGCTTCTAAAGAGAAAGATTCAGTGAGAATAGCAGGGTGTAAAGAGAGATTCAATGAACAGAGAGGGACATTAAAGAGAGAGATTCAGTGAGCAGAGCGGGGTTGTAATGAGAGAGATTCTGTGAGCAGAGCGGCGGTGTATAGAGAGAGATTCAGTGAACAGATCGGGACTTTAAAGGGAGATTCAGTAAGCAGAGTAGGACTGGAAAGAGAGAGATTCAGTGAATAGAGCGGGGCTGTTAAGACAGAGATTCAATTAACAGAGCAGGACTGTTAATCGAGAGGTTAAGTTAGCAGGGCAGTACTTTAAAGAGAGAGCTTCAGTGAGCAGAACAGGACTGTAAATCGAGAGGTTCAGTTAACAGAGCATGACTTTAAAGAGCGAGATTCAATGAGCAGAGCGGGACTGGAAGTAGATTCTGTGAGCCGAGTGGGACAGTCAAGAGAGAGATTCAGTGAGCAGAACGGGACTGTAAAGAAAGAGATTCAGTGAGCAGAGTGGGGCTGTAAAGAGAGAAATTCAGTGAGCAGAGTGGGACCGTAAAGAGAGAGATTCAGTGAGCAGAGCAGGGAAGTAAATAGAGAGATTCAGTGAGCTGAGGGCACTTGCAAAGAGAGACATTCCATGAGCAGAGCGGGGCTTAATAGAGTGAGGTTCAGTGACAGAGCGGGGCTGTAAAGGGAGAGATTCAGTGAGCAGAGCGGGGTTGTTAAAAGAGATTCAGTGAGCAGAGCGGGGGAGTAAAGAGAGTGATTCAGTGAGAAGAGCGGGACTGTAAAGAGAGAGAATCAGTGAGCAGAGAGCCGTTGTAAAGAGAGAGATTCAGTGAGCAGAACGGGGTTGTAAAGCGAGAGATCCAGTGGGCAGAATGGAACTCTAAAGACAGAGATACAATGAGCAGAGTGGGGTTGTAAAGAGAGAGATCCAGTGAGCAGAACGGAACTGTAAAGAGAGAGATTCAGTGAGCACAGCGGGGATGTTAAGGGACAGATTCAATTAACAAAGCAGGACTGTTAATCGAGAAGTTCAGTAGCAGGGCAGTATTTTAAAGAGAGTGATTCAGTGAGCAGAGCGGGACTGTAAAGAGAGAAATTCAGTGATCAGGGCGGGACTGTAAAGAGAGAGATTAGGTGAGCAGAGCGGGGCTGTTAAGAGAGAGATTCAATTAACAGAGCAGGACTGTTAATCGAGAGGTTAAGTTAGCAGGGCAGTACTTTAAAGAGAGAGCTTCAGTGAGCAGAACAGGACTGTAAATCGAGAGGTTCAGTTAACAGAGCATGTCTTTAAAGAGCGAGATTCAATGAGCAGAGCGGGACTGGAAGTAGATTCTGTGAGCCGAGTGGGACAGTCAAGAGAGAGATTCAGTGAGCAGAGTGGGGCTGTAAAGAGAGAAATTCAGTGAGCAGAGTGGGACCGTAAAGAGAGAGATTCAGTGAGCAGAGCAGGGAAGTAAATAGAGAGATACAGTGAGCTGAGGGCACTTGCAAAGAGAGACATTCCATGAGCAGAGCGGGGCTTAATAGAGAGAGGTTCAGTGACAGAGCGGGGCTGTAAAGGGAGAGATTCAGTGAGCAGAGCGGGGTTGTTAAAAGAGAGATTCAGTGAGCAGAGCGGGGGAGTAAAGAGAGTGATTCAGTGAGAAGAGCGGGACTGTAAAGAGAGAGAATCAGTGAGCAGAGAGCCGTTGTAAAGAGAGAGATTCAGTGAGCAGAACGGGGTTGTAAAGCGAGAGATTCAGTGAGCAGAGCAGGACTGTAAAGAGAGAGATTCAGTGAGCAGAGCGGGACTGTAAAGACAGATATTCAGTGAGCAGAACGGAACTGTAAAGAGAGAGATTCAGTGAGCAGAGCCGGGCTATAAAGAGAGAGGTTCAGTGAACAGAGCCGTACTTTAAAGGGAGAGATTCAGTTTGCAGAGCGGGACTGGAAAGAAACAGATTCAGTGAGCAGAGCAGGACTGTAAAGAGAGACATTCAGTGAGCAGAGCGGGACTGTAAAGGGACACACTCAGTGAGCAGAGCGGGACTGTAAAGAGAGAGATTCAGTGAGCAGAGCATGCCTTTAAAGAGAGAGATTCAGTGAGCAGAGCGAGAATGTAACTAGATTCTGTGAGCAGAGCGGGACTGACATGAGAGAGATTTTTGAGCAGAGCGGGGGTGTAACGAGAGAGATTCAGTGAGCAAAGCGGGGTTGTAAAGAGAGAGATTCAGTGAGCAGAGTGGGGTTGGAAAGAGAGACATCCAGTGAGCAGAATGGAACTGTAAAGAGAGAGATTCAGTGAGCAGAGCAGAGATGTTAAGGGACAGATTCAATTAATAAAGCAGGACTGTTAATCGAGAGATTCAGTTAGCAGGACAGTATTTTAAAGAGAGAGATTCAGTGAGCAGAGCGGGACTGTAACTAGATTCTGTGAGCAGAGTGGGACAGTCAAGAGAGAGATTCAGTGAGCAGAGTGGGACTGTAAAGAGAGAGATTCAGTGAGCAGAGCAGGACTGTAAAGAGAGAGATTCAGTGAGCAGAGCGGGGCTGTAAAGAGAGAGATTAAGTGAGCAGAGCTGGGCTGCTAAAAGAGAGATTCAACTAACACAGCAGGACTGTTAATCGAGAGGTTAAGTTAGCAGGGCAATACTTTAAAGAGAGAGATTCAGTGAGCAGAGTGGGATGTAAATCGAGAGGTTCAGATAGCAGAGCATGACTTTAAAGAGCGAGATTCAACGAGCAGAGCGGGACTGTAACTAGATTCTGTGAGCAGAGTGTGGCTGTATAGAGAGAGGTTTAGTGACAGAGCGGGACTGTAAAGAGAGAGATTAAGTGAGCAGAGCGGGGTTGTAGAGAGAGAGATTCAGTGAGCTGAGGGTGGTCCTAAAGAGAAAGATTCAGTGAGAATAGCGGGGTGTAAAGAGAGATTCAATGAACAGAGCGGGACACTAAAGAGAGATTCAGTGAGCAGAGCTGGGCTGTAAAGAGAGAGATTCAGTGAGCAGAGCGGGGGTGTAAAGAGAGAGATTTCGTGAACAGATCGGGACTTTAAAGTGAGTTTCAGTGAGCAGAGCGGGCGTGTAAAGAGAGTGATTCAGTGAGAAGAGCGGGACTGTAATGAGAGAGATTCAGTGAGCAGAGCGGGGCTGGAAAGAGAGAGATTAAGTGAGCAGAATGGAACTGTAAAGAGAGAGATTCAGTGAGCAGAGCGGGGATGTTAAGAGACAGATTCATTTAACAAAGCAGGACTGTTAATCGAGAGGTTCAGTTAGCAGGGCAGTATTTTAAAGGGAGAGATTCAGTGAACAGATCGGGACTTTAAAGGGAGATTCAGTAAGCAGAGAGGGACTGGAAAGAGAGAGATTCAGTGAGCAGAGTGGGACTGTAAAGAGAGAGATTTAGTGAACAGATCGGTACTTTAAAGAGAGATTCAGTGAGCAGAGCGGGACAGTAAAGAAAGATTCAGACAGCAGAGCGGGACTTTAAATAGTTTCAGTGAGCAGAGCGGGACTGTAAAGTGAGAGATTCAGTGAGCGAAGCAGGACCTTAAAGAGAGAGATTCAGTGAGCAGAGCGGGTGTGCAAAGAGAGAGATTCAGTGAGGAGAGCGGGACTGTAAAGAGAGAGATTCAGTGAGCTGAGCAAGATTTTAAATACTGAGATTTTGTGAGCAGAGCGGGACTGTAAGGACGGAGATTGAGTGAGCAGAGCGGGACTGTAAAGAGAGAGATTGAGTGTCCAGAGTGTAGTTGTAAAGAGAAAGATTCCGTGAGCAGAGCGGGACTGTAAAGAGAGAGATTCAGTGAGCAGAGGGCAGTTGTAAAGAGAGAGATTCAGTGAGCAGAGCGGGGTTGTAAAGAGAGAGATTCAGTGAGCTGAGGGAGCTTCTAAAGAGAAAGATTCAGTGAGAATAGCAGGGTGTAAAGAGAGATTCAATGAACAGAGCGGGACATTAAAGAGAGAGATTCAGTGAGCAGAGCGGGGTTGTAATGAGAGAGATTCTGTGAGCAGAGCGGCGGTGTATAGAGAGAGATTCAGTGAACAGATCGGGACTTTAAAGGGAGATTCAGTAAGCAGAGTAGGACTGGAAAGAGAGAGATTCAGTGAATAGAGCGGGGCTGTAAAGAGAGAGGTTCAGTGAGCAGAGTGGGACTGTAAAGAGAGAGATTTAGTGAACAGATCGGTAATTTAAAGAGAGATTCAGTGAGCAGTGCGGGACGGTAAAGAAAGATTCAGAGAGCAGAGCGGGCCTTTAAATAGTTTCAGTGAGCAGAGCGGGGCTGTAAAGAGAGAGATTCAGTGAGCGGAGCAGGACCTTAAAGAGAGAGATTCCGTGAGCAGAGCAGGGCTGTTTTGAGAGAGGTTTAGTGACAGTGCGGGACCGTAAAGAGAGGGATTCAGTGAGCAGAGCAGGTGTGTAAAGAGAGAGATTCAGTGAGCAGAGCGGTGTTGTAAAGAGAGAGATTCAGTTGTTCAGGGTGGTTCTAAAAATAAAGATTCAGTGAGAATAGCGGGGTGTAAAGAGAGATTCAGTGAACAGAGCGGGACATTAGAGAGAGAGATTCAGTGAGCAGAACGGTAGAGAAAAGAGAGAGATTCAGTGAGCAGAACAGGATTTTAAATACTGAGATTTTGTGAGCAGAGCGGGACTGTAAGGACAGAGATTGAGTGAGCAGAGCAGGACTGTTAAGAGAGAGATTGAGTGTGCAGAGTGTAGTTGTAAAGAGAGAGATTCCGCGAGCAGAGCGGGACTGTATAGAGAGAGCTGAGGGTGGTTCTAAAGAGGAAGATTCAGTGAAAATAGCAGGGTGTAAAGAAAGATTCAATGAACAGAGCGGGACATTAAAGAGAGAGATTCAGTGAGCAGAGCGGGACTGTAAAGAGAGAGATTCAGTGAGCAGAGGGCAGTTGTAAAGAGAGAGATTCAGTGAGCAGAGCGGGGTTGTAAAGAGAGAGATTCAGTGAGCTGAGGGATCTTCTAAAGAGAAAGATTCAGTGAGAATAGCGGGGTGTAAAGAGAGATTCAATGAACAGAGCGGGACATTAAAGAGAGAGATTCAGTGAGCAGAGCGGGACTGTAAAGAGAGAGATTCAGTGAGCAGAACAGGATTTTAAATACTGAGATTTTGTGAGCAGAGCGGGACTGTAAGGACAGAGATTGAGTGAGCAGAGCGGGACTGTTAAGAGAGAGATTGAGTGTGCAGAGTGTAGTTGTAAAGAGAGAGATTCCGTGAGCAGAGCGGGACTGTATAGAGAGAGCTGAGGGTGGTTCTAAAGAGTAAGATTCAGTGAGAATAGCAGGGTGTAAAGAAAGATTCAATGAACAGGGCGGGACATTAAAGAGAGAGATTAAGTGAGCAGAGCGGGACTGTAAAGAGAGAGATTCAGTGAGCAGAGCGGGACTGTAAAGAGAGAGATTCAGTGAGCAGAGCGGGACTGTAAAGAGAGAGATTCAGTGAGCAGAACACGATTTTAAATACTGAGATTTTGTGAGCAGAGCGGGACTGTAAAGAGAGAGATTCAATGAGCAGAGCGGGTGTGTAAAGAGAGAGATTCAGTGAGCGGAGCGGGGTTGTAAAGAGAGAGATTCAGTGAGCAGAGGGTGGTTCTAAAGAGAAAGATTCAGTGAGAATAGCGGGGTTTAAAGAGAGATTCAATGAACAGAGCGGGACATTAAAGAGAGAGATTCAGTGAGCAGAACGGGACTGTAAAGAGAGAGATTCAGTGAGCAGAACACGAAGTTAAATACTGCGATTTTGTGAGCAGAGCGGGACTGTAAGGACAGAGATTGAGTGAGCAGGGCGGGACTCTGAAGAGAGAGATTGAGTGAGCAAAGCGGGACTGTAAAAAGAGAAATGCAAGAACAGATCGGGACTTTAAAGAGAGACATTCTGTTAGTAGAGCGGGGCTATAAAGAGAGAGGTTCAGTGAACAGAGCCGTACTTTAAAGGGAGACATTCAGTGAGCAGAGCGGGACTGTAAAGAGACAGATTCAGTGAGCAGAGCAGGACTGTAAAGAGAGACATTCAGTGAGCAGAGCGGGACTGTAAAGAGAGAAATTCAGTCAGCAGAGCGGGGCTGTAAAGAGAGAGGTTCAGTGAGCAGAGCGGGGCTGTGTAGAGAGAGATTCAATTACCAGAGCAGGACTGTTAATCGAGAGGTTCAGTTAGCAGGGCAGTATTTTAAAGAAAGAGATTCAGTGAGCAGAGCGGGACTGTAAATCGAGAGGTTCAGTTAGCAGAGCATGCCTTTCAAGAGCGAGATTCAGTCAGCAGACTGTAAAGTGAGAGATTAATTCAGCAGCACGGGACTGTAAAGAGAGAAATTAAGTGAGCAGAGCGGGTGTGTAAAGAGAGATTTAGTGAGCAGAACAGGGCTGTAAAGAGAGAAATTCATTGAGCACATTGGACTGTAAAGAGAGAAATTCAGTGAGCAGAGCGGGTGTGTAAAGAGAGAGATTCAGTGAGCAGAGCAGGGCTGTAAAGAGAAAAATTCATTGAGCACAGTGGACTGTAAAGAGAGAGATTCAATTAGCAGAGCAGGGTTGTTAATCGAGAGGTTCAGCCAGCAGAGCGGGACTGTAAAGACAGAGATTCAGTGAGCAGAGCTGGACTGTAAAGAGAGAGATTCAGTGAGCAGAGGGCAGTTGTAAATAGAGAGATTCCGAGAGCAGAGCAGGGCTGTATAGAGAGAGATTCAGTGACAGAGCGGGACTGTAAAGAGACAGATTCAGTGAGCAGAGCGAGTGTGTAAAGAGAGAGAATCAGTGAGCAGAGTGGGTTTGTAGAGAGAGAGATTCAGTGAGCTGAGGGAGGTTCTAAAGAAAAAGTTCAGTGAGAATAGCGGGGTGTAAAGAGAGATTCAATGAACAGAGCGGGAAATTAAAGTGAGAGATTCAGTGAGCAGAGCGGGGCTGTAAAGTGAGAGATTCAGTGAGCAGAGCAGGACTGTAAAGAGAGACATTCAGTGAGCAGTGTGGGACTGTAAAGAGAGAGATTCAGTGAGCAGAGCGGGACTGTAAAGAGAGAGATTCAGTGAGCAGAGCGGGGCTGTAAAGAGAGAGATTCAATTAACAGAGCAGGACTGTTAATCGAGAGGTTCAGTTAGCAGGGCAGTACTTTAAAGAGAGAGGTTCAGTGAGCAGAGCAGGACTGTAAATCGAGAGGTTCAGTTAGCAGAGCAGGACTTTAAGGAGAGAGATTCAGTGAGCAGAGGGGGACCGTAAATTGAGAGGTTCAGTTAGCAGAGCATGACTTTAAAGAGCGAGATTCAGTGAGCAGAGCGAGGCTGTAAATAGATTCTGTGAGCAGAGCGGGACTGTAAAGAGGGATATTCAGTGAGCAGCACGGGACTGTAAATAGAGAAATTCAGTGAGCAGAGCGGGCGTGTAAAGAGAGAGATTCAGTGAACAGAGTGGGGCTATAAAGAGAGAAATTCAGTGAGCAGAGTGGGACTGTGAAGAGAGAGATTCAGTGAGCAGAGGGGGGTGTAACGAGAGAGATTCAGTGAGCAGAGCAGGGAGGTAAATAGAGAGTTTCAGTGAGCAGAGGGCAGTTGTAAAGAGAGAGATTCCGTGAGCAGAGCGGGACTTAAGAGTGAGGTTCAGTGACAGAGCTGGGCTGTAAAGAGAGAGATTCCGTGAGCAGAGCTGGTTTGTAAAGAGAGAGATTCAGTGTGCAGAGTGGGACTGTAAAGAGAGAGATTCAGTGAGCAGAGCGGGGAGGTAAATAGAGAGATTCAGTGAGCAGAGCTGGGATGTAACGAGAGCGATTCAGTGAGCAGAGCGGGGAGGTAAATAGCGAGATTCAGTGAGCAGAGCTGGGGTGTAACGAGAGAGATTCAGTGAGCAGAGCGGGGAGGTAAATAGAGAGATTCAGTGAGCAGAGGGCAGTTGTAAAGAGAGAGATTCCGTGAGCAGAGTGGGGCTGTAAAGAGAGAGATTCAGTGAGCAGAGCGGGGGTGTAAAGAGAGATTTTCTGTGAGCAGAGGGCAGTTGTAAAGAAAGAGATTAAGTGAGCAGAGCTGGGCTGTAAAGAGGGAGATTCAGTGAGCAGAGCGGGACTGTAAAGAGAGAGATTCAGTGAGCAGAGCGGGGAGGTAAATAGAGAGATTCAGTGAGCAGAGGGCAGTTGTAAAGAGAGAGATTCCGTGAGCAGAGCGGGGCTGTAAAGAGAGAGATTCAGTGAGCAGAGCGGGGGTGTAAAGAGAGATTTTCTGTGAGCAGAGGGCAGTTGTAAAGAGAGAGATTAAGTGAGCAGAGCTGGGCAGTAAAGAGGGAGATTCAGTGAGCAGAGCGGGACTGTAAAGAGAGAGATTGAGTGAGCAGAGCGGGACTGTAAAGAGAGAGATTGAGTGAACAGAGCGGGGTTGTAAAGAGAGAGATTCAGTGAGCAGAGTGGGGGTGTAAAGAGAGATTTAGTGAGCAGAGCGGGACTGTAAGGAGAGAGATTCAGTGAGAAGAACGGGACTGTAAAGAGAGAGATTCAGTGAGAAGAGCGGGACTGTAAAGAGAGAGATTCAGTGAGAAGAGCGGGACTGTAAAGAGAGAGATTCATTGAGCAGTGAGGGACTGTAAAGAGATAGATTCAGTGAGCAGAGCGGGACTGTAAATAGAGAGATTCAGTGAATGGAGCAGAACTTTAAAGAGAGAGATTCAGTGAGCAGAGCAGGACTGCAAAGAGAGACATTCAGTGAGCGGAGCGGGAATGTAAAGAGAGAGATTGAGTGAACATAGCGGGGGTGTCAAGAGAGCGATTCAGTGAGCAGAGAGGGGCTGTAAAGAGAAAGAATCAATTAACAGAGCGCTACTGTTAATCGAGAGGTTCAGTTAGCAGGGCAGTACTTTAAAGAGAGACATTCAGTGAGCAGAGCAGGACTGTAAATCGAGAGATTCAGTCAGCAGAGCAGGACTTTAAGGAGAGAGATTCTGTGAGCAGAGGGGGACGGTAAATTGAGAGATTCAGTTAGCAGAGCATGACTTAAAAGAGCGAGATTCAGTGAGCAGAGCTGGACTGTAAATATATTCTGTGAAAAGAGCGGGACTGTCAAGAGAGGGATTCAGAGAGCAGAACAGGACTCTAAAGAGAGAAATTCTGTGAGCAGAGTGGGACTGTAAAGAGAGAGATTCAGTGAACAGAGTGGGGGTGTAAAGAGAGAGATTCAGTGAGCAGAGCTGGGTAGTAAAGATAAGAGATTCAGTGAGCAGAGCGGTTGTGTAAAGAGAGAGATTCAGTGAGCAGAGCGGGACGATGAAGAGAGAGATTCAGTGATCAGAGCGGGGCTGTAAAGAGAGAGATTCAATTAACAGAGCAGGTCTGTAAATCGAGAGGTTCAGTTAGCAGGGCAGTACTTTAAAGAGAAAGATTCAGTGAGCAGAGTGGGACTGTAAAGAGAGAAATTCAGTGAGCAGAGTGGGGGTGTAAAGAAAGAGATTCAGTGAGCAGAGGGCAGTTGTAAATAGAGAGATTCAGTGAGCATAGCGGGGCTGTAAAGAGACAGATTCAGTGAGCAGAGGGGGACTGTAAAGAGAGAGATTCAGTGAGCAGAGCAGGGCTGTAAAGAGAGAGATTCAGTGAGCATAGCGGGGCTGTAAAGAGACAGATTCAGTGAGCAGAGTGGGACTGTAAAGAGAGAGATTCAGTGAGCAGAGCGGGGTTGCAAAGAGAGAGATTCATTGAGCAGAGCGGGACGGTAAAGAGAGAGATTCAGTGAGCGGAGCGGGACTGTAAAGAGAGAGATTCAGTGAGCAGAGAGGGGACTGTAAAGAGAGAGATTCAGTGAGCAGAGCGTGACTGTAAATAGAGAGATTCAGTGAGCAGAGCAGGACTGTAAATAGAGAGATTCAGTGAGCAGAGCGGGACTGTAAAGAGAGAGATTCAGTGAGCAGAGCGGGACTATAAAAAGAGAGATTCAGTGAGCAGAGCTGGGATGTAAAGAGAGAGATTCAGTGAGCACAGGGGGACTGTAAAGAGAGAGATTCAGTGAGCAGAGCGGGACTGTAAAGAGAGAAATTCAGTGAGCACAGCGGGGCTGGAAAGAGAGAGATTCAGTGAGCAGAGCGGGACTGTAAAGAGAGAGATTCAGTGAACAGGGCGGGGGTGTAAAGAAAGAGATTCAGTGTGCAGAGGGCAGTTGTAAATAGAGAGATTCAGTGAGCAGAGCGGGGCCTAAAAGAGAGAGATTCAATTAACAGAGCAGGCCTGTAAATCGAGATGTTCATTTAGCAGGGCAGTACTTTAAAGAGATAGATTCAGTGAGCAGAGCGGGACTCTAAAGAGAGAGATTCCTTGAGCAGAGCGGAACTGTAAATAGAGAGATTCAGTGAGCAGAGTGGGGCTGTAAATAGAGGGATTCAGTGAGTGGAGCAGAACTTTAAAGAGAGAGATTCAGTGAGGAGAGCAGGACTGCAAAGAGAGAGATTCAGTGAGCGGTGCGGGAATGTAAAAAGAGAGCTTGAGTGAACAGAGCGGGGGTGTCAAGAGAGAGATTCAGTGAGCTGAGAGGGGCTGTAAAGAGAGAGATTCAATTAACAGAGCACTGCTGTTAATCGAGAGGTTCAGATAGCAGGGCAGTACTTTAAAAAGAGATATTCAGTAGCCAGAGCGGGACTGTAAATCGACAGGTTCAGTCAGCAGAGCAGGACTTTAAGGAGTGAGATTCAGTGAGCTGAGCGGGACCGTAAATATATTCAGTGAGCAGAGCGGGACTGTAAATCGACAGGTTCAGTCAGCAGAGCAGGACTTTAAGGAGCGAGATTCAGTGAGCAGAGCGGGACTGTAAATATATTCTGTGAGCAGAGCGGGACTCTCAAGAGAGAGATTCAGTGAGCAGAACGGGATTCTAAAGAGAGAAATTCAGTGAGCAGAGTGGGACTGTAAAAAGAGAGATTCAGTGAGCAGAGCGGGGGTTTAAAGAGAGAGATTCAGTGAACAGAGGGGGACTGTAAAGATATAGATTCAATGCGCAGAGCGGGACTGTAAATAGAGAGATTCAGTGAGCAGAACGAGACTGTAAAGAGAGAAATTCAGAGAGCAGGGTGGGAATGTAAAGAGAGAGATTCAGTGAGCAGAGCTGGGGTGTAACGAGAGAGATTCAGTGACCAGAACGGGACTGTAAAGAGAGAAATTCACAGAGCAGAGTGGGGGTGTAAAGAGAGAGATTCAGTGAGCAGAGGGCACTTGTAAAGAGAGAGATTCCGTGAGCAGAGAGCGGCTTAAAAGAGAGAGGTTCAGTTACAGAGCGGGGCTGTAAAGAGTGGGATTCAGTGAGTTGGGTGGGGTTGTAAAGAGAGAGATTCAGTGAGCAGAGTTAAGTTGTAAAGAGAGAGATTCAGTGAGCAGAGCTGGGTTGTAAAGAGAGAGATTCAGTGAGCAGAGCTGGGTTGTAAAGAGAGAGATTCAGTGAGCAGAGCTGGGTTGTAAAGAGAGAGATTCAGTGAGCAGAGCGGGGCTGAAAAGAGAGAGATTCAGTGAGCAGAGCGGGACTGTAAAGAGAGATTCAGTGAGCGGAAAGGGACTCTAAAAAGAGAAATTCAGTGAGCAGAGTGGGACTGTAAAGAGAGAGATTCAGTAAGCAGAGCGGGGGTGTAAAGAGAGAGATTCAGTGAGCAGTGAGGGACTATAAAGAGATAGATTCAGTGAGCAGAGCAGGTCTGTAAATAGAGAGATTCAGTGAGCAGGGCGGGGTTGTAAAGAGGGAGATTCAGTGAGCGGAGCAGAACTTTAAAGAGAGAGATTCAGTGAGCAGAGCAGGACTGCAAAGAGAGAGATTCAGTGAGCAGAATAGGACTGTAAAGAGAGATTCAGTGAGCGGAAAGGCACTCTAAAAAGAGAAATTCAGTGAGCAGAGTGGGACTGTAAAGAGAGAGATTCAGTAAGCAGAGCCGGGGTGTAAAGAGAGAAATTCAGTGAGCAGTGAGGGACTGTCAAGAGATAGATTCAGTGAGCAGAGCAGGTCTGTAAATAGAGAGATTCAGTGAGCAGGGCGGGGTTGTAAAGAGAGAGATTCAGTGAGCGGAGCAGAACTTTAAAGAGAGAGATTCAGTGAGCAGAGCAGGACTGTAAAGAGAGAGATTCAGTGAGCAGAGCAGGACTGCAAAGAGAGAAATTCAGTGAGCGGAGCGGGAATGTAAAGAGAGAGATTGAGTGAACAGAGCGAGGGTGTCAAGAGAGAGATTCAGTGAGCAGAATAGAGACTGTAAAGAGAGAAATTCAGAGAGCAGGGAGGGAATGTAAAGAGAGAGATTCAGTGAGCAGAGCTGGGGTGTAACGAGAGAGATTCAGTGACCAGAACGGGACTGTAAAGAGAGAAATTCACAGAGCAGAGTGGGGGTGTAAAGAGAGAGATTCAGTGAGCAGAGGGCAGTTGTAAAGAGAGAGATTCCGTGAGCAGAGAGCGGCTTAAAAGAGAGAGGTTCAGTTACAGAGCGGGGCTGTAAAGAGTGCGATTCAGTGAGTAGAGCTGGGTTGTAAAGAGAGAGATTCAGTGAGCAGAGTTAAGTTGTAAAGAGAGAGATTCAGTGAGCAGAGCTGGGTTGTAAAGAGAGAGATTCAGTGAGCAGAGCTGGGTTGTAAAGAGAGAGACTCAGTGAGCAGAGCTGGGTTGTGAAGAGAGAGATTCAGTGAGCAGAGCCGGGGTGTAAAGTGAGAGATTCAGTGAGCAGAGGGCAGTTGTACCTAGAGAGATTCAGTGAGCAGAGCGGGGTTGTAAAGAGAGAGATTCAGTGAGCAGAGCGGGACTGTAAAGGGAGAGATTCAGTGAGCAGAGCGGGGCTGTAAAGAGAGAGATTCAATTAACAGAGCAGGACTGTAAATCCAGAGGTTCAGTTAGCAGGGCAGTACTTTAAAGAGTGATTCAGTGATCAGAGCGGGATTGTAGAGAGAAATTCAGTGAGCAGAGCGGGTCTGTAAAGATTGAGATTCAGTGAGCTGATTGGGACTGTAAAGAGAGAGATTCAGTGAGCGGAGCAGAACTTTAAAGAGAGATTCAGTGAGCATAGCAGGACTGCAAAGAGTGAGATTCAGTGAGCAGAGATGGGCTGTAAAGAGAGAGATTCAATTAACAGAGCAGGACTTTTAATTTAGAGGTTCAGTTAGCAGGGCAGTACTTAAAAGAGCAAGTTTCAGTGAGCAGAGCGGGACCATAAATATATTCTGTGAGCAGAGAGGGACTGTCAAGAGAGAGATACAGTGAACAGAGGGGGACTGTAAAGAGAGAGTCAGTGAGCAGAATTGGACTCTAAAGAGAGAAATTCAGTGAGCAGAGTGGGACTGTAAAGAGAGAGATTCAGTGAGCAGAGCGGGCGTGTAAAGAGAGAGATTCAGTGAGCAGTGAGGGACTGTATAGAGATCGATTCAGTGCACAGAGCGGGACTGTAAATAGAGAGATTCTGTGAGCAGAGCGGGGTTGTAAAGAGAGAGCTTCAGTGAGCAGAGCAGGACTGTAAAGAGAGAGATTCAGTGAGCGGAGCAGAACTTTAAAGAGAGAGATTCAGTGAGCAGAGCAGGACTGCATAGACAGAGATTCAGTGAGCAGAGCGGGAATGTAAAGAGAGAGATTGAGTGAACAGAGCGAGAGTGTCAAGAGAGAGATTCAGTGAGCAGAGAGGGGCTATAAAGAAAGAGATTCAATTAACAGAGCACTGCTGTTAATCGAGAGGATCAGTTAGCAGGGTAGTTCTTTAAAGAGAGATATTCAGTGAGCAGAGTGGGACTGTAAATCGAGAGGTTCAGTCAGCAGAGCAGGACTTTAAGCAGAGAGATTCTGTGAGCAGAGGGGGACTGTAAATTGAGAGGTTCAGTTAGCAGAGCATGACTTAAAACAGCGAGATTCAGTGAGCAGAGCGGGACTGTAAATACATTCTGTGAGCAGAGCGGGACTGTCAAGAGAGAGATTCAGTGAGCAGAGTGGGAATGTAAAGAGAGAGATTCAGTTAGCAGAGCAGGGTTGCAAAGAGAGTGATTCAGTCAGCAGAGCAGGGCTGTAAAGAGAGAAATTCAGAGAGCAGAGTGGGAATGTAAAGAGAGAGATTCAGTGAGCAGAACGGGACTCTAAAGAGAGAAGTTCAGTGAGCAGAGTGGGACTGTAAAGAGAGAGATTCAGGGAGCAGAGCTGGTGTGTAACGAGAGAGATTGAGTGAACAGAGCGGGGGTGTCAAGAGAGAGATTCAATGAGCAGAACGGTACTGTATAGAGAGAAATTCAGAGAGCAGGGTGGGAATGTAAAGAGAGAGATACAGTGAGCAGAACTGGGGCGTAACGAGAGAGATTAATTGACCAGAACGGGACCGTAAAGAGAGAAATTCAGGGAGCAGAGTGGGGGTGTAAAGAGAGAGATTCAGTGAGCAGAGGGCACTTGTAAAGAGAGAGATTCCGTGAGCAGAGCGGGGCTTAAAAGAGAAAGGTTCAGTTACAGACGGGGGCTGTAAAGAGTGCGATTCAGTGAGTAGAGCGGGGTTGTAAAGAAAGAGATTCAGTGAGCAGAGTTAAGTTGTATAGAGAGAGATTCAGTGAGCAGAGTTAAGTTGTAAAGGGAGAGATTCAGTGAGCAGAGCTGGGTTGTAAAGAGAGAGATTCAGTGAGCAGAGCTGGGTTGTAAAGAGAGAGATTCAGTGAGCAGAGCTGGGTTGTAAAGAGAGAGATTCAGGGAGCAGAGGGCAGTTGTAAATAGAGAGATTCAGTGAGCAGAGCGGGGCTGTAAAGAGAGAGATTCAGTGAGCAGAGCGGGAGTGTAAAGATAGAGATTCAGTGAGCAGAGTTAAGTTGTAAAGGGAGAGATTCAGTGAGCATAGCTGGGTTGTAAAGAGAGAGATTCAGTGAGCAGAGCTGGGTTGAAAAGAGAGAGATTCAGTGACCAGAGCTGGATTGTAAAGCGAGAGATTCAGTGAGCAGAGCAGGGCTGAAAAGAGAGAGATTCAGTGACCAGAGCTGGGACTGTAAAGAGAGAGATCCAGTGAGCGGAGGAGAACTTTAAAGAGAGAGATTCAGTGAGTAGAGCAGGACTGCAAAGAGCTGGACTCGAACTCAAGTTCTGTCGAAGGGTCATGAGGACTCGAAACGTCAACTCTTTTCTTCTCCGCCGATGCTGCCAGACCTGCTGAGTTTTTCCAGGTAATTCTGTTTTTGTTTTGGATTTCCAGCATCCGCAGTTTTTTTGTTTTTATATCTGCAAAGAGAGCGATTCAGTGAGCGGCGTGGGAATGTAAAAAGAGAGATTGAGTGAGCAGAGAGGGGCTGTAAAGAGAGAGATTCAATGAACACAACACTACTGTTAATCGAGAGGTTCAGTTATCAGGGCAGTACTTTAAAGAGAGATATTCAGTGGGCAGAGCGGGACTGTAAATCGAGAGTTTCAGTCAGCAGACCAGAACTTTAAGGAGCGAGATTCTGTGAGCAGAGGGGAACTGTAAATTGAGAGGCTCAGTTAGCAGAGCATGACTTAAAAGAGCGAGATTCAGTGAGCAGAGCGGGACTGTAAATATATTCAGTGAGCAGAGTTGGACTGTAAAGAGAGGGATTCAGTGAGCAGAGCGGGACTGTAAAGAGAGATTCAGTGAGCAGAACGGGACTCTTAAGAGAGAAATTCAGTGAGCAGAGTGGGACTGTAAAGACAGAGATTCAGTAGGCAGAGGGGTGTGTAAAGAGAGAGATTCAGTGAGCAGAGCGGGGGTGTAAAGAGAGAGATTCAGTGAGCAGTGAGGGACTGTATAGAGATAGATTCAGTGAGCAGAGCGGGACTGTAAATAGAGAGATTCAGTGAGCAGAGCGGGGTTGTAAAGAGAGAAATTCAGACAGCAGAGTAGGACTGTAAAGAGAGAGATTCAGTGAGCAGAGCTGGGGTGTAATGAGAGAGATTGAGTGAACAGAGCGGGGGTGTCAAGAGAGAGATTCAGTGAGCAGAACGAGACTGTAAAGATAGAGATTCAGTGAGCAGAACAGGGGTGTAAAGAGAGAGATTCAGTCAGCAGAGCAGGACTGTAAAGAGAGAAATTCAGAGAGCAGAGTGGGACTGTGAAGAGAGTGATTCAGTGAGCAGAGCTGGGGTTTAACAAGAGAGATTCAGTGAGCAGTGCGGGGAGTAAAGAGAGAGATTCAGTGAGCAGATGTCAGTTGTAAAGAGAGAGATTCCGTGAGCAGAGGGGGACTGTAAAGAGAGAGATTCAGTGCGCAGAGCTGGCTAGTAAAGAGAGAGATTCAGTGAGCAGAAGGAAGATGTAAAGAGAGAGATTAAGTGAGCAGAGCTGGGTAGTGAAGAGTTAGATTCAATGAGCAGAGCGGGTGTGAAAAGAGAGAGATTCAGTGAGCAGAGCTGGGTTGTAAAGAGAGAGATTCAGTGAGCAGAGCTGGCAAGTAAAGAGAGAGATTCAGTGAGCAGAAGGAAGATGTAAAGAGAGAGATTCAGTGAGCAGAGCTGGGAAGTAAAGAGATAGATTCAGTGAGCAGAGCGGGTGTGAAAAGAGAGAGATTCAGTGAGCAGAGCTGGGTTGTAAAGAGAGAGATTCAGTGAGCAGAGCTGGGTTGTAAAGAGAGAGATTCCGTGAGCAGAGCGGGGCTTAAAAGAGAAAGGTTCAGTTACAGACAGGGGCTGTAAAGAGTGCGATTCAGTGAGTAGAGCGGGGTTGTAAAGAGAGAGTTTCAGTGAGCAGAGTTAAGTTGTAAAGGGAGAGATTCAGTGAGCAGAGTTAAGTTGTAAAGAGAGAGATTCAGTGAGCAGAGTTAAGTTGTAAAGAGAGAGATTCAGTGAGCAGAGTTAAGTTGTAAAGAGAGAGATTCAGTGAGCAGAGTTAAGTTGTAAAGGGAGAGATTCAGTGAGCAGAGCTGGGTTGTAAAGAGAGAGATTCAGTGAGCAGAGCTGGGTTGTAAAGAGAGAGATTCAGTGAGCAGAGCTGGGTTGTAAAGAGAGATTCAGGGAGCAGAGGGCAGTTGTAAATAGAGAGATTCAGTGAGCAGAACGGGACTGTAAAGAGAGAGATTCAGTGAGCGGAGGAGAACTTTAAAGAGAGAGATTCAGTGAGTAGAGCAGGACTGCAAAGAGAGAGATTCAGTGAGCGGCGTGGGAATGTAAAAAGAGAGATTGAGTGAGCAGAGAGGGGCTGTAAAGAGAGAGATTCAATGAACACAACACTACTGTTAATCGAGAGGTTCAGTTATCAGGGCAGTACTTTAAAGAGAGATATTCAGTGGGCAGAGCGGGACTGTAAATCGAGAGTTTCAGTCAGCAGAGCAGAACTTTAAGGAGAGAGATTCTGTGAGCAGAAGGGAACTGTAAATTGAGAGGCTCAGTTAGCAGAGCATGACTTAAAAGAGCGAGGTTCAGTGAGCAGAGTGGGACTGTAAAGAGAGGGATTCAGTGAGCAGAGCGGGACTGTAAAGAGAGATTCAGTGAGCAGAACGGGACTCTTAAGAGAGAAATTCAGTGAGCAGAGTGGGACTGTAAAGACAGAGATTCAGTAGGCAGAGGGGTATGTAAAGAGAGAGATTCAGTGAGCAGAGCGGGTGTGTAAAGAGAGAGATTCAGTGAGCAGTGAGGGACTGTATAGTGATAGATTCAGTGAGCAGAGCGGGACTGTAAATAGAGAGATTCTGTGAGCAGAGCGGGGTTGTAAAGAGAGAAATTCAGACAGCAGAGTAGGACTGTAAAGAGAGAGATTCAGTGAGCAGAGCTGGGGTGTAATGAGAGAGATTGAGTGAACAGAGCGGGGGTGTCAAGAGAGAGATTCAGTGAGCAGAACGAGACTGTAAAGAGAGAGATTCAGTGAGCAGAACAGGGGTGTAAAGAGAGAGATTCAGTCAGCAGAACAGGACTGTAAAGAGAGAAATTCAGAGAGCAGAGTGGGACTGTGAAGAGATAGATTCAGTGAGCAGAGCTGGGGTTTAACAAGAGAGATTCGGTGAGCAGTGCGGGGAGGTAAAGAGAGAGATTCAGTGAGCAGATGTCAGTTGTAAAGAGAGAGATTCCGTGAGCAGTGGGGGACTGTAAAGAGAGAGATTGAGTGCGCAAAGCTGGGTAGTAAAGAGAGAGATTCAGTGAGCAGAAGGAAGATGTAAAGAGAGAGATTCAGTGAGCAGAGCTGGGTAGTGAAGAGTTAGATTCAGTGATCAGAGCAGGTGTGTAAAGAAAGAGATTCAGTGAGCAGAGGTGGGTTGTAAAGAGAGACATTCAGTGAGCAGAGCTGGGAAGTAAAGAGATAGATTCAGTGAGCAGAGCGGGTGTGTAAAGAGAGAGATTCAGTGAGCAGAGCTGGGTTGTAAAGAGAGAGATTCAGTGAGCAGAGCTGGGTTGTAAAGAGAGAGATTCAGTGAGCAGAGCTGGGAAGTAAAGAGATAGATTCAGTGAGCAGAGCGGGTGTGTAAAGAGAGAGATTCAGTGAGCAGAGCTGGATTGTAAAGAGAGAGATTCAGTGAGCAGAGCTGGGTTGTAAAGAGAGAGATTCAGTGAGCAGAGCTGGGAAGTAAAGAGATAGATTCAGTGAGCAGAGCGGGGGTGTAAAGAGAGAGATTCAGTGAGCAGAGTGCAGTTGTAAATAGAGAGATTCAGTGAGCAGAGCGGAGCTGTCAAGGGAGAGATTCAGTGAGCAGAGCGGGACTGTAAAGAGAGAGATTCAGTGAGTGGAGAGGGGCTGTAAAGAGAGAGATTCAATTAACAGAGCAGGACTTTTAATTGAGAGGTTCAGTTAGCAGGGCAGTACTTAAAAGAGAGAGATTCAGTGAGCAGAATAGGACTGTAAAGAGAGATTCAGTGAGCAGAATGGGACTCTAAAGAGAGAAATTCAGTGAGCAGAGTGGGACTGTAAAGAGAGAGATTCAGTGAGCAGTGAGGGACTGTATAGAGATAGATTCAGTGAGCAGAGGGGAACTGTAAATTGAGAGGCTCAGTTAGCAGAGCATGACTTAAAAGAGCGAGATTCAGTGAGCAGAGCGGGACTGTAAATATATTCGGTGAGCAGAGTGGGACTGTAAAGAGAGGGATTCAGTGAGCAGAGCTGGGTTGTAAAGAGAGAGATTCAGTGAGCAAAGCTGGGAAGTAAAGAGATAGATTCAGTGAGCAGAGCAGGGGTGTAAAGAGAGAGATTCAGTGAGCAGAGTGCAGTTGTAAATAGAGAGATTCAGTGAGCAGAGCGGAGCTGTAAAGGGAGAGATTCAGTGAGCAGAGCGGGGCTGTAAAGAGAGAGATTCAGTGAGCAGAGCGGGACTGTAAAGAAATAGATTCAGTGAGCAGAGCGGGACTGTAAAGAGAGAGATTCAGTGAGCAGAGCAGGACTGCAAAGAGAGAGATTCAGTGAGCGGAGCGGGAATGTAAAGAGAGAGATTGAGTGAACAGAGCGAGGGTGTCAAGAGAGAGATTCAGTGCTCAGAGAGGGGCTGTAAAGAGAGAGATTCAATTAACAGAGCAGGACTTTTAATTGAGAGGTTCAGTTAGCAGGGCAGTACTTAAAAGAGAGAGATTCAGTGAGCAGAATAGGACTGTAAAGAGAGATTCAGTGAGCAGAATGGGACTCTAAAGAGAGAAATTCAGTGAGCAGAGTGGGACTGTAAAGAGAGAGATTCAGTGAGCAGTGAGGGACTGTATAGAGATAGATTCAGTGAGCAGAGCGGGACTGTAAATAGAGAGATTCTGTGAGCAGAGCAGGGTTGTAAAGAGAGATTCAGTGAGCAGAGCGGTGTTGTAAAGAGAGAGATTCAGTGAGCAGAGCAGGACTGTAAATAGAGAGATTCAGTGAGCAGAGCGGTGTTGTAAAGAGATAGATTCAGTGAGCAGAGCGGGACTGTAAATAGAGAGATTCAGTGAGCAGAGCAGGAATGCAAAGAGAGAGATTCAGTGAGCGGAGCGGGAATGTAAAGAGAGAGATTGAATGAACAGAGCGAGGGTGTCAAGAGAGAGATTCAGTGAGCAGAGAGGGGCTGTAAAGAGAGAGATTCAATTAACAGAGCAGGACTTTTAATTGAGAGGTTCAGTTAGCAGGGCAGTACTTAAAAGAGAGAGATTCAGTGAGCAGAATGGGACTCTAAAGAGAGAAATTCAGTGAGCAGAGTGGGACTGTAAATAGAGAGATTCAGTGAGCAGTGAGGGACTGTTTAGAGATAGATTCAGTGAGCAGAGCGGGAATGTAAATAGAGAGATTCAGTGAGCAGAGCAGGACTGCAAAGAGAGAGATTCAGTGAGCGGACCGGGAATGTAAAGAGAGAGATTGAGTGAACAGAGTGAGGGTGTCAAGAGAGAGATTCAGTGAGCAGAGAGGGGATGTAAAGAGAGAGATTCAATTAACAGAGCACTGCTGTTAATCGAGAGGTTCAGGTAGCAGGGTATACTTTAAAGAGAGATATTCAATGAGCAGAGCGGGACTGTAAATCGAGAGGTTCAGTCAGCAGAGCAAGACTTTAAGGAGAGAGATTCTGTGAGCAGAGGGGGACTGTAAATTGCGAGGTTCAGTTAGCAGAGCATGACTTAAAACAGCGAGATTCAGTGAGCAGAGGGGGACTGTAAATACATTCTGTGAGCAGAGCGGGACTGTCAAGAGAGAGATTCAGTGAGCAGAGCGGGACTGTAAAGAGAGATTCAGTGAGCAGAACGGGACTCTAAAGAGAGAAGTTCAGTGAGCAGAGTGGGACTGTAAAGAGAGAGATTCAGGGAGCAGAGCTGGTGTGTAACGAGAGAGATTGAGTGAACAGAGCGGGGGTGTCAAGAGAGAGATTCAGTGAGCAGAATGGTACTGTATAGAGAGAAATTCAGAGAGCAGGGTGGGAATGTAAAGAGAGAGATACAGTGAGCAGAACTGGGGCGTAACGAGAGAGATTAAGTGACCAGAACGGGACCGTAAAGAGAGAAATTCAGGGAGCAGAGTGGGGGTGTAAAGAGAGAGATTCAGTGAGCAGAGGGCACTTGTAAAGAGAGAGATTCCGTGAGCAGAGCGGGGCTTAAAAAAGAAAGGTTCAGTTACAGACGGGGGCTGTAAAGAGTGCGATTCAGTGAGTAGAGCGGGGTTGTAAAGAGAGAGATTCAGTGAGCAGAGCTGGGTTTTAAAGAGAGAGATTCAGTGAGCAGAACGGTACTGTAAAGAGAGAAATTCAGAGAGCAGGGTGGGAATGTAAAGAGAGAGATACAGTGAGCAGAACTGGGGCGTAACGAGAGAGATTAATTGACCAGAACGGGACCGTAAAGAGAGAAATTCAAGGAGCAGAGTGGGGGTGTAAAGAGAGAGATTCAGTGAGCAGAGGGCACTTGTAAAGAGAGAGATTCCGTGAGCAGAGCGGGGCTTAAAAGAGAAAGGTTCAGTTACAGACGGGGGCTGTAAAGAGTGCGATTCAGTGAGTAGAGCGGGGTTGTAAAGAGAGAGATTCAGTGAGCAGAGCTGGGTTGTAAAGAGAGAGATTCAGTGAGCAGAGCTGGGAAGTAAAGAGATAGATTCAGTGAGCAGAGAGGGGCTGTAAAGAGAGAGATTCAATTAACAGAGCAGGACTTTTAATTGAGAGGTTCAGTTAGCAGGGCAGTACTTAAAAGAGAGAGATTCAGTGAGCAGAGTAGGACTGTAAAGAGAGATTCAGTGAGCAGAATGGGACTGTAAAGAGAGAGATTCAGTGAGCAGTGAGGGACTGTATAGAGATAGATTCAGTGAGCAGAGGGGAACTGTAAATTGAGAGGCTCAGTTAGCAGAGCATGACTTAAAAGAGCGAGATTCAGTGAGCAGAGCGGGACTTTAAATATATTCGGTGAGCAGAGTGGGACTGTAAAGAGAGGGATTCAGTGAGCAGAGCAGGACTGTAAAGCGAGATTCAGTGAGCAGAACGGGACTCTTAAGAGAGAAATTCAGTGAGCAGAGTGGGACTGTAAATACAGAGATTCAGTAGGCAGAGGGGTGTGTAAAGAGAGAGATTCAGTGAGCAGAGCGGGGGTGTAAAGAGAGAGATTCAGTGAGCAGTGAGGGACTGTATAGAGATAGATTCAGTGAGCAGAGCGGGACTGTAAATAGAGAGATTCTGTGAGCAGAGCAGGGTTGTAAAGAGAGATTCAGTGAGCAGAGCGGTGCTGTAAAGAGAGAGATTCAGTGAGCAGAGCGGGACTGTAAAGAGAGAGATTCAGTGAGCATAGCAGGACTGCAAAGAGAGAGATTCAGTGAGCGGAGCGGGAATGTAAAGAGAGAGATTGAGTGAACAGAGCGAGGGTGTCAAGAGAGAGATTCAGTGAGCAGAGAGGGGCTGTAAAGAGAGAGATTCAATTAACAGAGCAGGACTTTTAATTGAGAGGTTCACTTAGCAGGGCAGTACTTAAAAGAGAGAGATTCAGTGAGCAGAGTAGGACTGTAAAGAGAGATTCAGTGAGCAGAATGGGACTCTAAAGAGAGAAATTCAGTGAGCAGAGTGGGACTGTAAAGACAGAGATTCAGTGAGCAGTGAGGGACTGTATAGAGATAGATTCAGTGAGCAGAGCGGGACTGTAAATAGAGAGATTCAGTGAGCAGAGCAGGACTGCAAAGAGAGAGATTCAGTGAGCGGACCGGGAATGTAAAGAGAGAGATTGAGTGAACAGAGCGAGGGTGTCAAGAGAGAGATTCAGTGAGCAGAGAGGGGATGTAAAGAGAGAGATTCAATTAACAGAGCACTGCTGTTAATCGAGAGGTTCAGTTAGCAGGGTATACTTTAAAGAGAGATATTCAATGAGCAGAGCGGGACTGTAAATCGAGAGGTTCAGTCAGCAGAGCAGGACTTTAAGGAGAGAGATTCTGTGAGCAGAGGGGGACTGTAAATTGCGAGGTTCAGTTAGCAGAGCATGACTTAAAACAGCGAGATTCAGTGAGCAGAGGGGGACTGTAAATACATTCTGTGAGCAGAGCGGGACTGTCAAGAGAGAGATTCAGTGAGCAGAGCGGGACTGTAAAGAGAGATTCAGTGAGCAGAACGGGACTCTAAAGAGAGAAGTTCAGTGAGCAGAGTGGGACTGTAAAGAGAGAGATTCAGGGAGCAGAGCTGGTGTGTAACGAGAGAGATTGAGTGAACAGAGCGGGGGTGTCAAGAGAGAGATTCAATGAGCAGAACGGTACTGTATAGAGAGAAATTCAGAGAGCAGGGTGGGAATGTAAAGAGAGAGATACAGTGAGCAGAACTGGGGCGTAACGAGAGAGATTAAGTGACCAGAACGGGACCGTAAAGAGAGAAATTCAGGGAGCAGAGTGGGGGTGTAAAGAGAGAGATTCAGTGAGCAGAGGGCACTTGTAAAGAGAGAGATTCCGTGAGAAGAGCGGGGCTTAAAAGAGAAAGGTTCAGTTACAAACGGGGTCCGTAAAGAGTGCGATTCAGTGAGTAGAGCGGGGTTGTAAAGAGAGAGATTCAGTGAGCAGAGCTGGGTTGTAAAGAGAGAGATTCAGTGAGCAGAACGGTACTGTAAAGAGAGAAATTCAGAGAGCACGGTGGGAATGTAAAGAGAGAGATACAGTGAGCAGAACTGGGGCGTAACGAGAGAGATTAATTGACCAGAACGGGACCGTAAAGAGAGAAATTCAGGGAGCAGAGTGGGGGTGTAAAGAGAGAGATTCAGTGAGCAGAGGGCACTTGTAAAGAGAGAGATTCCGTGAGCAGAGCGGGGCTTAAAAGAGAAAGGTTCAGTTACAAACGGGGGCTGTAAAGAGTGCGGTTCAGTGAGTAGAGCGGGGTTGTAAAGAGAGAGATTCAGTGAGCAGAGCTGGGTTGTAAAGAGAGAGATTCAGTGAGCAGAGCTGGGAAGTAAAGAGATAGATTCAGTGAGCAGAGAGGGGCTGTAAAGAGAGAGATAAAATTAACAGAGCAGGACTTTTAATTGAGAGGTTCAGTTAGCAGGGCAGTACTTAAAAGAGAGAGATTCAGTGAGCAGAGTAGGACTCTAAAGAGAGAAATTCAGTGAGCAGAGTGGGACTGTAAAGAGAGAGATTCAGTGAGCAGTGAGGGACTGTATAGAGATAGATTCAGTGAGCAGAGGGGAACTGTAAATTGAGAGGCTCAGTTAGCAGAGCATGACTTAAAAGAGCGAGATTCAGTGAGCAGAGCGGGACTGTAAATATATTCGGTGAGCAGAGTGGGACTGTAAAGAGCGAGATTCAGTGAGCAGAGCGGGACTGTAAAGAGCGAGATTCAGTGAGCAGAGCGGGACTGTAAATATATTCGGTGAGCAGAGTGGGAGTGTAAAGAGAGGGATTCAGTGAGCAGAGCAGGACTGTAAAGAGAGATTCAGTGAGCAGAACGGGACTCTTAAGAGAGAAATTCAGTGAGCAGAGTGGGACTGTAAAGACAGAGATTCAGTAGGCAGAGGGGTGTGTAAAGAGAGAGATTCAGTGAGCAGAGCGGGGGTGTAAAGAGAGAGATTCAGTGAGCAGTGAGGGACTGTATAGAGATAGATTCAGTGAGCAGAGCGGGACTGTAAATAGAGAGATTCTGTGAGCAGAGCAGGGTTGTAAAGAGAGATTCAGTGAGCAGAGCGGTGCTGTAAAGAGAGAGATTCAGTGAGCAGAGCGGGACTGTAAAGAGAGAGATTCAGTGAGCATAGCAGGACTGCAAAGAGAGAGATTCAGTGAGCGGAGCGGGAATGTAAAGAGAGAGATTGAGTGAACAGAGCGAGGGTGTCAAGAGAGAGATTCAGTGAGCAGAGAGGGGCTGTAAAGAGAGAGATTCAATTAACAGAGCAGGACTTCTAATTGAGAGGTTCAGTTAGCAGGGCAGTACTTAAAAGAGAGAGATTCAGTGAGCAGAGTAGGACTGTAAAGAGAGATTCAGTGAGCAGAATGGGACTCTAAAGAGAGAAATTCAGTGAGCAGAGTGGGACTGTAAAGAGAGAGATTCAGTGAGCAGTGAGGGACTGTATAGAGATAGATTCAGTGAGCAGAGGGGAACTGTAAATTGAGAGGCTCAGTTAGCAGAGCATGACTTAAAAGAGCGAGATTCAGTGAGCAGAGCGGGACTGTAAATATATTCGGTGAGCAGAGTGGGAGTGTAAAGAGAGGGATTCAGTGAGCAGAGCAGGACTGTAAAGAGAGATTCAGTGAGCAGAACGGGACTCTTAAGAGAGAAATTCAGTGAGCAGAGTGGGACTGTAAATACAGAGATTCAGTAGGCAGAGGGGTGTGTAAAGAGAGAGATTCAGTGAGCAGAGCGGGGGTGTAAAGAGAGAGATTCAGTGAGCAGTGAGGGACTGTATAGAGATAGATTCAGTGAGCAGAGCGGGACTGTAAATAGAGAGATTCTGTGAGCAGAGCAGGGTTGTAAAGAGAGATTCAGTGAGCAGAGCGGTGCTGTAAAGAGAGAGATTCAGTGAGCAGAGCGGGACTGTAAAGAGAGAGATTCAGTGAGCATAGCAGGACTGCAAAGAGAGAGATTCAGTGAGCGGAGCGGGAATGTAAAGAGAGAGATTGAGTGAACAGAGCGAGGGTGTCAAGAGAGAGATTCAGTGAGCAGAGAGGGGATGTAAAGAGAGAGATTCAATTAACAGAGCACTGCTGTTAATCGAGAGGTTCAGTTAGCAGGGTATACTTTAAAGAGAGATATTCAATGAGCAGAGCGGGACTGTAAATCGAGAGGTTCAGTCAGCAGAGCAGGACTTTAAGGAGAGAGATTCTGTGAGCAGAGGGGGACTGTAAATTGCGAGGTTCAGTTAGCAGAGCATGACTTAAAACAGCGAGATTCAGTGAGCAGAGGGGGACTGTAAATACATTCTGTGAGCAGAGCGGGACTGTCAAGAGAGAGATTCAATGAGCAGAGCGGGACTGTAAAGAGAGATTCAGTGAGCAGAACGGGACTCTAAAGAGAGAAGTTCAGTGAGCAGAGTGGGACTGTAAAGAGAGAGATTCAGGGAGCAGAGCTGGTGTGTAACGAGAGAGATTGAGTGAACAGAGCGGGGGTGTCAAGAGAGAGATTCAATGAGCAGAACGGTACTGTATAGAGAGAAATTCAGAGAGCAGGGTGGGAATGTAAAGAGAGAGATACAGTGAGCAGAACTGGGGCGTAACGAGAGAGATTAAGTGACCAGAACGGGACCGTAAAGAGAGAAATTCAGGGAGCAGATTGGGGGTGTAAAGAGAGAGATTCAGTGAGCAGAGGGCACTTGTAAAGAGAGAGATTCCGTGAGCAGAGCGGGGCTTAAAAGAGAAAGGTTCAGTTACAAACGGGGGCTGTAAAGAGTGCGATTCAGTGAGTAGAGCGGGGTTGTAAAGAGAGAGATTCAGTGAGCAGAGCTGGGTTGTAAAGAGAGAGATTCAGTGAGCAGAACGGTACTGTAAAGAGAGAAATTCAGAGAGCAGGGTGGGAATGTAAAGAGAGAGATACAGTGAGCAGAACTGGGGCGTAACGAGAGAGATTAATTGACCAGAACGGGACCGTAAAGAGAGAAATTCAGGGAGCAGAGTGGGGGTGTAAAGAGAGAGATTCAGTGAGCAGAGGGCACTTGTAAAGAGAGAGATTCCGTGAGCAGAGCGGGGCTTAAAAGAGAAAGGTTCAGTTACAGACGGGGGCTGTAAAGAGTGCGATTCAGTGAGTAGAGCGGGGTTGTAAAGAGAGAGATTCAGTGAGCAGAGCTGGGTTGTAAAGAGAGAGATTCAGTGAGCAGAGCTGGGAAGTAAAGAGATAGATTCAGTGAGCAGAGAGGGGCTGTAAAGAGAGAGATTCAATTAACAGAGCAGGACTTTTAATTGAGAGGTTCAGTTAGCAGGGCAGTACTTAAAAGAGAGAGATTCAGTGAGCAGAGTAGGACTGTAAAGAGAGATTCAGTGAGCAGAATGGGACTCTAAAGAGAGAAATTCAGTGAGCAGAGTGGGACTGTAAAGAGAGAGATTCAGTGAGCAGTGAGGGACTGTATAGAGATAGATTCAGTGAGCAGAGGGGAACTGTAAATTGAGAGGCTCAGTTAGCAGAGCATGACTTAAAAGAGCGAGATTCAGTGAGCAGAGCGGGACTGTAAATATATTCGGTGAGCAGAGTGGGACTGTAAAGAGAGGGATTCAGTGAGCAGAGCAGGACTGTAAAGAGAGATTCAGTGAGCAGAACGGGACTCTTAAGAGAGAAATTCAGTGAGCAGAGTGGGACTGTAAAGACAGAGATTCAGTAGGCAGAGGGGTGTGTAAAGAGAGAGATTCAGTGAGCAGAGCGGGGGTGTAAAGAGAGAGATTCAGTGAGCAGTGAGGGACTGTATAGAGATAGATTCAGTGAGCAGAGCGGGACTGTAAATAGAGAGATTCTGTGAGCAGAGCAGGGTTGTAAAGAGAGATTCAGTGAGCAGAGCGGTGCTGTAAAGAGAGAGATTCAGTGAGCAGAGCGGGACTGTAAAGAGAGAGATTCAGTGAGCATAGCAGGACTGCAAAGAGAGAGATTCAGTGAGCGGAGCGGGAATGTAAAGAGAGAGATTGAGTGAACAGAGCGAGGGTGTCAAGAGAGAGATTCAGTGAGCAGAGAGGGGCTGTAAAGAGAGAGATTCAATTAACAGAGCAGGACTTCTAATTGAGAGGTTCAGTTAGCAGGGCAGTACTTAAAAGAGAGAGATTCAGTGAGCAGAGTAGGACTGTAAAGAGAGATTCAGTGAGCAGAATGGGACTCTAAAGAGAGAAATTCAGTGAGCAGAGTGGGACTGTAAAGAGAGAGATTCAGTGAGCAGTGAGGGACTGTATAGAGATAGATTCAGTGAGCAGAGGGGAACTGTAAATTGAGAGGCTCAGTTAGCAGAGCATGACTTAAAAGAGCGAGATTCAGTGAGCAGAGCGGGACTGTAAATATATTCGGTGAGCAGAGTGGGAGTGTAAAGAGAGGGATTCAGTGAGCAGAGCAGGACTGTAAAGAGAGATTCAGTGAGCAGAACGGGACTCTTAAGAGAGAAATTCAGTGAGCAGAGTGGGACTGTAAATACAGAGATTCAGTAGGCAGAGGGGTGTGTAAAGAGAGAGATTCAGTGAGCAGAGCGGGGGTGTAAAGAGAGAGATTCAGTGAGCAGTGAGGGACTGTATAGAGATAGATTCAGTGAGCAGAGCGGGACTGTAAATAGAGAGATTCTGTGAGCAGAGCAGGGTTGTAAAGAGAGATTCAGTGAGCAGAGCGGTGCTGTAAAGAGAGAGATTCAGTGAGCAGAGCGGGACTGTAAAGAGAGAGATTCAGTGAGCATAGCAGGACTGCAAAGAGAGAGATTCAGTGAGCGGAGCGGGAATGTAAAGAGAGAGATTGAGTGAACAGAGCGAGGGTGTCAAGAGAGAGATTCAGTGAGCAGAGCGGTGCTGTAAAGAGAGAGATTCAGTGAGCAGAGCGGGACTGTAAAGACAGAGATTCAGTGAGCAGTGAGGGACTGTATAGAGATAGATTCAGTGAGCAGAGCGGGACTGTAAATAGAGAGATTCAGTGAGCAGAGCAGGACTGCAAAGAGAGAGATTCAGTGAGCGGACCGGGAATGTAAAGAGAGAGATTGAGTGAACAGAGCGAGGGTGTCAAGAGAGAGATTCAGTGAGCAGAGAGGGGATGTAAAGAGAGAGATTCAATTAACAGAGCACTGCTGTTAATCGAGAGGTTCAGTTAGCAGGGTATACTTTAAAGAGAGATATTCAATGAGCAGAGCGGGACTGTAAATCGAGAGGTTCAGTCAGCAGAGCAGGACTTTAAGGAGAGAGATTCTGTGAGCAGAGGGGGACTGTAAATTGCGAGGTTCAGTTAGCAGAGCATGACTTAAAACAGCGAGATTCAGTGAGCAGAGGGGGACTGTAAATACATTCTGTGAGCAGAGCGGGACTGTCAAGAGAGAGATTCAGTGAGCAGAGCGGGACTGTAAAGAGAGATTCAGTGAGCAGAACGGGACTCTAAAGAGAGAAGTTCAGTGAGCAGAGTGGGACTGTAAAGAGAGAGATTCAGGGAGCAGAGCTGGTGTGTAACGAGAGAGATTGAGTGAACAGAGCGGGGGTGTCAAGAGAGAGATTCAATGAGCAGAACGGTACTGTATAGAGAGAAATTCAGAGAGCAGGGTGGGAATGTAAAGAGAGAGATACAGTGAGCAGAACTGGGGCGTAACGAGAGAGATTAAGTGACCAGAACGGGACCGTAAAGAGAGAAATTCAGGGAGCAGATTGGGGGTGTAAAGAGAGAGATTCAGTGAGCAGAGGGCACTTGTAAAGAGAGAGATTCCGTGAGCAGAGCGGGGCTTAAAAGAGAAAGGTTCAGTTACAAACGGGGGCTGTAAAGAGTGCGATTCAGTGAGTAGAGCGGGGTTGTAAAGAGAGAGATTCAGTGAGCAGAGCTGGGTTGTAAAGAGAGAGATTCAGTGAGCAGAACGGTACTGTAAAGAGAGAAATTCAGAGAGCAGGGTGGGAATGTAAAGAGAGAGATACAGTGAGCAGAACTGGGGCGTAACGAGAGAGATTAATTGACCAGAACGGGACCGTAAAGAGAGAAATTCAGGGAGCAGAGTGGGGGTGTAAAGAGAGAGATTCAGTGAGCAGAGGGCACTTGTAAAGAGAGAGATTCCGTGAGCAGAGCGGGGCTTAAAAGAGAAAGGTTCAGTTACAGACGGGGGCTGTAAAGAGTGCGATTCAGTGAGTAGAGCGGGGTTGTAAAGAGAGAGATTCAGTGAGCAGAGCTGGGTTGTAAAGAGAGAGATTCAGTGAGCAGAGCTGGGAAGTAAAGAGATAGATTCAGTGAGCAGGGAGGTGCTGTAAAGAGAGAGATTCAATTAACAGAGCAGGACTTTTAATTGAGAGGTTCAGTTAGCAGGGCAGTACTTAAAAGAGAGAGATTCAGTGAGCAGAGTAGGACTGTAAAGAGAGATTCAGTGAGCAGAATGGGACTCTAAAGAGAGAAATTCAGTGAGCAGAGTGGGACTGTAAAGAGAGAGATTCAGTGAGCAGTGAGGGACTGTATAGAGATAGATTCAGTGAGCAGAGGGGAACTGTAAATTGAGAGGCTCAGTTAGCAGAGCATGACTTAAAAGAGCGAGATTCAGTGAGCAGAGCGGGACTTTAAATATATTCGGTGAGCAGAGTGGGACTGTAAAGAGAGGGATTCAGTGAGCAGAGCAGGACTGTAAAGCGAGATTCAGTGAGCAGAACGGGACTCTTAAGAGAGAAATTCAGTGAGCAGAGTGGGACTGTAAATACAGAGATTCAGTAGGCAGAGGGGTGTGTAAAGAGAGAGATTCAGTGAGCAGAGCGGGGGTGTAAAGAGAGAGATTCAGTGAGCAGTGAGGGACTGTATAGAGATAGATTCAGTGAGCAGAGCGGGACTGTAAATAGAGAGATTCTGTGAGCAGAGCAGGGTTGTAAAGAGAGATTCAGTGAGCAGAGCGGTGCTGTAAAGAGAGAGATTCAGTGAGCAGAGCGGGACTGTAAAGAGAGAGATTCAGTGAGCATAGCAGGACTGCAAAGAGAGAGATTCAGTGAGCGGAGCGGGAATGTAAAGAGAGAGATTGAGTGAACAGAGCGAGGGTGTCAAGAGAGAGATTCAGTGAGCAGAGAGGGGCTGTAAAGAGAGAGATTCAATTAACAGAGCAGGACTTTTAATTGAGAGGTTCAGTTAGCAGGGCAGTACTTAAAAGAGAGAGATTCAGTGAGCAGAGTAGGACTGTAAAGAGAGATTCAGTGAGCAGAATGGGACTCTAAAGAGAGAAATTCAGTGAGCAGAGTGGGACTGTAAAGAGAGAGATTCAGTGAGCAGTGAGGGACTGTATAGAGATAGATTCAGTGAGCAGAGCGGGACTGTAAATAGAGAGATTCAGTGAGCAGAGCAGGACTGCAAAGAGAGAGATTCAGTGAGCGGACCGGGAATGTAAAGAGAGAGATTGAGTGAACAGAGCGAGGGTGTCAAGAGAGAGATTCAGTGAGCAGAGAGGGGATGTAAAGAGAGAGATTCAATTAACAGAGCACTGCTGTTAATCGAGAGGTTCAGTTAGCAGGGTATACTTTAAAGAGAGATATTCAAAGAGCAAAGCGGGACTGTAAATCGAGAGGTTCAGTCAGCAGAGCAGGACTTTAAGGAGAGAGATTCTGTGAGCAGAGGGGGACTGTAAATTGCGAGGTTCAGTTAGCAGAGCATGACTTAAAACAGCGAGATTCAGTGAGCAGAGGGGGACTGTAAATACATTCTGTGAGCAGAGCGGGACTGTCAAGAGAGAGATTCAGTGAGCAGAGCGGGACTGTAAAGAGAGATTCAGTGAGCAGAACGGGACTCTAAAGAGAGAGGTTCAGTGAGCAGAGTGGGACTGTAAAGAGAGAGATTCAGGGAGCAGAGCTGGTGTGTAATGAGAGAGATTGAGTGAACAGAGCGGGGGTGTCAAGAGAGAGATTCAATGAGCAGAACGGTACTGTATAGAGAGAAATTCAGAGAGCAGGGTGGGAATGTAAAGAGAGAGATACAGTGAGCAGAACTGGGGCGTAACGAGAGAGATTAAGTGACCAGAACGGGACCGTAAAGAGAGAAATTCAGTGAGCAGAGTGGGAGTGTAAAGAGAGAGATTCAGTGAGCAGAGGGCACTTGTAAAGAGAGAGATTCCGTGAGCAGAGCGGGGCTTAAAAGAGAAAGGTTCAGTTACAAACGGGGGCTGTAAAGAGTGCGGTTCAGTGAGTAGAGCGGGGTTGTAAAGAGAGAGATTCAGTGAGCAGAGCTGGGTTGTAAAGAGAGAGATTCAGTGAGCAGAGCTGGGAAGTAAAGAGATAGATTCAGTGAGCAGAGAGGGGCTGTAAAGAGAGAGATAAAATTAACAGAGCAGGACTTTTAATTGAGAGGTTCAGTTAGCAGGGCAGTACTTAAAAGAGAGAGATTCAGTGAGCAGAGTAGGACTCTAAAGAGAGAAATTCAGTGAGCAGAGTGGGACTGTAAAGAGAGAGATTCAGTGAGCAGTGAGGGACTGTATAGAGATAGATTCAGTGAGCAGAGGGGAACTGTAAATTGAGAGGCTCAGTTAGCAGAGCATGACTTAAAAGAGCGAGATTCAGTGAGCAGAGCGGGACTGTAAATATATTCGGTGAGCAGAGTGGGACTGTAAAGAGCGAGATTCAGTGAGCAGAGCGGGACTGTAAAGAGCGAGATTCAGTGAGCAGAGCGGGACTGTAAATATATTCGGTGAGCAGAGTGGGAGTGTAAAGAGAGGGATTCAGTGAGCAGAGCAGGACTGTAAAGAGAGATTCAGTGAGCAGAACGGGACTCTTAAGAGAGAAATTCAGTGAGCAGAGTGGGACTGTAAAGACAGAGATTCAGTAGGCAGAGGGGTGTGTAAAGAGAGAGATTCAGTGAGCAGAGCGGGGGTGTAAAGAGAGAGATTCAGTGAGCAGTGAGGGACTGTATAGAGATAGATTCAGTGAGCAGAGCGGGACTGTAAATAGAGAGATTCTGTGAGCAGAGCAGGGTTGTAAAGAGAGATTCAGTGAGCAGAGCGGTGCTGTAAAGAGAGAGATTCAGTGAGCAGAGCGGGACTGTAAAGAGAGAGATTCAGTGAGCATAGCAGGACTGCAAAGAGAGAGATTCAGTGAGCGGAGCGGGAATGTAAAGAGAGAGATTGAGTGAACAGAGCGAGGGTGTCAAGAGAGAGATTCAGTGAGCAGAGAGGGGCTGTAAAGAGAGAGATTCAATTAACAGAGCAGGACTTCTAATTGAGAGGTTCAGTTAGCAGGGCAGTACTTAAAAGAGAGAGATTCAGTGAGCAGAGTAGGACTGTAAAGAGAGATTCAGTGAGCAGAATGGGACTCTAAAGAGAGAAATTCAGTGAGCAGAGTGGGACTGTAAAGAGAGAGATTCAGTGAGCAGTGAGGGACTGTATAGAGATAGATTCAGTGAGCAGAGGGGAACTGTAAATTGAGAGGCTCAGTTAGCAGAGCATGACTTAAAAGAGCGAGATTCAGTGAGCAGAGCGGGACTGTAAATATATTCGGTGAGCAGAGTGGGAGTGTAAAGAGAGGGATTCAGTGAGCAGAGCAGGACTGTAAAGAGAGATTCAGTGAGCAGAACGGGACTCTTAAGAGAGAAATTCAGTGAGCAGAGTGGGACTGTAAATACAGAGATTCAGTAGGCAGAGGGGTGTGTAAAGAGAGAGATTCAGTGAGCAG
Organism: Carcharodon carcharias; assembly: GCF_017639515.1. Taxonomy (NCBI): domain Eukaryota; kingdom Metazoa; phylum Chordata; class Chondrichthyes; order Lamniformes; family Lamnidae; genus Carcharodon; species Carcharodon carcharias. The sequence continues at coordinate 197,561,790 of NC_054472.1, forward strand.
AGCGGGGGTGTAAAGAGAGAGATTCAGTGAGCAGTGAGGGACTGTATAGAGATAGATTCAGTGAGCAGAGCGGGACTGTAAATAGAGAGATTCTGTGAGCAGAGCAGGGTTGTAAAGAGAGATTCAGTGAGCAGAGCGGTGCTGTAAAGAGAGAGATTCAGTGAGCAGAGCGGGACTGTAAAGAGAGAGATTCAGTGAGCATAGCAGGACTGCAAAGAGAGAGATTCAGTGAGCGGAGCGGGAATGTAAAGAGAGAGATTGAGTGAACAGAGCGAGGGTGTCAAGAGAGAGATTCAGTGAGCAGAGAGGGGCTGTAAAGAGAGAGATTCAATTAACAGAGCAGGACTTTTAATTGAGAGGTTCACTTAGCAGGGCAGTACTTAAAAGAGAGAGATTCAGTGAGCAGAGTAGGACTGTAAAGAGAGATTCAGTGAGCAGAATGGGACTCTAAAGAGAGAAATTCAGTGAGCAGAGTGGGACTGTAAAGAAAGAGATTCAGTGAGCAGTGAGGGACTGTATAGAGATAGATTCAGTGAGCAGAGCGGGACTGTAAATAGAGAGATTCAGTGAGCAGAGCAGGACTGCAAAGAGAGAGATTCAGTGAGCGGACCGGGAATGTAAAGAGAGAGATTGAGTGAACAGAGCGAGGGTGTCAAGAGAGAGATTCAGTGAGCAGAGAGGGGATGTAAAGAGAGAGATTCAATTAACAGAGCACTGCTGTTAATCGAGAGGTTCAGTTAGCAGGGTATACTTTAAAGAGAGATATTCAGTGAGCAGACGGGACTGTAAATCGAGAGGTTCAGTCAGCAGAGCAGGACTTTAAGGAGAGAGATTCTGTGAGCAGAGGGGGACTGTAAATTGCGAGGTTCAGTTAGCAGAGCATGACTTAAAACAGCGAGATTCAGTGAGCAGAGGGGGACTGTAAATACATTCTGTGAGCAGAGCGGGACTGTCAAGAGAGAGATTCAGTGAGCAGAGCGGGACTGTAAAGAGAGATTCAGTGAGCAGAACGGGACTCTAAAGAGAGAAGTTCAGTGAGCAGAGTGGGACTGTAAAGAGAGAGATTCAGGGAGCAGAGCTGGTGTGTAACGAGAGAGATTGAGTGAACAGAGCGGGGGTGTCAAGAGAGAGATTCAATGAGCAGAACGGTACTGTATAGAGAGAAATTCAGAGAGCAGGGTGGGAATGTAAAGAGAGAGATACAGTGAGCAGAACTGGGGCGTAACGAGAGAGATTAAGTGACCAGATCGGGACCGTAAAGAGAGAAATTCAGGGAGCAGAGTGGGGGTGTAAAGAGTGCGATTCAGTGAGTAGAGCGGGGTTGTAAAGAGAGAGATTCAGTGAGCAGAGCTGGGTTGTAAAGAGATAGATTCAGTGAGCAGAGCGGGACTGTAAATACAGAGATTCAGTGAGCAGAGCGGGGTTGTAAAGAGAGAAATTCAGACAGCAGAGTAGGACTGTAAAGAGAGAGATTCAGTGAGCAGAGCTGGGGTGTAATGAGAGAGATTGAGTGAACAGAGCGGGGGTGTCAAGAGAGAGATTCAGTGAGCAGAACGAGACTGTAAAGAGAGAGATTCAGTGAGCAGAACAGGGGTGTAAAGAGAGAGATTCAATCAGCAGAACAGGACTGTAAAGAGAGAAATTCAGAGAGCAGAGTGGGACTGTGAAGAGAGTGATTCAGTGAGCAGAGCTGGGGTTTAACAAGAGAGAATCAGTGAGCAGTGCGGGGAGGTAAAGAGAGAGATTCAGTGAGCAGATGTCAATTGTAAAGAGAGAGATTCCGTGAGCAGAGGGGGTCTGTAAAGAGAGAGATTCAGTGCGCAGAGCTGGGTAGTAAAGAGAGCGATTCAGTGAGCAGAAGGAAGATGTAAAGAGAGAGATTCAGTGAGCCGAGCTGGGTAGTGAAGAGTTAGATTCAGTGATCAGAGCAGGTGTGTAAAGAAAGAGATTCAGTGAGCAGAGCTGGGTTGTAAAGAGAGAGATTCAGTGAGCAGAGCTGGGAAGTAAAGAGATAGATACAGTGAGCAGAGCGGGTGTGTAAAGAGACAGATTCAGTGAGCAGAGCTGGGTTGGAAAGAGAGAGATTCAGTGAGCAGAGCTGGGTAGTAAAGAGAGTGATTCAGTGAGCAAAGCTGGGAAGTAAAGAGATAGATTCAGTGAGCAGAGCGGGTGTGTAAAGAGAGAGATTCAGTGAGCAGAGCTGGGTTGTAAAGAGAGAGATTCAGTGAGCAGAGCTGGGAAGTAAAGAGATAGATTCAGTGAGCAGAGCGGGGGTGTAAAGAGAGAGATTCAGTGAGCAGAGTGCAGTTGTAAATAGAGAGACTCAGTGAGCAGAGCGGAGCTGTCAAGGGAGAGATTCAGTGAGCAGAGCGGAGCTGTAAAGAGAGAGATTCAGTGAGCAGAGCGGGACTGTAAAGAAAGAGATTCAGTGAGCAGAGAGGGGCTGTAAAGAGAGAGATTCAATTAACAGAGCAGGACTTTTAATTGAGAGGTTCAGTTGGCAGGGCAGTACTTAAAAGAGAGAGATTCAGTGAGCAGAGTAGGACTGTAAAGAGAGATTCAGTGAGCAGAATGGGACTCTAAAGAGAGAAATTCAGTGAGCAGAGTGGGACTGTAAAGAGAGAGATTCAGTGAGCAGTGAGGGACTGTATAGAGATAGATTCAGTGAGCAGAGGGGAACTGTAAATTGAGAGGCTCAGTTAGCAGAGCATGACTTAAAAGAGCGAGATTCAGTGAGCAGAGCGGGACTGTAAATATATTCGGTGAGCAGAGTGGGAATGTAAAGAGAGGGATTCAGTGAGCAGAGCAGGACTGTAAAGAGAGATTCAGTGAGCAGAACGGGACTCTTAAGAGAGAAATTCAGTGAGCAGAGTGGGACTGTAAAGACAGAGATTCAGTGAGCAGTGAGGGACTGTAAATACAGAGATTCAGTAGGCAGAGGGGTGTGTAAAGAGAGAGATTCAGTGAGCAGAGCGGGGGTGTAAAGAGAGAGATTCAGTGAGCAGTGAGGGACTGTATAGAGATAGATTCAGTGAGCAGAGCGGGACTGTAAATAGAGAGATTCTGTGAGCAGAGCAGGGTTGTAAAGAGAGATTCAGTGAGCAGAGCGTTGCTGTAATGAGAGAGATTCAGTGAGCAGAGCGGGACTGTAAAGAGAGAGATTCAGTGAGCAGAGCAGGACTGCAAAGAGAGAGATTCAGTGAGCGGAGCGGGAATGTAAAGAGAGAGATTGAGTGAACAGAGCGAGGGTGTCAAGAGAGAGATTCAGTGAGCAGAGAGGGGCTGTAAAGAGAGAGATTCAATTAACAGAGCAGGACTTTTAATTGAGAGGTTCAGTTAGCAGGGCAGTACTTAAAAGAGAGAGATTCAGTGAGCAGAGTAGGACTGTAAAGAGAGATTCAGTGAGCAGAATGGGACTCTAAAGAGAGAAATTCAGTGAGCAGAGTGGTACTGTAAAGAGAGAGATTCAGTGAGCAGTGAGGGACTGTATAGAGATAGATTCAGTGAGCAGAGCGGGACTGTAAATAGAGAGATTCAGTGAGCAGAGCAGGACTGCAGAGAGAGAGATTCAGTGAGCGGACCGGGAATGTAAAGAGAGAGATTGAGTGAACAGAGCGAGGGTGTCAAGAGAGAGATTCAGTGAGCAGAGAGGGGATGTAAAGAGAGAGATTCAATTAACAGAGCACTGCTGTTAATCGAGAGGTTCAGTTAGCAGGGTATACTTTAAAGAGAGATATTCAATGAGCAGAGCGGGACTGTAAATCGAGAGGCTCAGTCAGCAGAGCAGGACTTTAAGGAGAGAGATTCTGTGAGCAGAGGGGGACTGTAAATTGCGAGGTTCAGTTAGCAGAGCATGACTTAAAACAGCGAGATTCAGTGAGCAGAGCGGGACTGTAAATACATTCTGTGAGCAGAGCGGGACTGTCAAGAGAGAGATTCACTGAGCAGAGCGGGACTGTAAAGAGAGATTCAGTGAGCAGAACGGGACTCTAAAGAGAGAAGTTCAGTGAGCAGAGTGGGACTGTAAAGAGAGAGATTCAGGGAGCAGAGCTGGTGTGTAACGAGAGAGATTGAGTGAACAGAGCGGCGGTGTCAAGAGAGAGATTCAGTGAGCAGAACGGTACTGTATAGAGAGAAATTCAGAGAGCAGGGTGGGAATGTAAAGAGAGAGATACAGTGAGCAGAACTGGGGCGTAACGAGAGAGATTAATTGACCAGAACGGGACCGTAAAGAGAGAAATTCAGGGAGCAGAGTGGGGGTGTAAAGAGAGAGATTCAGTGAGCAGAGGGCACATGTAAAGAGAGAGATTCCGTGAGCAGAGTGGGGCTTAAAAGAGAAAGGTTCAGTTACAGATGGGGGCTGTAAAGAGTGCGATTCAGTGAGTAGAGCGGGGTTGTAAAGAGAAAGATTCAGTTAGCAGAGTTAAGTTGTAAAGGGAGAGATTCAGTGAGCAGAGCTGGGTTGTAAAGTGAGAGATTCAGTGAGCAGAACTGGGTTGTAAAGAGAGAGATTCAGTGAGCAGAGCTGGGTTGTAAAGAGAGAGATTCAGTGAGCAGAGCTGGGTTGTAAAGAGAGAGATTCATTGAGCAGAGCGTGGGTGTAAAGGGAGAGATTCAAGGAGCAGAGGGCAGTTGTAACTAGAGAGTTTCAGTGAGCAGAGCGGGGCTGTAAAGACAGAGATTCAGTGAGCAGAGCGGAGCTGTAAAGGGACTGATTCAGTGAGCAGAGCGGGACTGTAAAGAGAGAGATTCAGTGAGCAGTGAGGGACTGTATAGAGATAGATTCAGTGAGCAGAGCGGGACTGTAAATAGAGAGATTCAGTGAGCAGAGCAGGACTGCAAAGAGAGAGATTCAGTGAGCGGACCGGGAATGTAAAGAGAGAGATTGAGTGAACAGAGCGAGGGTGTCAAGAGAGAGATTCAGTGAGCAGAGAGGGGATGTAAAGAGAGAGATTCAATTAACAGAGCACTGCTGTTAATCGAGAGGTTCAGTTAGCAGGGTATACTTTAAAGAGAGATATTCAAAGAGCAAAGCGGGACTGTAAATCGAGAGGTTCAGTCAGAAGAGCAGGACTTTAAGGAGAGAGATTCTGTGAGCAGAGGGGGACTGTAAATTGCGAGGTTCAGTTAGCAGAGCATGACTTAAAACAGCGAGATTCAGTGAGCAGAGGGGGACTGTAAATACATTCTGTGAGCAGAGCGGGACTGTCAAGAGAGAGATTCAGTGAGCAGAGCGGGACTGTAAAGAGAGATTCAGTGAGCAGAACGGGACTCTAAAGAGAGAAGTTCAGTGAGCAGAGTGGGACTGTAAAGAGAGAGATTCAGGGAGCAGAGCTGGTGTGTAATGAGAGAGATTGAGTGAACAGAGCGGGGGTGTCAAGAGAGAGATTCAATGAGCAGAACGGTACTGTATAGAGAGAAATTCAGAGAGCAGGGTGGGAATGTAAAGAGAGAGATACAGTGAGCAGAACTGGGGCGTAACGAGAGAGATTAAGTGACCAGAACGGGACCGTAAAGAGAGAAATTCAGGGAGCAGAGTGGGGGTGTAAAGAGAGAGATTCAGTGAGCAGAGGGCACTTGTAAAGAGAGAGATTCCGTGAGCAGAGCGGGGCTTAAAAGAGAAAGGTTCAGTTACAAACGGGGGCTGTAAAGAGTGCGGTTCAGTGAGTAGAGCGGGGTTGTAAAGAGAGAGATTCAGTGAGCAGAGCTGGGTTGTAAAGAGAGAGATTCAGTGAGCAGAGCTGGGAAGTAAAGAGATAGATTCAGTGAGCAGAGAGGGGCTGTAAAGAGAGAGATAAAATTAACAGAGCAGGACTTTTAATTGAGAGGTTCAGTTAGCAGGGCAGTACTTAAAAGAGAGAGATTCAGTGAGCAGAGTAGGACTCTAAAGAGAGAAATTCAGTGAGCAGAGTGGGACTGTAAAGAGAGAGATTCAGTGAGCAGTGAGGGACTGTATAGAGATAGATTCAGTGAGCAGAGGGGAACTGTAAATTGAGAGGCTCAGTTAGCAGAGCATGACTTAAAAGAGCGAGATTCAGTGAGCAGAGCGGGACTGTAAATATATTCGGTGAGCAGAGTGGGACTGTAAAGAGCGAGATTCAGTGAGCAGAGCGGGACTGTAAAGAGCGAGATTCAGTGAGCAGAGCGGGACTGTAAATATATTCGGTGAGCAGAGTGGGAGTGTAAAGAGAGGGATTCAGTGAGCAGAGCAGGACTGTAAAGAGAGATTCAGTGAGCAGAACGGGACTCTTAAGAGAGAAATTCAGTGAGCAGAGTGGGACTGTAAAGACAGAGATTCAGTAGGCAGAGGGGTGTGTAAAGAGAGAGATTCAGTGAGCAGAGCGGGGGTGTAAAGAGAGAGATTCAGTGAGCAGTGAGGGACTGTATAGAGATAGATTCAGTGAGCAGAGCGGGACTGTAAATAGAGAGATTCTGTGAGCAGAGCAGGGTTGTAAAGAGAGATTCAGTGAGCAGAGCGGTGCTGTAAAGAGAGAGATTCAGTGAGCAGAGCGGGACTGTAAAGAGAGAGATTCAGTGAGCATAGCAGGACTGCAAAGAGAGAGATTCAGTGAGCGGAGCGGGAATGTAAAGAGAGAGATTGAGTGAACAGAGCGAGGGTGTCAAGAGAGAGATTCAGTGAGCAGAGAGGGGCTGTAAAGAGAGAGATTCAATTAACAGAGCAGGACTTCTAATTGAGAGGTTCAGTTAGCAGGGCAGTACTTAAAAGAGAGAGATTCAGTGAGCAGAGTAGGACTGTAAAGAGAGATTCAGTGAGCAGAATGGGACTCTAAAGAGAGAAATTCAGTGAGCAGAGTGGGACTGTAAAGAGAGAGATTCAGTGAGCAGTGAGGGACTGTATAGAGATAGATTCAGTGAGCAGAGGGGAACTGTAAATTGAGAGGCTCAGTTAGCAGAGCATGACTTAAAAGAGCGAGATTCAGTGAGCAGAGCGGGACTGTAAATATATTCGGTGAGCAGAGTGGGAGTGTAAAGAGAGGGATTCAGTGAGCAGAGCAGGACTGTAAAGAGAGATTCAGTGAGCAGAACGGGACTCTTAAGAGAGAAATTCAGTGAGCAGAGTGGGACTGTAAATACAGAGATTCAGTAGGCAGAGGGGTGTGTAAAGAGAGAGATTCAGTGAGCAGAGCGGGGGTGTAAAGAGAGAGATTCAGTGAGCAGTGAGGGACTGTATAGAGATAGATTCAGTGAGCAGAGCGGGACTGTAAATAGAGAGATTCTGTGAGCAGAGCAGGGTTGTAAAGAGAGATTCAGTGAGCAGAGCGGTGCTGTAAAGAGAGAGATTCAGTGAGCAGAGCGGGACTGTAAAGAGAGAGATTCAGTGAGCATAGCAGGACTGCAAAGAGAGAGATTCAGTGAGCGGAGCGGGAATGTAAAGAGAGAGATTGAGTGAACAGAGCGAGGGTGTCAAGAGAGAGATTCAGTGAGCAGAGAGGGGCTGTAAAGAGAGAGATTCAATTAACAGAGCAGGACTTTTAATTGAGAGGTTCACTTAGCAGGGCAGTACTTAAAAGAGAGAGATTCAGTGAGCAGAGTAGGACTGTAAAGAGAGATTCAGTGAGCAGAATGGGACTCTAAAGAGAGAAATTCAGTGAGCAGAGTGGGACTGTAAAGAAAGAGATTCAGTGAGCAGTGAGGGACTGTATAGAGATAGATTCAGTGAGCAGAGCGGGACTGTAAATAGAGAGATTCAGTGAGCAGAGCAGGACTGCAAAGAGAGAGATTCAGTGAGCGGACCGGGAATGTAAAGAGAGAGATTGAGTGAACAGAGCGAGGGTGTCAAGAGAGAGATTCAGTGAGCAGAGAGGGGATGTAAAGAGAGAGATTCAATTAACAGAGCACTGCTGTTAATCGAGAGGTTCAGTTAGCAGGGTATACTTTAAAGAGAGATATTCAGTGAGCAGAGCGGGACTGTAAATCGAGAGGTTCAGTCAGCAGAGCAGGACTTTAAGGAGAGAGATTCTGTGAGCAGAGGGGGACTGTAAATTGCGAGGTTCAGTTAGCAGAGCATGACTTAAAACAGCGAGATTCAGTGAGCAGAGGGGGACTGTAAATACATTCTGTGAGCAGAGCTGGACTGTCAAGAGAGAGATTCAGTGAGCAGAGCGGGACTGTAAAGAGAGATTCAGTGAGCAGAACGGGACTCTAATGAGAGAAGTTCAGTGAGCAGAGTGGGACTGTAAAGAGAGAGATTCAGGGAGCAGAGCTGGTGTGTAATGAGAGAGATTGAGTGAACAGAGCGGGGGTGTCAAGAGAGAGATTCAATGAGCAGAACGGTACTGTATAGAGAGAAATTCAGAGAGCAGGGTGGGAATGTAAAGAGAGAGATACAGTGAGCAGAACTGGGGCGTAACGAGAGAGATTAAGTGACCAGATCGGGACCGTAAAGAGAGAAATTCAGGGAGCAGAGTGGGGGTGTAAAGAGTGCGATTCAGTGAGTAGAGCGGGGTTGTAAAGAGAGAGATTCAGTGAGCAGAGCTGGGTTGTAAAGAGATAGATTCAGTGAGCAGAGCGGGACTGTAAATACAGAGATTCAGTGAGCAGAGCGGGGTTGTAAAGAGAGAAATTCAGACAGCAGAGTAGGACTGTAAAGAGAGAGATTCAGTGAGCAGAGCTGGGGTGTAATGAGAGAGATTGAGTGAACAGAGCGGGGGTGTCAAGAGAGAGATTCAGTGAGCAGAACGAGACTGTAAAGAGAGAGATTCAGTGAGCAGAACAGGGGTGTAAAGAGAGAGATTCAATCAGCAGAACAGGACTGTAAAGAGAGAAATTCAGAGAGCAGAGTGGGACTGTGAAGAGAGTGATTCAGTGAGCAGAGCTGGGGTTTAACAAGAGAGAATCAGTGAGCAGTGCGGGGAGGTAAAGAGAGAGATTCAGTGAGCAGATGTCAATTGTAAAGAGAGAGATTCCGTGAGCAGAGGGGGTCTGTAAAGAGAGAGATTCAGTGCGCAGAGCTGGGTAGTAAAGAGAGCGATTCAGTGAGCAGAAGGAAGATGTAAAGAGAGAGATTCAGTGAGCCGAGCTGGGTAGTGAAGAGTTAGATTCAGTGATCAGAGCAGGTGTGTAAAGAAAGAGATTCAGTGAGCAGAGCTGGGTTGTAAAGAGAGAGATTCAGTGAGCAGAGCTGGGAAGTAAAGAGATAGATACAGTGAGCAGAGCGGGTGTGTAAAGAGACAGATTCAGTGAGCAGAGCTGGGTTGGAAAGAGAGAGATTCAGTGAGCAGAGCTGGGTAGTAAAGAGAGTGATTCAGTGAGCAAAGCTGGGAAGTAAAGAGATAGATTCAGTGAGCAGAGCGGGTGTGTAAAGAGAGAGATTCAGTGAGCAGAGCTGGGTTGTAAAGAGAGAGATTCAGTGAGCAGAGCTGGGAAGTAAAGAGATAGATTCAGTGAGCAGAGCGGGGGTGTAAAGAGAGAGATTCAGTGAGCAGAGTGCAGTTGTAAATAGAGAGACTCAGTGAGCAGAGCGGAGCTGTCAAGGGAGAGATTCAGTGAGCAGAGCGGAGCTGTAAAGAGAGAGATTCAGTGAGCAGAGCGGGACTGTAAAGAAAGAGATTCAGTGAGCAGAGAGGGGCTGTAAAGAGAGAGATTCAATTAACAGAGCAGGACTTTTAATTGAGAGGTTCAGTTGGCAGGGCAGTACTTAAAAGAGAGAGATTCAGTGAGCAGAGTAGGACTGTAAAGAGAGATTCAGTGAGCAGAATGGGACTCTAAAGAGAGAAATTCAGTGAGCAGAGTGGGACTGTAAAGAGAGAGATTCAGTGAGCAGTGAGGGACTGTATAGAGATAGATTCAGTGAGCAGAGGGGAACTGTAAATTGAGAGGCTCAGTTAGCAGAGCATGACTTAAAAGAGCGAGATTCAGTGAGCAGAGCGGGACTGTAAATATATTCGGTGAGCAGAGTGGGAATGTAAAGAGAGGGATTCAGTGAGCAGAGCAGGACTGTAAAGAGAGATTCAGTGAGCAGAACGGGACTCTTAAGAGAGAAATTCAGTGAGCAGAGTGGGACTGTAAAGACAGAGATTCAGTGAGCAGTGAGGGACTGTAAATACAGAGATTCAGTAGGCAGAGGGGTGTGTAAAGAGAGAGATTCAGTGAGCAGAGCGGGGGTGTAAAGAGAGAGATTCAGTGAGCAGTGAGGGACTGTATAGAGATAGATTCAGTGAGCAGAGCGGGACTGTAAATAGAGAGATTCTGTGAGCAGAGCAGGGTTGTAAAGAGAGATTCAGTGAGCAGAGCGTTGCTGTAATGAGAGAGATTCAGTGAGCAGAGCGGGACTGTAAAGAGAGAGATTCAGTGAGCAGAGCAGGACTGCAAAGAGAGAGATTCAGTGAGCGGAGCGGGAATGTAAAGAGAGAGATTGAGTGAACAGAGCGAGGGTGTCAAGAGAGAGATTCAGTGAGCAGAGAGGGGCTGTAAAGAGAGAGATTCAATTAACAGAGCAGGACTTTTAATTGAGAGGTTCAGTTAGCAGGGCAGTACTTAAAAGAGAGAGATTCAGTGAGCAGAGTAGGACTGTAAAGAGAGATTCAGTGAGCAGAATGGGACTCTAAAGAGAGAAATTCAGTGAGCAGAGTGGTACTGTAAAGAGAGAGATTCAGTGAGCAGTGAGGGACTGTATAGAGATAGATTCAGTGAGCAGAGCGGGACTGTAAATAGAGAGATTCAGTGAGCAGAGCAGGACTGCAGAGAGAGAGATTCAGTGAGCGGACCGGGAATGTAAAGAGAGAGATTGAGTGAACAGAGCGAGGGTGTCAAGAGAGAGATTCAGTGAGCAGAGAGGGGATGTAAAGAGAGAGATTCAATTAACAGAGCACTGCTGTTAATCGAGAGGTTCAGTTAGCAGGGTATACTTTAAAGAGAGATATTCAATGAGCAGACGGGACTGTAAATCGAGAGGCTCAGTCAGCAGAGCAGGACTTTAAGGAGAGAGATTCTGTGAGCAGAGGGGGACTGTAAATTGCGAGGTTCAGTTAGCAGAGCATGACTTAAAACAGCGAGATTCAGTGAGCAGAGCGGGACTGTAAATACATTCTGTGAGCAGAGCGGGACTGTCAAGAGAGAGATTCACTGAGCAGAGCGGGACTGTAAAGAGAGATTCAGTGAGCAGAACGGGACTCTAAAGAGAGAAGTTCAGTGAGCAGAGTGGGACTGTAAAGAGAGAGATTCAGGGAGCAGAGCTGGTGTGTAACGAGAGAGATTGAGTGAACAGAGCGGCGGTGTCAAGAGAGAGATTCAGTGAGCAGAACGGTACTGTATAGAGAGAAATTCAGAGAGCAGGGTGGGAATGTAAAGAGAGAGATACAGTGAGCAGAACTGGGGCGTAACGAGAGAGATTAATTGACCAGAACGGGACCGTAAAGAGAGAAATTCAGGGAGCAGAGTGGGGGTGTAAAGAGAGAGATTCAGTGAGCAGAGGGCACATGTAAAGAGAGAGATTCCGTGAGCAGAGTGGGGCTTAAAAGAGAAAGGTTCAGTTACAGATGGGGGCTGTAAAGAGTGCGATTCAGTGAGTAGAGCGGGGTTGTAAAGAGAAAGATTCAGTTAGCAGAGTTAAGTTGTAAAGGGAGAGATTCAGTGAGCAGAGCTGGGTTGTAAAGTGAGAGATTCAGTGAGCAGAACTGGGTTGTAAAGAGAGAGATTCAGTGAGCAGAGCTGGGTTGTAAAGAGAGAGATTCAGTGAGCAGAGCTGGGTTGTAAAGAGAGAGATTCATTGAGCAGAGCGTGGGTGTAAAGGGAGAGATTCAAGGAGCAGAGGGCAGTTGTAACTAGAGAGTTTCAGTGAGCAGAGCGGGGCTGTAAAGACAGAGATTCAGTGAGCAGAGCGGAGCTGTAAAGGGACTGATTCAGTGAGCAGAGCGGGACTGTAAAGAGAGAGATTCAGTGAGCAGTGAGGGACTGTATAGAGATAGATTCAGTGAGCAGAGCGGGACTGTAAATAGAGAGATTCAGTGAGCAGAGCAGGACTGCAAAAAGAGAGATTCAGTGAGCGGACCGGGAATGTAAAGAGAGAGATTGAGTGAACAGAGCGAGGGTGTCAAGAGAGAGATTCAGTGAGCAGAGAGGGGATGTAAAGAGAGAGATTCAATTAACAGAGCACTGCTGTTAATCGAGAGGTTCAGTTAGCAGGGTATACTTTAAAGAGAGATATTCAGTGAGCAGAGAGGGACTGTAAATCGAGAGGTTCAGTCAGCAGAGCAGGACTTTAAGGAGAGAGATTCTGTGAGCAGAGGGGGACTGTAAATTGCGAGGTTAAGTTAGCAGAGCATGACATAAAACAGCGAGATTCAGTGAGCAGAGGGGGACTGTAAATACATTCTGTGAGCAGAGCGGGACTGTCAAGAGAGAGATTCAGTGAGCAGAGCGGGACTGTAAAGAGAGATTCAGTGAGCAGAACGGGACTCTAAAGAGAGAAGTTCAGTGAGCAGAGTGGGACTGTAAAGAGAGAGATTCAAGGGGGCAGAGCTGGTGTGTAACGAGAGAGATTGAGTGAACAGAGCGGGGGTGTCAAGAGAGAGATTCAGTGAGCAGAACGGTACTGTATAGAGAGAAATTCAGAGAGCAGGGTGGGAATGTAAAGAGAGAGATACAGTGAGCAGAACTGGGCCGTAACGAGAGAGATTAAGTGACCAGAACAGGACCGTAAAGAGAGAAATTCAGGGAGCAGAGTTAAGTTGTAAAGGGAGAGATGCAGTGAGCAGAGCTGGGTTGTAAAGAGAGAGATTCAGTGAGCAGAGCTGGGTTGTAAAGAGAGAGATTCAGTGAGCAGAGCTGGGTTGTAAAGAGAGAGATTCAGGGAGCAGAGGGCAGTTGTAAATACAGAGATTCAGTGAGCAAAGCGGGGCTGTAAAGGGAGAGATTCAGTGAGCAGAGCGGGGCTGTAAAGAGAGAGATTCAGTGAGCAGAGCAGGAGTGTAAAGATAGAGATTCAGTGAGCAGAGTTAAGTTGTAAAGGGAGAGATTCAGTGAGCAGAGCTGGGTTGAAAAGAGAGAGATTCAGTGAGCAGAGCTGGGTTGTAAAGAGAGAGATTCAGTGAGCAGAACGGGACTGTAAAGAGAGAGATTCAGTGAGCGGAGGAGAACTTTAAAGAGAGAGATTCAGTGAGTAGAGCAGGACTGCAAAGAGAGAGATTCAGTGAGCGGCGTGGGAATGTAAAAAGAGAGATTGAGTGAGCAGAGAGGGGCTGTAAAGTGAGAGATTCAATGAACACAACACTACTGTTAATCGAGAGGTTCAGTTATCAGGGCAGTACTTTAAAGAGAGATATTCAGTGGGCAGAGCGGGACTGTAAATCGAGAGTTTCAGTCAGCAGAGCAGAACTTTAAGGAGAGAGATTCTGTGAGCAGAGGGGAACTGTAAATTGAGAGGCTCAGTTAGCAGAGCATGACTTAAAAGAGCGAGATTCAGTGAGCAGAGCGGGACTGTAAATATATTCGGTGAGCAGAGTGGGACTGTAAAGAGAGGGATTCAGTGAGCAGAGCGGGACTGTAAAGAGAGATTCAGTGAGCAGAACGGAACTCTTAAGAGAGAAATTCAGTGAGCAGAGTGGGACTGTAAAGACAGAGATTCAGTAGGCAGAGGGGTGTGTAAAGAGAGAGATTCAGTGAGCAGAGCGGGGGTGTAAAGAGAGAGATTCAGTGAGCAGTGAGGGACTGTATAGAGATAGATTCAGTGAGCAGAGCGGGACTGTAAATAGAGAGATTCAGTGAGCAGAGCGGGGTTGTAAAGAGAGAAATTCAGACAGCAGAGTAGGACTGTAAAGAGAGAGATTCAGTGAGCAGAGCTGGGGTGTAATGAGAGAGATTGAGTGAACAGAGCGGGGGTGTCAAGAGAGAGATTCAGTGAGCAGAACGAGACTGTAAAGAGAGAGATTCAGTGAGCAGAACAGGGGTGTAAAGAGAGAGATTCAATCAGCAGAACAGGACTGTAAAGAGAGAAATTCAGAGAGCAGAGTGGGACTGTGAAGAGAGTGATTCAGTGAGCAGAGCTGGGGTTTAACAAGAGAGAATCAGTGAGCAGTGCGGGGAGGTAAAGAGAGAGATTCAGTGAGCAGATGTCAATTGTAAAGAGAGAGATTCCGTGAGCAGAGGGGGTCTGTAAAGAGAGAGATTCAGTGCGCAGAGCTGGGTAGTAAAGAGAGCGATTCAGTGAGCAGAAGGAAGATGTAAAGAGAGAGATTCAGTGAGCAGAGCTGGGTAGTGAAGACTTAGATTCAGTGATCAGAGCAGGTGTGTAAAGAAAGAGATTCAGTGAGCAGAGCTGGGTTGTAAAGAGAGAGATTCAGTGAGCAGAGCTGGGAAGTAAAGAGATAGATACAGTGAGCAGAGCGGGTGTGTAAAGAGACAGATTCAGTGAGCAGAGCTGGGTTGGAAAGAGAGAGATTCAGTGAGCAGAGCTGGGTAGTAAAGAGAGTGATTCAGTGAGCAAAGCTGGGAAGTAAAGAGATAGATTCAGTGAGCAGAGCGGGGGTGTAAAGAGAGAGATTCAGTGAGCAGAGCAGGGTTGTAAAGAGAGATTCAGTGAGCAGAGCGGTGTTGTAAAGAGAGAGATTCAGTGAGCAGAGCAGGACTGTAAAGAGAGAGATTCAGTGAGCAGAGCAGGACTGCAGAGAGAGAGATTCAGTGAGCGGAGCGGGAATGTAAAGAGAGAGATTGAGTGAACAGAGCGAGGGTGTCAATAGAGAGATTCAGTGAGCAGAGAGAGGCTGTAAAGAGAGAGATTCAATTAACAGAGCAGGACTTTTAATTGAGAGGTTCAGTTAGCAGGGCAGTACTTAAAAGAGAGAGATTCAGTGAGCAGAGTAGGACTGTAAAGAGAGATTCAGTGAGCAGAATGGGACTCTAAAGAGAGAAATTCAGTGAGCAGAGTGGGACTGTAAAGAGAGAGATTCAGTGAGCAGTGAGGGACTGTATAGAGATAGATTCAGTGAGCAGAGCGGGACTGTAAATAGAGAGATTCAGTGAGCAGAGCAGGGTTGTAAAGAGAGATTCAGTGAGCAGAGCGGTGCTGTAAAGAGAGAGATTCAGTGAGCAGAGCGGGACTGTAAAGAGAGAGATTCAGTGAGCAGAGCAGGACTGCAAAAAGAGAGATTCAGTGAGCGGACCGGGAATGTAAAGAGAGAGATTGAGTGAACAGAGCGAGGGTGTCAAGAGAGAGATTCAGTGAGCAGAGAGGGGATGTAAAGAGAGAGATTCAATTAACAGAGCACTGCTGTTAATCGAGAGGTTCAGTTAGCAGGGTATACTTTAAAGAGAGATATTCAGTGAGCAGACGGGACTGTAAATCGAGAGGTTCAGTCAGCAGAGCAGGACTTTAAGGAGAGAGATTCTGTGAGCAGAGGGGGACTGTAAATACATTCTGTGAGCAGAGCGGGACTGTCAAGAGAGAGATTCAGTGAGCAGAGCGGGACTGTAAAGAGAGATTCAGTGAGCAGAACGGGACTCTAAAGAGAGAAGTTCAGTGAGCAGAGTGGGACTGTAAAGAGAGAGATTCAGGGAGCAGAGCTGGTGTGTAACGAGAGAGATTGAGTGAACAGAGCGGGGGTGTCAAGAGAGAGATTCAGTGAGCAGAACGGTACTGTATAGAGAGAAATTCAGAGAGCAGGGTGGGAATGTAAAGAGAGAGATACAGTGAGCAGAACTGGGGCGTAACGAGAGAGATTAAGTGACCAGAACGGGACCGTAAAGAGAGAAATTCAGTGAGCAGAGCGGGGTTGTAAAGAGAGAAATTCAGACAGCAGAGTAGGACTGTAAAGAGAGAGATTCAGTGAGCAGAGCTGGGGTGTAATGAGAGAGATTGAGTGAACAGAGCGGGGGTGTCAAGAGAGAGATTCAGTGAGCAGAACGAGACTGTAAAGAGAGAGATTCAGTGAGCAGAACAGGGGTGTAAAGAGAGAGATTCAATCAGCAGAACAGGACTGTAAAGAGAGAAATTCAGAGAGCAGAGTGGGACTGTGAAGAGAGTGATTCAGTGAGCAGAGCTGGGGTTTAACAAGAGAGAATCAGTGAGCAGTGCGGGGAGGTAAAGAGAGAGATTCAGTGAGCAGATGTCAATTGTAAAGAGAGAGATTCCGTGAGCAGAGGGGGTCTGTAAAGAGAGAGATTCAGTGCGCAGAGCTGGGTAGTAAAGAGAGCGATTCAGTGAGCAGAAGGAAGATGTAAAGAGAGAGATTCAGTGAGCCGAGCTGGGTAGTGAAGAGTTAGATTCAGTGATCAGAGCAGATGTGTAAAGAAAGAGATTCAGTGAGCAGAGCTGGGTTGTAAAGAGAGAGATTCAGTGAGCAGAGCTGGGAAGTAAAGAGATAGATACAGTGAGCAGAGCGGGTGTGTAAAGAGACAGATTCAGTGAGCAGAGCTGGGTTGGAAAGAGAGAGATTCAGTGAGCAGAGCTGGGTAGTAAAGAGAGTGATTCAGTGAGCAAAGCTGGGAAGTAAAGAGATAGATTCAGTGAGCAGAGCGGGTGTGTAAAGAGAGAGATTCAGTGAGCAGAGCTGGATTGTAAAGAGAGAGATTCAGTGAGCAGAGCTGGGTTGTAAAGAGAGAGATTCAGTGAGCAGAGCTGGGAAGTAAAGAGATAGATTCAGTGAGCAGAGCGGGGGTGTAAAGAGAGAGATTCAGTGAGCAGAGTGCAGTTGTAAATAGAGAGACTCAGTGAGCAGAGCGGAGCTGTCAAGGGAGAGATTCAGTGAGCAGAGCGGAGCTGTAAAGAGAGAGATTCAGTGAGCAGAGCGGGACTGTAAAGAAAGAGATTCAGTGAGCAGAGAGGGGCTGTAAAGAGAGAGATTCAATTAACAGAGCAGGACTTTTAATTGAGAGGTTCAGTTGGCAGGGCAGTACTTAAAAGAGAGAGATTCAGTGAGCAGAATGGGACTCTAAAGAGAGAAATTCAGTGAGCAGAGTAGGACTGTAAAGAGAGATTCAGTGAGCAGAATGGGACTCTAAAGAGAGAAATTCAGTGAGCAGAGTGGGACTGTAAAGAGAGAGATTCAGTGAGCAGTGAGGGACTGTATAGAGATAGATTCAGTGAGCAGAGGGGAACTGTAAATTGAGAGGCTCAGTTAGCAGAGCATGACTTAAAAGAGCGAGATTCAGTGAGCAGAGCGGGACTGTAAATATATTCGGTGAGCAGAGTGGGAATGTAAAGAGAGGGATTCAGTGAGCAGAGCAGGACTGTAAAGAGAGATTCAGTGAGCAGAACGGGACTCTTAAGAGAGAAATTCAGTGAGCAGAGTGGGACTGTAAAGACAGAGATTCAGTGAGCAGTGAGGGACTGTAAATACAGAGATTCAGTAGGCAGAGGGGTGTGTAAAGAGAGAGATTCAGTGAGCAGAGCGGGGGTGTAAAGAGAGAGATTCAGTGAGCAGTGAGGGACTGTATAGAGATAGATTCAGTGAGCAGAGCGGGACTGTAAATAGAGAGATTCTGTGAGCAGAGCAGGGTTGTAAAGAGAGATTCAGTGAGCAGAGCGGTGCTGTAAAGAGAGAGATTCAGTGAGCAGAGCAGGACTGCAAAGAGAGAGATTCAGTGAGCGGAGCAGGAATGTAAATAGAGAGATTGAGTGAACAGAGCGAGGGTGTCAAGAGAGAGATTCAGTGAGCAGAGAGGGGCTGTAAAGAGAGAGATTCAATTTACAGAGCAGGACTTTTAATTGAGAGGTTCAGTTAGCAGGGCAGTACTTAAAAGAGAGAGATTCAGTGAGCAGAGTAGGACTGTAAAGAGAGATTCAGTGAGCAGAATGGGACTCTAAAGAGAGAAATTCAGTGAGCAGAGTGGGACTGTAAAGAGAGAGATTCAGTGAGCAGTGAGGGACTGTATAGAGATAGATTCAGTGAGCAGAGCGGGACTGTAAATAGAGAGATTCAGTGAGCAGAGCAGGACTGCAGAGAGAGAGATTCAGTGAGCGGACCGGGAATGTAAAGAGAGAGATTGAGTGAACAGAGCGAGGGTGTCAAGAGAGAGATTCAGTGAGCAGAGAGGGGATGTAAAGAGAGAGATTCAATTAACAGAGCACTGCTGTTAATCGAGAGGTTCAGTTAGCAGGGTATACTTTAAAGAGAGATATTCAATGAGCAGAGCGGGACTGTAAATCGAGAGGTTCAGTCAGCAGAGCAGGACTTTAAGGAGAGAGATTCTGTGAGCAGAGGGGGACTGTAAATTGCGAGGTTCAGTTAGCAGAGCATGACTTAAAACAGCGAGATTCAGTGAGCAGAGCGGGACTGTAAATACATTCTGTGAGCAGAGCGGGACTGTCAAGAGAGAGATTCACTGAGCAGAGCGGGACTGTAAAGAGAGATTCAGTGAGCAGAACGGGACTCTAAAGAGAGAAGTTCAGTGAGCAGAGTGGGACTGTAAAGAGAGAGATTCAGGGAGCAGAGCTGGTGTGTAACGAGAGAGATTGAGTGAACCGAGCGGCGGTGTCAAGAGAGAGATTCAGTGAGCAGAACGGTACTGTATAGAGAGAAATTCAGAGAGCAGGGTGGGAATGTAAAGAGAGAGATACAGTGAGCAGAACTGGGGCGTAACGAGAGAGATTAATTGACCAGAACGGGACCGTAAAGAGAGAAATTCAGGGAGCAGAGTGGGGGTGTAAAGAGAGAGATTCAGTGAGCAGAGGGCACTTGTAAAGAGAGAGATTCCGTGAGCAGAGTGGGGCTTAAAAGAGAAAGGTTCAGTTACAGATGGGGGCTGTAAAGAGTGCGATTCAGTGAGTAGAGCGGGGTTGTAAAGAGAGAGATTCAGTTAGTAGAGTTAAGTTGTAAAGGGAGAGATTCAGTGAGCAGAGCTGGGTTGTAAAGTGAGAGATTCAGTGAGCAGAACTGGGTTGTAAAGAGAGAGATTCAGTGAGCAGAGCTGGGTTGTAAAGAGAGAGATTCTGTGAGCAGAGCTGGGTTGTAAAGAGAGAGATTCATTGAGCAGAGCGTGGGTGTAAAGGGAGAGATTCAAGGAGCAGAGGGCAGTTGTAACTAGAGAGTTTCAGTGAGCAGAGCGGGGCTGTAAAGACAGAGATTCAGTGAGCAGAGCGGTGCTGTAAAGGGACTGATTCAGTGAGCAGAGCGGGACTGTAAAGAGAGAGATTCAGTGAGCAGAATGGGACTCTAAAGAGAGAAATTCAGTGAGCAGCGTGGGACTGTAAAGAGAGAGATTCAGTGAGCAGTGTGGGACTGTATAGAGATAGATTTAGTGAGCAGAGCGGGACTGTAAATAGAGAGATTCAGTGAGCAGAGCAGGACTGCAAAGAGAGAGATTCAGTGAGCGGACCGGGAATGTAAAGAGAGAGATTGAGTGAACAGAGCGAGGGTGTCAAGAGAGAGATTCAGTGAGCAAAGAGGGGATGTAAAGAGAGAGATTCAATTAACAGAGCACTGCTGTTAATCGAGAGGTTCAGTTAGCAGGGTATACTTTAAAGAGAGATATTCAGTGAGCAGAGAGGGACTGTAAATCGAGAGGTTCAGTCAGCAGAGCAGGACTTTAAGGAGAGAGATTCTGTGAGCAGAGGGGGACTGTAAATTGCGAGGTTCAGTTAGCAGAGCATGACATAAAACAGCGAGATTCAGTGAGCAGAGGGGGACTGTAAATACATTCTGTGAGCAGAGCGGGACTGTCAAGAGAGAGATTCAGTGAGCAGAGCGGGACTGTAAAGAGAGATTCAGTGAGCAGAACGGGACTCTAAAGAGAGAAGTTCAGTGAGCAGAGTGGGACTGTAAAGAGAGAGATTCAAGGGGGCAGAGCTGGTGTGTAACGAGAGAGATTGAGTGAACAGAGCGGGGGTGTCAAGAGAGAGATTCAGTGAGCAGAACGGTACTGTATAGAGAGAAATTCAGAGAGCAGGGTGGGAATGTAAAGAGAGAGATACAGTGAGCAGAACTGGGCCGTAACGAGAGAGATTAAGTGACCAGAACGGGACCGTAAAGAGAGAAATTCAGGGAGCAGAGTTAAGTTGTAAAGGGAGAGATGCAGTGAGCAGAGCTGGGTTGTAAAGAGAGAGATTCAGTGAGCAGAGCTGGGTTGTAAAGAGAGAGATTCAGTGAGCAGAGCTGGGTTGTAAAGAGAGAGATTCAGGGAGCAGAGGGCAGTTGTAAATACAGAGATTCAGTGAGCAGAGCGGGGCTGTAAAGGGAGAGATTCAGTGAGCAGAGCGGGGCTGTAAAGAGAGAGATTCAGTGAGCAGAGCAGGAGTGTAAAGATAGAGATTCAGTGAGCAGAGTTAAGTTGTAAAGGGAGAGATTCAGTGAGCAGAGCTGGGTTGAAAAGAGAGAGATTCAGTGAGCAGAGCTGGGTTGTAAAGAGAGAGATTCAGTGAGCAGAGCTGGGACTGTAAAGAGAGAGATTCAGTGAGCGGAGGAGAACTTTAAAGAGAGAGATTCAGTGAGTAGAGCAGGACTGCAAAGAGAGAGATTCAGTGAGTGGCGTGGGAATGTAAAAAGAGAGATTGAGTGAGCAGAGAGGGGCTGTAAAGAGAGAGATTCAATGAACACAACACTACTGTTAATCGAGAGGTTCAGTTATCAGGGCAGTACTTTAAAGAGAGATATTCAGTGGGCAGAGCGGGACTGTAAATCGAGAGTTTCAGTCAGCAGAGCAGAACTTTAAGGAGAGAGATTCTGTGAGCAGAGGGGAAATGTAAATTGAGAGGCTCAGTTAGCAGAGCATGACTTAAAAGAGCGAGATTCAGTGAGCAGAGCGGGACTGTAAATATATTCGGTGAGCAGAGTGGGACTGTAAAGAGAGGGATTCAGTGAGCAGAGCGGGACTGTAAAGAGAGATTCAGTGAGCAGAACGGAACTCTTAAGAGAGAAATTCAGTGAGCAGAGTGGGACTGTAAAGACAGAGATTCAGTAGGCAGAGGGGTGTGTAAAGAGAGAGATTCAGTGAGCAGTGAGGGACTGTATTGAGATAGATTCAGTGAGCAGAGCGGGACTGTAAATAGAGAGATTCAGTGAGCAGAGCGGGGTTGTAAAGAGAGAAATTCAGACAGCAGAGTAGGACTGTAAAGAGAGAGATTCAGTGAGCAGAGCTGGGGTGTAATGAGAGAGATTGAGTGAACAGAGCGGGGGTGTCAAGAGAGAGATTCAGTGAGCAGAACGAGACTGTAAAGAGAGAGATTCAGTGAGCAGAACAGGGGTGTAAAGAGAGAGATTCAATCAGCAGAACAGGACTGTAAAGAGAGAAATTCAGAGAGCAGAGTGGGACTGTGAAGAGAGTGATTCAGTGAGCAGAGCTGGGGTTTAACAAGAGAGAATCAGTGAGCAGTGCGGGGAGGTAAAGAGAGAGATTCAGTGAGCAGATGTCAATTGTAAAGAGAGAGATTCCGTGAGCAGAGGGGGTCTGTAAAGAGAGAGATTCAGTGCGCAGAGCTGGGTAGTAAAGAGAGCGATTCAGTGAGCAGAAGGAAGATGTAAAGAGAGAGATTCAGTGAGCAGAGCTGGGTAGTGAAGAGTTAGATTCAGTGATCAGAGCAGGTGTGTAAAGAAAGAGATTCAGTGAGCAGAGCTGGGTTGTAAAGAGAGAGATTCAGTGAGCAGAGCTGGGAAGTAAAGAGATAGATACAGTGAGCAGAGCGGGTGTGTAAAGAGACAGATTCAGTGAGCAGAGCTGGGTTGGAAAGAGAGAGATTCAGTGAGCAGAGCTGGGTAGTAAAGAGAGTGATTCAGTGAGCAAAGCTGGGAAGTAAAGAGATAGATTCAGTGAGCAGAGCGGGGGTGTAAAGAGAGAGATTCAGTGAGCAGAGCAGGGTTGTAAAGAGAGATTCAGTGAGCAGAGCGGTGTTGTAAAGAGAGAGATTCAGTGAGCAGAGCAGGACTGTAAAGAGATAGATTCAGTGAGCAGAGCAGGACTGCAAAGAGAGAGATTCAGTGAGCGGAGCGGGAATGTAAAGAGAGAGATTGAGTGAACAGAGCGAGGGTGTCAATAGAGAGATTCAGTGAGCAGAGAGAGGCTGTAAAGAGAGAGATTCAATTAACAGAGCAGGACTTTTAATTGAGAGGTTCAGTTAGCAGGGCAGTACTTAAAAGAGAGAGATTCAGTGAGCAGAGTAGGACTGTAAAGAGAGATTCAGTGAGCAGAATGGGACTCTAAAGAGAGAAATTCAGTGAGCAGAGTGGGACTGTAAAGAGAGAGATTCAGTGAGCAGTGAGGGACTGTATAGAGATAGATTCAGTGAGCAGAGCGGGACTGTAAATAGAGAGATTCAGTGAGCAGAGCAGGGTTGTAAAGAGAGATTCAGTGAGCACAGCGGTGCTGTAAAGAGAGAGATTCAGTGAGCAGAGCGGGACTGTAAAGAGAGAGATTCAGTGAGCAGAGCAGGACTGCAAAAAGAGAGATTCAGTGAGCGGACCGGGAATGTAAAGAGAGAGATTGAGTGAACAGAGCGAGGGTGTCAAGAGAGAGATTCAGTAAGCAGAGAGGGGATGTAAAGAGAGAGATTCAATTAACAGAGCACTGCTGTTAATCGAGAGGTTCAGTTAGCAGGGTATACTTTAAAGAGAGATATTCAGTGAGCAGACGGGACTGTAAATCGAGAGGTTCAGTCAGCAGAGCAGGACTTTAAGGAGAGAGATTCTGTGAGCAGAGGGGGACTGTAAATACATTCTGTGAGCAGAGCGGGACTGTCAAGAGAGAGATTCAGTGAGCAGAGCGGGACTGTAAAGAGAGATTCAGTGAGCAGAACGGGACTCTAAAGAGAGAAGTTCAGTGAGCAGAGTGGGACTGTAAAGAGAGAGATTCAGGGAGCAGAGCTGGTGTGTAACGAGAGAGATTGAGTGAACAGAGCGGGGGTGTCAAGAGAGAGATTCAGTGAGCAGAACGGTACTGTATAGAGAGAAATTCAGAGAGCAGGGTGGGAATGTAAAGAGAGAGATACAGTGAGCAGAACTGGGGCGTAACGAGAGAGATTAAGTGACCAGAACGGGACCGTAAAGAGAGAAATTCAGGGAGCAGAGTGGGGGTGTAAAGAGAGAGATTCAGTGAGCAGAGGGCACTTGTAAAGAGAGAGATTCCGTGAGCAGAGCGGGGCTTAAAAGAGAAAGGTTCAGTTACAGACGGGGGCTGTAAATAGTGCGATTCAGTGAGTAGAGCGGGGTTGTAAAGAGAGAGATTCAGTGAGCAGAGTTAAGTTGTAAAGGGAGAGATTCAGTGAGCAGAGCTGGGTTGTAAAGAGAGAGATTCAGTGAGCAGAACTGGGTTGTAAAGAGAGAGATTCAGTGAGCAGAGCTGGGTTGTAAAGAGAGAGAACAAAAACAGAATTACCTGGAAAAACTCAGCAGGTCTGGCAGCATCGGCGGAGAAGAAAAGAGTTGACGTTTCGAGTCCTCATGACCCTTCGACAGAACTTGAGGTCGAGTCCAGGAAAGAGCTGAAATATAAGCTGGTTTAAGGTGTGTGTGTGGGGGGCGGAGAGATAGAGAGACAGAGAGGTGGAGGGGGTTGGTGTGGTTGTAGGGACAAACAAGCAGTGATAGAAGCAGATCATCAAAAGATGTCAACCACAATAGTACAATAGAACACATAGGTGTTAAAGTTAAAGTTGGTGATATTATCTAAACGAATGTGCTAATTAAGAATGGATGGTAGGGCACTCAAGGTATAGCTCTAGTGGTTTTTTTTTTTTAATTTTTTTTTATATTTTTTTTTTACATAATGGAAATAGGTGGGAAAAGGAAAATCTTTATAATTTATTGGGAAAAAAAAGAGGAAGGGGGAAACAGAAAGGGGGTGGGGATGGGGGAGGGAGCTCACGACCTAAAGTTGTTGAATTCAATATTCAGTCCGGAAGGCTGTAAAGTCCCTAGTCGGAAGATGAGGTGTTGTTCCTCCAGTTTGCGTTGTAAAGAGAGAGATTCAGTGAGCAGAGCTGGGTTGTAAAGAGAGAGATTCATTGAGCAGAGTGGGGGTGTAAAGAGAGAGATTCAGGGAGCCGAGGGCAGTTGTAACTAGAGAGTTTCAGTGAGCAGAGCGGGGCTGTAAAGAGAGAGATTCAGTGAGCAGAGCGGGGCTGTAAAGAGAGAGATTCTTTAAGCAGAGCGGGAGTGTAAAGATAGAGATTCAGTGAGCAGAGTTAAGTTGTAAAGGGAGAGATTCAGTGAGCAGAGCTGGGAAGTAAAGAGATAGATTCAGTGAGCAGAGCGGGGGTGTAAAGAGAGAGATTCAGTGAGCAGAGCGGGTGTGTAAAGAGAGAGATTCAGTGAGCAGAGCTGGGTTGTAAAGAGAGAGATTCAGTGAGCAGAGCTGGGTTGTAAAGAGAGAGATTCAGTGAGCAGAGCTGGGAAGTAAAGAGATAGATTCAGTGAGCAGAGCGGGTGTGTAAAGAGAGAGATTCAGTGAGCAGAGCTGGGTTGTAAAAAGAGAGATTCAGTGAGCAGAGTAGGACTGTAAAGAAAGATTCAGTGAGCAGAATGGGACTCTAAAGAGAGAAATTCAGTGAGCAGAGTGGGACTGTAAAGAGATAGATTCAGTGAGCAGAGCGGGACTGTAAATAGAGAGATTCTGTGAGCAGAGCAGGGTTGTAAAGAGAGATTCAGTGAGCAGAGCGGTGTTGTAAAGAGAGAGATTCAGTGTGCAGAGCGGGACTGTAAAGAGAGAGATTCAGTGAGCAGAGCAGGACTGCAAAGAGAGAGATTCAGTGAGCGGAGCGGGAATGTAAAGAGAGAGATTGAGTGAACAGAGCGAGGGTGTCAAGAGAGAGATTCAGTGAGCAGAGAGAGGCTGTAAAGAGAGAGATTCAATTAACAGAGCAGGACTTTTAATTGAGAGGTTCAGTTTGCAGGGCAGTACTTAAAAGAGAGAGATTCAGTGAGCAGAGTAGGACTGTAAAGAGAGATTCAGTGAGCAGAATGGGACTCTAAATAGAGAGATTCAGTGAGCAGAGCGGGGTTGTAAAGAGAGAAATTCAGACAGCAGAGTAGCACTGTAAAGAGAGAGATTCAGTGAGCAGAGCTGGGGTGTAATGAGAGAGATTGAGTGAACAGAGCGGGGGTGTCAAGAGAGAGATTCAGTGAGCAGAACGAGACTGTAAAGAGAGAGATTCAGTGAGCAGAACAGGGGTGTAAAGAGAGAGATTCAATCAGCAGAACAGGACTGTAAAGAGAGAAATTCAGAGAGCAGAGTGGGTCTGTGAAGAGAGTGATTCAGTGAGCAGAGCTGGGGTTTAACAAGAGAGATTCAGTGAGCAGTTCGGGGAGGTAAAGAGAGAAATTCAGTGAGCAGATGTCAGTTGTAAAGAGAGAGATTCCGTGAGCAGAGGGGGACTGTAAAGAGAGAGATTCAGTGCGCAGAGCTGGGTAGTAAAGAGAGAGATTCAGTGAGCAGAAGGAAGATGTAAAGAGAGAGATTCAGTGAGCAGAGCTGGGTAGTGAAGAGTTAGATTCAGTGATCAGAGCAGGTGTGTAAAGAAAGAGATTCAGTGAGCAGAGCTGGGTTGTAAAGAGAGAGATTCAGTGAGCAGAGCTGGGAAGTAAAGAGATAGATACAGTGAGCAGAGCGGGTGTGTAAAGAGACAGATTCAGTGAGCAGAGCTGGGTTGGAAAGAGAGAGATTCAGTGAGCAGAGCTGGGTTGTAAAGAGAGAGATTCAGTGAGCAAAGTTGGGAAGTAAAGAGATAGATTCAGTGAGCAGAGCGGGACTGTAAATAGAGAGATTCTGTGAGCAGAGCAGGGTTGTAAAGAGAGATTCAGTGAGCAGAGCGGTGTTGTAAAGAGAGAGATTCAGTGAGCAGAGCGAGACTGTAAAGAGAGAGATTCAGTGAGCAGAGCAGGACTGCAAAGAGAGAGATTCAGTGAGCGGAGCGGGAATGTAAAGAGAGAGATTGAGTGAACAGAGCGAGGGTGTCAAGAGAGAGATTCAGTGAGCAGAGAGAGGCTGTAAAGAGAGAGATTCAATTAACAGAGCAGGACTTTTAATTGAGAGGTTCAGTTAGCAGGGCAGTACTTAAAAGAGAGAGATTCAGTGAGCAGAGTAAGACTGTAAAGAGAGATTCAGTGAGCAGAATGGGACTCTAAAGAGAGAAATTCACTGAGCAGAGTGGGACTGTAAAGAGAGAGATTCAGTGAGCAGTGAGGGACTGTATAGAGATAGATTCAGTGAGCAGAGCGGGACTGTAAAGAGAGAGATTCAGTAAGCAGAGCAGGACTGCAAAGAGAGAGATTCAGTGAGCGGACCGGGAATGTAAAGAGAGAGATTGAGTGAACAGAGCGAGGGTGTCAAGAGAGAGATTCAGTGAGCAGAGAGGGGATGTAAAGAGAGAGATTCAATTAACAGAGCACTGCTGTTAATCGAGAGGTTCAGTTAGCAGGGTATACTTTAAAGAGAGATATTCAGTGAGCAGTGCGGGACTGTAAATCGAGAGGTTCAGTCAGCAGAGCAGGACTTTAAGGAGAGAGATTCTGTGAGCAGAGGGGGACTGTAAATACATTCTGTGAGCAGAGCGCGACTGTCAAGAGAGATTCAGTGAGCAGAACGGGACTCTAAAGAGAGAAGTTCAGTGAGCTGAGTGGGACTGTAAAGAGAGAGATTCAGTGAGCAGAGCTGGTGTGTAACGAGAGAGATTGAGTGAACAGAGCGGGGGTGTCAAGAGAGAGATTCAGTGAGCAGAACGGTACTGTATAGAGAGAAATTCAGAGAGCAGGGTGGGAATGTAAAGAGAGAGATACAGTGAGCAGAACTGGGGCGTAACGAGAGAGATTAAGTGACCAGAACGAGACCGTAAAGAGAGAAATTCAGGGAGCAGAGTGGGGGTGTAAAGAGAGAGATTCAGTGAGCAGAGGGCACTTGTAAAGAGAGAGATTCCGTGAGCAGAGCGGGGCTTAAAAGAGAAAGGTTCAGTTACAAACGGGGGCTGTAAGTAGTGCGATTCAGTGAGTAGAGCGGGGTTGTAAAGAGAGAGATTCAGTGAGCAGAGTTAAGTTGTAAAGGGAGAGATTCAGTGAGCAGAGCTGGGTTGTGAAGAGAGAGATTCAGTGAGCAGAGCTGGGTTGTAAAGAGAGAGATTCATTGAGCAGAGCGGGGGTGTAAAGAGAGAGATTCAGTGAGCAGAGCTGGGCTGTAAAGAGAGAGATTCAGTAAGCAGAGCGGGAGTGTAAAGATAGAGATTCAGTGAGCAGAGTTAAGTTGTAAAGGGAGAGATTCAGTGAGCATAGCTGGGTTGTAAAGAGAGAGATTCAGTGAGCAGAGCTGGGTTGAAAAGAGAGAGATTCAGTGAGCAGAGCTGGGTTGTAAAGAGAGAGATTCAGTGAGCAGAGCGGGGCTGAACAGAGAGAGATTCAGTGAGCAGAACGGGACTGTAAAGAGAGAGATTCAGTGAGCGGAGGAGAACTTTAAAGAGAGAGATTCAGTGAGTAGAGCAGGACTGCAAAGAGAGAGATTCAGTGAGCGGCGTGGGAATGTAAAGAGAGAGATTGAGTGAGCAGAGAGGGGCTGTAAAGAGAGAGATTCAATGAACAGAACACTACTGTTAATCGAGAGGTTCAGTTATCAGGGCAGTACTTTAAAGAGAGATATTCAGTGGGCAGAGCGGGACTGTAAATCGTGAGTTTCAGTCAGCAGAGCAGAACTTTAAGGAGAGAGATTCTGTGAGCAGAGGGGAACTGTAAATTGAGAGGTTCAGTAAGCAGATCATGACTTAAAAGCACGAGATTCAGTGAGCAGAGCGGGACTGTAAATATATTCGGTGAGCAGAGTGGGACTGTAAAGAGAGGGATTCAGTGAGCAGAACGGGACTCTTAAGAGAGAAATTCAGTGAGCAGAGTGGGACTGTAAAGACAGAGATTCAGTAGGCAGAGGGGTGTGTAAAGAGAGAGATTCAGTGAGCAGAGCGGGGGTGTAAAGAGAGAGATTCAGTGAGCAGTGAGGGACTGTATAGAGATAGATTCAGTGAGCAGAGGGGAACTGTAAATTGAGAGGCTCAGTTAGCAGAGCGGGGGTGTAAAGAGAGAGATTCAGTGAGCAGAGTGGCACTGTAAAGAGAGAGATTCAATGAGCAGAGCTGGGGTTTAACGAGAGAGATTCAGTGAGCAGAGCAGGGAGGTAAAGAGAGAGATTCAGTAAGCAGAGGGCAGTTGTAAAGAGAGAGATTCAGTGAGCAGAGCAGGGAGGCAAAGAGAGAGATTCAGTGAGCATAGGGCAGTTGTAAAGAGAGAGATCCCGTGAGCAGAGCGGGGCTTAAAAGAGAGAGGTTCAGTGACAGAGCAGAGCTGTAAAGAGAGCGATGCAGTGACTAGAGCGGAGTTGTAAAGAGAGAGATTCTGTGAGCAGTGGTGACTGTAAAGAGAGAGATTCAGTGAGCAGAATGAAGTTGTTAAGAGAGAGATTCAGTGAGCAGTGGGCAGTTGTAAATAGAGATTCAGTGAGCAGAGCGGGGCTGTAAAGAGAGTGATTCAGTGAGCAGAGCGGGACTGTAAAGAGAGAGATTCAGTGAGCAGAGCGGGAATTTAAAGAGAGAGATTCATTGAGCAGATCGTGACTGTAAAGAGAGATATTCAATTAACAGAGCAGAACTGTTAATCGAGAGGTTCAGTTAGCAGAGCAGGACTTTAAGGAGAGAGATTCAGTGAGCAGATGGGGACTGAAAATTGAGAGGTTCAATTAGCAGAGCATGACTTTAAAGTGCGAGATTCAGTGAGCAGAGCGGGACTGTAAATAGATTCTGTGAGCAGAGCGGGACTGTAAAGAGAGAGATTCAATGGGCAGAGCGGGTTTAAAGAGAGATATTCAGTGAGCAGAGCGGGGATGTATAGTGACAGATTCAATTAACAAAGCAGGACTGTTAATCGAGAGGTTCAGTTAGCAGGGTAGTACTTTAAAGAGAAAGATTCAGCGAGCAGAGCGGGACTGTAAAGAGAGAGATTCAGTGAACAGTTCAGGACTTTACAGAGAGAGATTCATTTAGCAGAGCGGGGCTATAAAGAGAGAATGTCAGTGAGCAGAGCAGTACTGTAAAGAGAGAGATTCAGTGAGAAGAGACGGGTTGTAAAGCGAGAGATTCAATTAACAGAGCAGGACTGTTAATCGAGAGGTTAAGTTAGCAGGGCAGTATTTTAAGGAGAGAGATTCAGTGAGCAGAGCCGGACTGTAAATCGAGAGGTTCAGTTAGCAGAGCAGGACTTAAAGGAGAGAGATTCAGTGAGCAGAGGGGGACTGTAAATTGAGAGGTTCAGTTAACAGAGCATGACTTTAAAGAGCGAGATTCAGTGAGCAGAGCGGGACTGTAAATATATTCTGTGAGCAGAGCGGGACTGTCAAGAGAGAGATTCAGTGAGCAGAAGGGGACTGTAAATAGAGGGATTCAGTGAGCAGAGCAGAACCGTAAGGAGGGAGATTCAGTGAATAGAGTGGGACTATAAAGAGAGAGATTCATTGAGCAGAGCTGCACTGTAAATAGAGAGATTCAGTGAGCAGAGAGGACTGTAAAGAGAGAGATTCAGTGAATAGAGCGGGGGTGCAAAGAGAGAGACTCAGTGAGCAGAGCAGTAGGATAAAGAGAGAGATTCAATGAGCAGAGGAGGAATGTAAAGGGAGAGACTCAGTGAAAAGAGCGGGACTGTAAAGGGAAAGATTCAATTAACAGAAAGGACTGTTAATCGAGAGGATCAGTTAGCAGGGCAGTAATTTAGAGAGAGAGATTCACTGAGCAGAGCGGGACTGTAAAGGGAGAGATTCAGTGAGCAGAGGTGGACTGTAAATCGAGAGGTTCAGTTAGCTGAGCATGACTGTAAAGACCGAGATTCAGTGAGCAGAGTGGGACTGTAAAGAGAGAGATTCATTTAGCAGATCGGGACTGTAAAAATTGTGATTCGGTGAGCAGAGTGGGACTGTAAAGAGTGAGATTCCGTGAACAGATTGGGACTTTAAAGAGAGAGATTCAGTGAGCAGAGCGGGACTGTAATGACAGAGATTCAGTTAGGAGAACGGGGCTATAAAGAGAGAGGTTAAGTGAGCAGACCGGGACTGTAATGTGAGAGATTCAGTGAGTGGAGCAGGACTTTAAAGGGAGAGATTAAGTGAACAGAGCGGGACTGTAAAGAGAGAGATTCAGTGAGCAGAGCAGGACTGTAAAGAGAGAGATTCAGTGAGCAGAGCGGGACTGCAAATAGATTCACTGAGCAGAGCGGGACTGTAAAGGGAGAGATTAAGTGAGCAGAGCGGGACTGTAAAGAGAGATGTTCAGTGAGAAGAGTTGGGGTGTAAAGAGAGAGATTCAGTGAGCAGAGTTGGGGTGTACAGAGAGAGATTCAGGGAGCAGAGCGGGTTTGTAAAGAGAGAGATTCAGTGAGCAGTTCGGGGTGGTAAAGAGAGCGATTCAGTGAGCTGAGGGTGGTTGTAAAGAGAGAGATTCAGTGAGAAGAGCGTGGGTGCAAAGAGAGAGAGATTCAGTGAACAGACCTGGACATTAAAGAGAGAGATTCGTTTAGCAGATCGGGTCTGAAGAGAGAGAGACTCAGTGAAAAGAAAGGGTCTGTAAAGGGAGAGATTCAGTTAGCAGTGAGGGACTGCAAAGATTGAGATTCAATGAGCAGAGTGGGACTGTAAAGAGAGGGATTCATTTAGCAGAATGGGGTTATAAAGAGAGAGGTTCAGTGAACAGAGCCATACTTTAAAGGGAGTGATTCAGTGAGCAGAGCGGGACTGTGAAGAGAAAGATTCAGTGAGCAGAGCGGGTCTGTAAAGACAGAGATTCAGTGAGCAGAGCAGGGAGGTAAAGAGAGAGATTCAGTGAGCAGAGGGCAGTTGTAAAGCGAGAGATTCAGTGAGCAGAGTGGGTCTGTAAAGAGAGAGATTCAGTGAGCAGAGGGGGACTGTACATAGAGGGATTCAGTGAGCAGAACGGGAATGTAAACAGAGAGATTCAGTGAATGGAGTGGGTCTGTAAAGATGGAGATTCAATGAGCAGAGCTGGACAGTAAATAGAGAGATTCAGTGAGCAGAGCTGGGTTGTAAAGAGAGAGATTCAGTGAGCAGAGCTGGACTGTAAAGAGAGAGATTCAGTGAGCGGAGCGGGACTGTGAAGAGAGAGATTCAGTGTGCAGAGCGGGACTGTAAATCGAGAGGTTCAGTTAGCAGAGCAGGACTTGAAGGAGAGAGATTCAGTGAGCAGAGGGGGACTGTAAATCGAGAGGTTCAGTTAGCAGAGCATGACATTAAACAGCGAGATTCAGTGAGCAGAGCGAGACTGTAAAGAGAGAGATTCAGTGAGCAGAACGGGAGTGTAAACAGAGAGATTCAGGGAGCAGAGCAGGGCTTTAAAGAGAGAAATTCAGTGAGCAGAGCGGAACAGTAAAGAGAGAGATTCAGTGAGCAGAGCGGGGTTGTAAAGAAAGAGAATTACCTGGAAAAACTCAGCAGGTCTGGCAGCATCGGCGGAGAAGAAAAGAGTTGACGTTTCGAGTCCTCATGACCCTTCGACAGAACTTGTGTTTGAGTCCAGGAAAGAGCTGAAATACAAGCTGGTTTAAGGTGTGTGTGTGGGGGGCGGAGAGATAGAGAGACAGAGAGGTGGAGGGGGTTGGTGTGGTTGTAGCGACAAACAAGCAGTGATAGAAGCAGATCATCAAAAGATGTCAACAACAATAGTACAATAGAACACATAGGTGTTAAAGTTAAAGTTGGTGATATTATCTAAACGAATGTGCTAATTAAGAATGGATGGTAGGGCACTCAAGGTATAGCTCTAGTGGGTTTTTTTTTATTTTATATAATGGAAATAGGTGGGAAAAGGAAAATCTTTATAATTTATTGGGAAAAAAAAAGGGAGGGAAACAGAAAGGGGGTGGGGATGGGGGAGGGGACTCACGACCTAAAGTTGTTGAATTCAATATTCAGTCCGGAAGGCTGTAAAGTCCCTAGTCGGAAGATGAGGTGTTGTTCCTCCAGTTTGCGTTGGGCTTCACTGGAACAATGCAGCAAGCCAAGGACAGACATGTGGGCAAGAGAGCAGGGTGGAGTGTTAAAATGGCAAGCGACAGGGAGGTTTGGGTCATTCTTGCGGACAGACCGCAGGTGTTCTGCAAAGCGGTCGCCCAGTTTACGTTTGGTCTCTCCAATGTAGAGGAGACCACATTGGGAGCAACGAATGCAGTAGACTAAGTTGGGGGAAATGCAAGTGAAATGCTGCTTCACTTGAAAGGAGTGTTTGGGTCCTTGGACGGTGAGGAGAGAGGAAGTGAAGGGGCAGGTGTTGCATCTTTTGCGTGGGCAAGGGGTTGTGCCATAGGAGGGGGTTGAGGAGTAGGGGGTGATGGAGGAGTGGACCAGGGTGTCCCGGAGGGAGCGATCCCTACGGAATGCCGATAAGGGGGGTGAAGGGAAGATGTGTTTGGTAGTGGCATCATGCTGGAGTTGGCGGAAATGGCGGAGGATGATCCTTTGAATGCGGAGGCTGGTGGGGTGATAAGTGAGGACAAGGGGTACCCTATCATGTTTCTGTTTCCCCCTTCCTCTTTTTTTTCCCAATAAATTATAAAGATTTTCCTTTTCCCACCTATTTCCATTATATAAAATATAAAAAAAAACCACTAGAGCTATACCTTGAGTGCCCTACCATCCATTCTTAATTAGCACATTCGTTTAGATAATATCACCAACTTTAACTTTAACACCTATGTGTTCTATTGTACTATTGTTGTTGACATCTTTTGATGATCTGCTTCTATCACTGCTTGTTTGTCGCTACAACCACACCAACCCCCTCCACCTCTCTGTCTCTCTATCTCTCCGCCCCCCACACACACACCTTAAACCAGCTTATATTTCAGCTCTTTCCTGGACTCGAACTCAAGTTCTGTCGAAGGGTCATGAGGACTCGAAACGTCAACACTTTTCTTCTCCGCCGATGCTGCCAGACCTGCTGAGTTTTTCCAGGTAATTCTGTTTTTGTTTTGGATTTCCAGCATCCGCAGTTTTTTTGTTTTTTTTTGTAAAGAAAGAGATTCATTGAGCAGGGCGGGGTTGTAAAGACAGAGATTCAGTGAGCAGAGCGGGGATGTAAACAGAGATTTATTGAGCAGAGCGGGACTGTAAATGGAGAGATTCATTTAGCAGATCGGGACTGAAAAGGGAGAGATTCAGTGAAAAGAAAGGGACTGTAAAGAGAGACATTCAGTGAGCAGAGCGGGACTGTAAAGATTGAGATTCAGTGAGCAGAGCGGGAATGAAAAGAGAGATTCAGTGAACAGATTGGGACTTTAAAGAGAGAGATTCGGTGAGCAGAGCAGGGCTTTAAAGAGAGAGATTCAGTTAGCACAGCAGGACTGTTAATCGAGAGGTTCAATTAGCAGGGCAGTAATTTAAAGAGAGAGATTCAGTGAGCAGAGCGGGACTGTAAAGATTCATTGAGCAGGGCGGGGTTGTAAAGAGAGAGATTCAGTGAGCAGAGAGGGACTGTAAATAGATTCATTGAGCAGAGACGGGGTGTCGAGAGAGATTCAGTGAGCAGAGCAGGGAGGTAAAGAGAGAGATTCAGTGAGCAGAGGGCAGTTGTAAAGAGAGAGATTCAGTGAGCAGAGCGGGGTTGTAAAGAGAGAGATTCAGTGAGCAGAACCTGGGTGTAACGAGAGAGATTCAGTGAGCAGAGCAGGGAGGTAAAGAGAGAGATTCAGTGAGCAGAGCTGGACTGTAAATAGAGAGATTCAGTGAGAAGAGAGGACTGAAAAGAGAGAGATTCAGTGAGCAGAGTGGGGCTGTAAAGAGACAGATTCAGTGGGCAGAGGGGGACTGTAAAGAGATAGATTCAGTGAGCAGAGCGGGACTGCAAATAGACAGATTCAGTGAGCAGAGCGGGGGTGCAAAGAGAGTGATTCACTGAGCAGAGCGGGACTGTAAAGGGAGAGATTCACTGAGCAGAGCGGGGCTGTAAAAAGAGACATTCAGTTAGCAGAGCGGAAATGTAAAGAGAGCTGTTCAGTGAACAGAGCCATATTTTAAAGGGAGAGATTCAGTGAGCAGACCAGGACTTTAAAGAGAGAAATTCAGTTAGTGGAGCAGGACCTTAAAGAGAGATTTATTGAGCGGAGTTGGACTGTAAACAGAGAGATTCAGTGAGCAGAGCGGGAGTGTAAAGACAGAGATTCAGTGAGCAGAGCGGGGCTGTAAATCGAGAGGTTCAGTTGGCAACGCAGTACTTTAAAGAGAGAGATTCAGTGAGCAGAGGGGGACTGTAAATCGAGAGGTTCAGTTAGCAGAGCATGACATTAAAGAGCGATATTCAGTGAGCAGAATGGGACTTTAAATAGATTCTGTGAGCAGAGCGGGACTGTAAAGGGAGACATTCAGTGAGCAGAACGGACCTGTAAACAGAGAGATTCATTGTCAGAGCGGGGCTGTAAAGAGAGAAATTCAGTGAGCAGACCGGGACCATAAAGAGAGAGATTCAGTGATCAGAGCGGAGGTGTAACGAGAGAGATTCAGTAAGCAGAGCAGGGAGGTAAAGAGAGAGATTCAGTGAGCAGAGCGGGACTGTAAAGAGAGAGATTCAGTGAGCAGAGCGGGGCTATAAAGATAGAGATTCAGTGAAGAGAGCCATACTTTAAATGGAGAGATTCAGTGAGCAGAGCGGGACTGTGAAGAGAGAGATTCAGTGAGCAGAGCAGGACTGTAAAGAGAGAGATTCAGTTAGCACAGCAGGACTGTTAATCGAGAGTTTCACTTAGCAGGGCAGTACTTTATAGAGAGAGATTCAGTGAGCAGAGCGGGACTGTAAATCGAGAGGTTCAGTTAGCAGAGCAGGACTAAAAGGAGAGAGATTCAGTGAGCAGAGCATGACTTTAAAGAGCGAGATTCAGTGAGCAGAGCGGGAATGTAAATAGATTCATTGAGCAGAGTGGGGCTGTAAAGAGAGAGATTCAGTGAGCCGAACGGGGCTGTAAAGAGGGAGAATCAGTCAGCAGAGCAGGCCTGTAAAGAGAGAGGTTCAGTGAGCAGAGCTGTGGAGTAAAGAGAGAGATTCAGTGAGCAGAGCATGACTGTAAAGAAAGAAATTCATTTTGCAGAGCAGGACTCTAAAGAGAGAGATTCAGTGAGCAAAGGCGGTCTGTAAAGAGAGAGATTCAGTTAGCAGAGCCGGACTGTTAATCGAGAGTTTCAGTTAGCAAGGCAGTACTTTATAGAGAGAGATTCAGTGAGCAGAGCAGGACTTTAAGGAGAAAGATTCAGTGAGCAGAGGGGGATTGTAAATCGAGA
Organism: Carcharodon carcharias; assembly: GCF_017639515.1. Lineage (NCBI taxonomy): Eukaryota > Metazoa > Chordata > Chondrichthyes > Lamniformes > Lamnidae > Carcharodon > Carcharodon carcharias. Next base: position 197,596,965 of record NC_054472.1, read on the forward strand.
GATTCAGTTAACAGAGCATGACTTTAAAGAGCGAGATTCAGTGAGCAGAGCAGGGCTGTAAAGAGAGAGATTCATTTAGCAGATCAGGACTGTAAAGAGAGAGATTCAGTGAAAAGAAAGGGACTGCAAAGAGAGAGATTCAGTGAGCAGAGTGGGACTGTAAAGATTGAGATTCAGTGAGCAGAGTGGGACTGTAAAGAGAGAGATTCAATGAACAGATTGGGACTTTAAAGAGATAGATTCAGTGAGCACAGGGATACTGTAAAGACAGAGATTCAGTTAGCAGAACGAGTCTATAAAGAGAGAGGTTCAGTGAACAGAGCCATACTTTAAAGGGAGAGATGCAGTGAGCAGAGCGGGACTGTAAAGAAAGAGATTCCGTGAGCAGACCTGGCATGTAAATAGAGAGATTCAGTGAGCTGAGAGGACTTTAAAGAGAGAGATTCAGTGAATAGAGCCGGGTTGTAAAGAGAGAGGTTCAGTGAGCAGGGCGGGGGTGCAAAGAGAGAGATTCAGTGAGCAGAGCGCGACTGTAAAGAGAGAGATTCAGTGAGCAGAGCGGGACTGCAAATAGATTCACTGAGCAGAGCGGGACTGTATAGAGAGAGATTCAGTTAGCAGAGCGTGGCTGTAAAGAAAGAAATTCATTTTGCAGAGCGGGACTCGAAAGAGAGAGATTCAGTGAGCAAAGCCGGACTGTAAAGAGAGAGATTCAGTTAGCAGAGCCGGACTGTTAATCTAAAGTTTCAGTTAGCAGGGCAGTACTTTATAGAGAGAGATTTAGTGAGCAGAGCAGGACTGTAAATCGAGAGGTTCAGTTAGCAGAGCAGGACTTTAAGGAGAGAGATTCAGTGAGCAGAGGGGGATTGTAAATCGAGAGATTCAGTTAGCAGACCATGACTTTAAAGAGCGAGATTCAGTGAGCAGAGCAGGGCTGTAAAGAGAGAGATTCATTTAGCAGATCGGGACTGTAAAGAGAGAGATTCAGTGAAAAGAAAGGGACTGCAAAGAGAGAGATTCAGTTAGCAGAGCCGTGGAGTAAAGAGAGAGATCCAGTGAGCAGAGTGTGACTGTAAAGAAAGAAATTCATTTAGCAGAGCGGGACTCTAAAGAGAGAGATTCAGTGAGCAAAGCCGGACTGTAAAGAGAGAGTTTCAGTTAGCAGAGCCGGACTGTTAATCTAGAGTTTCAGTTTGCAGGGCAGTACTTTATAGAGAGAGATTCAGTGAGCAGAGCAGGACTGTAAATCGAGAGGTTCAGTTAGCAGAGCAGGATTTTAAGGAGAGAGATTCAGTGAGCAGAGGGGGATTGTAAATTGAGAGATTCAGTTAGCAGAGTATGACTTTAAAGAGAGAGATTCAGTGAGCAGAGCAGGGCTGTAAAGAGAGAGATTCATTTAGCAGATCGGGACTGTAAAGAGAGAGATACAGAGAAAAGAAAGGGATTGCAAAGAGAGAGATTCAGTGAGCAGAGTGGGACTGTAAAGACTGAGATTCAGTGAGCAGAGTGGGACTGTAAAGAGAGAGATTCAGTGAATGGAGTGGGACTTTAAAGAGAGAGATTCAGTGAGCAGAGCGGGACTGTAAATAGAGAGATTCAGTGAGCTGAGAGGACTTTAAAGAGAGAGATTCAGTGAATAGAGCCGGCTTGTAAAGAGAGAGGTTCAGTGAGCAGAGCGGAACTGTAAAGAGAGAGTTTAAATTAGCAGAGCGGGACTGTAAAGAGAGAGGTTCAGTGAGCAGAGCGGGACTGTAAAGAGAGGGTTTAAATTAGCAGAGCGGGACTGTAGAGAGATTCAGTGAGCAGAATGGGACTGTAAAGAGGAGAGATTCAATGAGCAGAGCAGGACTGTGAAGGGAAAGATTTAGTGAACAGAGCGGGACTGTAAAGAGAGAGATGCAGTGAGCAGAGCGGGACTGTAAATAGAGAGCTTCAGTGAGCAGAGCGCAGCTGTAAAGAGAGAGATTCAGTGAGCAGAGCGGGACTTTAAAGAGAGAGATTCAGTGAGCAGAGCAGGACTGTAAACAGAGAGATTCTGTGAGCAGAGCGGGTGTGTAAAGAGAGAGATTCAGTCAGCAGAACGGGGTGGTAAAGAGAGAGAATCAATCAGCAGAGCGGGACTGTAATGAAAGAGATTCAGTGAGCAGTACGGGACTGTAAAGAGAGAGATTCAGTGAACAAATCGGGATTGTAAATAGAGAGATTCAGTGAGCAGAGCAGGGCTGTAAAGAGAGAGATTTATTTAGCAGATCGGGACGGAAAAGGGAGAGATTCAGTGAAAAGAAAGGGACTGTAAAGAGAGACATTCAGTGAGCAGAGTGGGACTGTAAAGTTTGAGATTCAGTGAGCAGAGTGGGAATGAAAAGAGAGAGATGCAGTGAGCAGAGCAGGGCTTTAAAGAGAGAGATTCAGGAGCAGAGCAGGGCTTTAAAGAAAGAGATTCAGTTAGCACAGCAGGACTGTAAATAGATTCATTGAGCAGAGCCGGGGTGTAACGAGAGAGATTCGGTGAGCAGAGCAGGGAGGTAAAGAGAGAGATTCAGTGAGCAGAGCTGGACTGCAAAGAGACAGATTCAGTGAGCAGAGCGGGACTTGAAAGAGAGAAAATCAGTGAGCAGAGCGGGACTGTAAAGAGAGAGATTCAGTGAGCAGAGCTGGACTGCAAAGAGACAGATTCAGTGAGCAGAGCGGGACTTGAAAGAGAGAAAATCAGTTAGCAGAGCGGGACTATAAAGAGAGCTGTTCAGTGAACAGAGCCATACTTTAAAGGGAGAGATTCAGTGAGCAGAGCGGGACTGTAAAGAGAGAGATTCAGTGAGCAGAGCAGGACTGTAAAGAGAGAAATTCAGTGAGTGAAGCAGGACCTTAAAGAGAGAGATTTATTGAGCGGAGTGGGACTGTAAAGACAGAGATTCAGTGAGCAGAGCTGGGCTGTAAATAGATAGATTCAATTTGCAGAGCAGGACTGTTAATCGAGAGTTTCAGTTGCAAAGGCAGCACGTTAAAGAGAGAGATTCAGTGTGCAGAGCGGGACTGTAAATCGAGAGGTTCAGTTAGCAGGGCAGGACTTTAAAGAGCGATATTCAGTGAGCAGAGCGGGGCTGTACAGATAGAGATTCAGTGAGCAGAAAGGGACTGTAAAGAGTGAGATTCAGTGAGCAGAGCGGGGCTGAAAAGTGAGAGATTCAGTGAATGGAGTGGGACTGTAAAGAGAGAGATTCAGTGAATGGAGTGGGACTGTTAAGAGAGAGATTCAGTGAGCAGAGCGGGGCTGTAAAGAGAGAGATTCAATTAGCAGAGCAGGACTGTTAGTCGAGAGGTTCAGTTGGCAAGTCAGTACTTTAAAGAGCGAGATTCAGTGATCAGAATGGGCCTGTAAATAGATTCAGTGAACAGATTGGGACATTAAAGAGAGAGATTCAGTGAGCACAGGGGGACTGTAAAGACAGAGATTCAGTTAGCAGAACGGGGCTATGAAGAGAGAGGTTCAGTGAACAGAGCCATAATTTAAAGGGAGAGATTCAGCGAGCAGAGCAGGACTGTAAAGAGAGAGATTCAGTGAGCAGAACGGGACTGCAAAGAGAGAGATTCTGTGAGCTGAGCGGGGTTGTAAAGAGAGAGATACAGTGAGAAAAGCAGGGTTGTAAAGAGAGAGATTCAGTGAGCAGAGCAGAGAGGTAAAGAGAGAGATTCAGAGAGCAGAGGGCAGTTGAAAAGAGAGAGATTCAATGAGCAGAGCGGGGCTGTATATAGAGAGGTTCAGTGACAGACCGGGACTGTAAATTGAGAGATTCAGTGAGCACAACGTGCATGTAAACAGAGAGATTCAGTGAGCAGAGCGGGGTTGTAAATAGAGATATTCAGGGTGCAGAGTGGGACTGTAAAGAGAGAAATTCATTTAGTAGAACTTGACTGTAAAGAGAGAGATTCAGTGAGCAGAATGGGGCTTTGAAGAGAGAGAATCAGTCAGCAGAGCGGCACTGTAAAGAGAGAGATTTTGTGAGCAGAGCGGTGGAGTAAAGGGACAGATTCAGTGAGCAGAGCGAGGCTGTAAAGAGAGAGATTCATTTAGCAGATCGGGACTGTAAAGAGAGAGATTCAGTGAGCAGAACGGGACAATAAAGAGAGTGATTCAGTGAGCAGACCAGGACTTTAAAGAGAGAGATTCAGTGAGCAGAGCGGGACTGTAAAGATTGAGATTCAGTGAGTCAAGTGGGACTGTAAAGAGAGAGATTCAGTGAACAGATTGGGACTTTAAAGTGAAAGATTCAGTGAGCAGAGCGGGACTGTAAAGAGAGAGATTCAGGGAGCAGAGTGGAATGTTAGTAGATTCAGTGAGCAGAGCGGGGCTGTAAACCAAGAGATTCAATTAGCAGAGCAGGACTGTTAATCGAGAGGTTCAGTTAGCAGGGCAGTACTTTAAAGAGAGAGATTCAGTGAGCAGAGAGGGACTGTAAATAGATTCTGTGAGCAAAGCGGACTGTCAACAGAGAGATTTAGTGAGCAGAGGGGGACTGTAAATAGAGAGATTCAGTGAGCAGAGCGGGGCTATAAAGAGAGGTTCAGTGAACAGAGCCGTACTTTAAAGAGACAGATTCAGTGAGCAGAGCGGGACTGTAAATCGAGAGGTTCAGTTGAGGAGCATGACTTTAAAGAGCAAGATTCAGCGAGCAGAGCGGGACTGTAAATAGATTCATTGAGCACAGCGGGGCTGCAAAGAGAGAGATTCAGTGAGCAGAGGGCAGTTGTAAAGAGAGAGCTTCAGTGTGCAGAACGGGGCTGTACGGATAGAGATTCAGTGAGCAGAGAGGAATGGAAAGAGAGAGATTCAGTGAATAGAGCGGGGTTGTAAAGAGAGAGGTTCAGAGAGCAGAGCGGAACTGTAAAGAGAGAGAATCATTGCGCACAACGGGAATGTAAACAGAGAGATTCAGTGAGCAGAGCGGATGTGTAAAGAGAGAGATTCAGTGAGCAGAGTGGGTGAGTAAAGAGAGAGATTCAGTGAGCTGAACGGGGTGGTAAAGAGGGAGATTCAGAGATCTGTGGTTGGTTGTTAAGAAAGAGATTCAGTGAGAATAGCGTCGGTGTAAAGAGAGAGATTCAGTGAACTTCTGGGACATTAAAGAGAGAGATTCAGTGGGCAGAGCGGGACTGTAATGAGAGAGATTCAGTGAGCAGAGCGGGGGTATAAAGAGAGAGATTCAGTGAACAGAGCGGGGGTGTAAAGAGAGAGATTCAGTGAGTAGAGCTGGACTGTAAAGAGAGAGATTCAGTGAGTAGAGCGGGACTGTAAAAAGAGAGATTCAGTGAGCAGAGCGGGGGTATAAGGAGAGAGATTCAGTGAACAGAGCGGGACTGTAAATAGAAAGATTCAGTGAGCAGAGCTGGACTGTAAAGAGTGATATCCAGTGAGCAGAGCAGCACTGTAAAGAGAGAGATTCAGTGAACAGAACGGGACTGTAAAGAAATTCAGTGAGCAGAACGGGGCTGTAAAGAGAGAGATTCAGAGAGCAGAGTGGGACTGTAAAGAGAGAGATTCAGTGAGTAGAGTGGCACTGTAAAGAGAGAGATTCAGTGAGCAGAGGGGGGTTGTAATCAGAGAGATTCAGTGAGCAGAGCAGGGGTGTAACGAGAGAGATTCAGTGAGCAGAGCAGGGAGGTAAAGAGAGAGATTCATTGGGCTGTTGGCAGTTGTAAAGCGAGAGATTCAGTGAGCAGAGCGGGGCTGTCTAGACAGGAATTCAGTGATCAGAAAGGGACTACAAAGAGTGAGATTCAGTGAGCAGATCAGGACTGTAAAGAGAGAGATTCAGTGAGCAGAGAGGACTGTAAAAAGAGAGATTCAATGAATAGAGCGGGACTGTAAAGAGAAAGATTCAGTGAGCATAGCGGGGGTGCAAAGAGAGAGAATCAGTGAGCTGAGCGGGACTGTAAACGGGAGAGGTTCAGTGAGCAGAGCAGGGCTGTATAGAGAGATGTTCAGTGACAGAGCAGATCTGTAAAGAGAGATTCAGTGAGCACAACGGGAATGTAAACAGAGAGATTCAGTGAATAGAACGGGACTGTAAAAAGAGAGATTCAGTGAATAGAGCGGGACTGTAAAGAGAAAGATTCAGTGAGCAGAGCGGGGCTGTATAGCGAGAGGTTCAGTGACAGAGCAGATCTGTAAAGAGAGAGATTCAGTGAGCAGAACGGGGCTGTAAATCGAGAGGTTCAGTTAGCAGAGCGGGTCTGTCAACAGAGAGATTCAGTGAGCAGAGCGGGGGTGTAAAGAGAGAGATTCAGTGAGCAGAGCGGGACTGTAAAGGAGAGATTCAGTGAACAGAGCGGGGGTGTAAAGAGAGAGATTCATTTCGCAAAGCGGGACAGTGAAGAGAGAGATTCAGTGAGCGGAGCGGGAGTGTAAAGAGATTCAGTGAGCAGAAAGTGACTGTAAAGAGTGAGATACAGTGAGCAGATCAGGACTGTAAAGAGACAGATTCAGTGAGTAGAGTGGGACTGTAAATAGAGAGATTCAGTGAGCAGAACGGGGCTGTAAAGAGAGAGATTCAGTGAGCAGAGCGGGACTGTAAAGAGAGAGATTCAGTGAGCAGAACGGGACTGTAAAGAGAGAGATTCAGTGAGCAGAGCGGGGTTGTAAAGAGAGAGATTCAGTGAGCAGAGTGTGGTTGTAAAGAGAGAAATTCAGTGAGCAGAGCGGTAGTGTAACGAGAGAGATTCAATGAGCAGAGCAGGGAGGTAAAGAGAGAGATTCAGTGAGCAGAGGGTTGTTGTAAAGAGAGAGATCCAGTGAGCAGAGCCGAACTGAAAAGAGAGAGATTCATTTCGCAGACCAGGACTTCAAAGAGAGAGATTCAGTGACAGAGCGGATCTGTAAATACAGAGATTCAGTGAACAGACCAGGACTTTAGAGATAGAGATTCAGTGGGCTGAGCGGGTCTTTAAAGAGAGAGATTCAGTTAGCAGAGTGGGACTATAAATAGATTCAGTGAACAGAGCGGGACTGTAAAGAGAGAGATTCAGTGAGCAGCGCGGGACTGTAAAGAGAGAGATTCATTTCGCAGAGCAGGACTGTAAACAGAGAGATTCAGTGAGCAGAGCGGGGCTATAAAGAGAGAGAATCAGTGAACAGATTGGGACTATAAAGACGGAGATTCAGTGAGCAGAGTGGGACTGTAAAGAGAGACATTCAGTTAGTAGAGCGGGGCTATAAAGAGAGAGGTTCAGTGAACAGAGCCGTAATTTAAAGGGAGATATTCAGTGAGCTGAGCCGGACTGTAAAGAGAGACATTCAGTGAGCAGAGCAATACTGTAAAGAGAGAGATTCAGTGAGCAGAGCAGGACTGTAAAGAGAGAGATTCAGTGAGCAGAGCGGGACTGTAAAGACAGAGATTCAGTGAAAAAAGCAGGGGTGTAACAAGAGCGATTCAGTGAGCAGAGCGGGACTGTAAAGAGGGAGATACAGTGAGCAGAGTGGGACTGTAAAGCGAGAGATTCAGTGAAAAGATTGGGACTGTAAAGAGAGAGATTCAAGGAGCAGACCAGGAATTTAAAGAGAGAGATTCAGTGACAGAGCGGGTCTTTAAAGAAAGAGATTCTGTTAGCAGAGCGGGACTATAAATAGATTCAGTGAACAGAGCGGGTCTGTAAAGAGCGAGATTCAGTGAGCAGAGCGGGGACTGTAAAGAGAGAGATTCAATGACAGAGCGGGACTGTAAAGACAGAGATTCAGTGAGCAGAGCGAGACTGTAAAGTGAGAGATTCAGGGAGCAGAGCGGGGCTGTAAATATAGAAATTCAGTGTGCAGAGCGGGACTGTAAAGAGAGAGAATCAGTGAACAGATTGGGACTATAAAGACGGAGATTCAGTGAGCAGAGTGGGACTGTAAAGAGAGACATTCAGTTAGTAGAGCGGGGCTATAAAGAGAGAGGTTCAGTGAACAGAGCCGTACTTTAAAGGGAGATATTCAGTGAGCAGAGCCGGACTGTAAAGAGAGACATTCAGTGAGCAGAGCAATACTGTAAAGAGAGAGATTCAGTGAGCAGAGCAGGACTGTAAAGAGAGAGATTCAGTGAGTGGAGCAGGACCTTAAAGAGAGAGATTCAGTGAGCAGAGCAGGGCTGTAAATGGAGAGATTCTATTAGCAGAGCTGGACTGTAAAACGAGAGGTTCAGTTAGCAGGGCAGTACTTTTAATAGAAAGATTCAGTGAGCAGAGCGGGACTGTAAAGAGAGAGATTCATTTTGAATAGCAAGACTGTACAGAGCGATTCAGTGAGCAGAGCGGGACTGTAAACAGAGAGATGCAGTGAGCAGCGTGGGGCTGCAAAGGGAGAGATTCAGTGAGCAGAGCGGGACTTAAGGAGAGCGATTCAGTGAGCACAGCGGGGATGTAAAGAGAGAGATTCAGTGAGCAGAGCGGGACTGTAGTGTGAGAGATTCAGTGAGCAGAGCGGGACTGTAAAGAGAGATTCAGGGAGCAGAGCGGGGCTGTAAATATAGAAATTCAGCGTGCAGAGCGGGACTGTAAAGAGAGAGATTCAGTGAGCAGAGCAGGGGTGTAAAGGGAGAGATTCAGTGCGCAGAGCGGGGAGGTAAGGAGAGAGATTCAGTGAAAAAAGAGGGGATGTCACGAGAGAGATTCAGTGAACAGAGCAGGACTGTAAAGAGAGAGATTCAGTGCGCAGAGCAGGACTGTAAAGAGAGAGATTCAGTGAAAAAAGCGGGACTGTAAAGAGAGAGATTCAGTGCGCAGAGCGGGACTGTAAAGAGAGAGATTCAGTGAAAAAAGCGGGACGGTAAAGAGAGAGATTCAGTGAACAGAGCAGGACTGTAAAGAGAGAGATACAGTGAGCAGAGCGGGACTGTAAAGACAGAGATTCAGTGAAAAAAGTGGGGGTGTAACGAGAGCAATTCAGTGAGCAGAGCGGGACTGTAAGGAGGGAGATACAGTGAGCAGAGCGGGACTGTAAAGCGAGAGATTCAGTGAAAAGATTGGGACTGTAAAGAGAGAGATTCAAGGAGCAGATCAGGAATTTAAAGAGAGAGATTCAGTGACAGAGCGGGTCTTTAAAGAGAGAGATTCAGTTAGCAGAGCGGGACTATAAATAGATTCAGTGAACAGAGCGGGTCTGTAAAGAGCGAGATTCAGTGAGCAGAGTGGGGACTGTAAAGAGAGAGATTCAGTGACAGAGCGGGACTGTAAAGACAGAGATTCAGTGAGCAGAGCGAGACTGTAAAGTGAGAGATTCAGGGAGCAGAGCGGGGCTGTAAATATAGAAATTCAGCGTGCAGAGCGGGACTGTAAAGAGAGAGATTCAGTGAGCAGAGCGGGACTGTAAAGAGAGATTCAGTGAGCAGAGCGGGGGTGTAAAGAGAGAGATTCAGTGAGCAGAGCGGGACTGTAAAGAGACAGATTCAGTGCACACAGCGGGGAGGTAAAGAGAGAGATTCAGTGAAAAAAGCGGGGATGTAACGAGAGAGATTCAGTGAACAGAGCAGGACTGTAATGAGAGAGATTCAATGCGCAGAGCGGGGAGGTAAAGAGAGAGATTCAGTGAAAAAAGCGGGACTGTAAAGAGAGAGATTCAGTGAACAGAGCAGGACTGTAAAGAGAGAGATTCAGTGAGCAGAGCGGGACTGTAAAGAGAGAGATTCAGTGAAAAAAGGAGGGTGTAACGAGAGCAATTCAGTGAGCAGAGCGGGACTGTAAAGCGAGAGATTCAGTGAAAAGATTGGGACTGTAAAGAGAGAGATTCAAGGAGCAGACCAGGAATTTAAAGAAAGAGATTCAGTGACAGAGCGGAACTGAAAAGATAGATTCAGTGAGCAGACCAGGACTTTAAAGAGAGATTCAGTGAGCAGAGCAGGTCTTTAAAGAGAGAGATTCTGTTAGCAGAGCGGGACTATAAATAGATTCAGTGAACAGAGTGGGACCGTAAAGAGCGAGATTCAGTGAGCATAGCGGGGCTGTATAGAGAGAGATTCAGTGACAGAGCAGGACTGTAAACAGAGAGATTCAGTGAGCAGAGCGAGACTGTAAGTTGAGAGATTCATTTCGCAGAGCAGGACTGTAAAGACAGAGATTCAGTGAACAGAACGGGGCTGTAAAGAGAGAGAATCAGTGAACAGATCGGGACTTTAAAGACAGAGATTCAGGGAGCAAAGCAGGATTGTAAAGAGAGACATTCAGTTAGCAGAGCTGGACTATAAGGAGAGAGGTTCAGTGAACAGAGCTGTACTTTAAAGGGAGATATTCAGTGAGCAGAGCCGGACTGTAAAGAGAGAGATTCAGTGAGCAGAGCAGGACTGTAAAGAGAGAGATTCAGTGAGCAGAGCAGGACTGTAAACAGAGAGATTCAGTGAGCAGAGCAGGGCTGTAAAGGGAGAGATTCAATTAGCAGAGCTGGACTGTAAAATGAGAGGTTCAGTTAGCAGGGCAGTACTTTTAATAGAGAGATTCAGTGAGCAGAGCGGGACTGTAAAGAGAGAGATTCATTTTGAATAGCAGGACTGTACAAAGCGATTCAGTGAGCAGAGCGGGACTGCAAACAGATAGATGCAGTGAGCAGCATGGGGCTGCAAAGGGAGAGATTCAGTGAGCAGAGCGGGACTTAAAGAGAGCGATTCAGTGAGCACAGCGGGGCGGTAAAGAGAGAGATTCAGTGAGCAGCGCAGGACTGTAGTGTGAGAGATTCAGTGAGCAGAGCCGGACTGTAAAGAGAGAGATTCAGGGAGCAGAGCGGGGCTGTAAATATAGAGATTCAGCGTGCAGAGCGGGACTGTAAAGAGAGAGATTAAGTGGGCAGACTGGGGAGGTAAAGAGAGAGATTCAGTGAAAGAGGCGGGAATGTAACGAGAGAGATTCAGTGAACAGAGCAGGACTGTAAAGAGAGAGATTCAGTGAGCAGAGCGGGACTGTAAAGAGAGAGATTAAGTGGGCAGACTGGGGAGGTAAAGAGAGAGATTCAGTGAAAGAAGCGGGAATGTAATGAGAGAGATTCAGTGAACAGAGCAGGACTGTAAAGAGAGAGATTCAGTGCGCAGAGCGGCGAGGTAAAGAGAGAAATTCAGTGAAAAAAGCGGGACTGTAAAGAGAGAGATTCAGTGAGCAGAGTGGGACTGTAAAGAGAGAGATTCAGGAAAAAAGCGGGGGTGTAACGAGAACGATTCAGTGAGCAGAGCGGGACTGTAAAGAGGGAGATACAGTGAGCAGAGCGGGACTGTAAAGCGAGAGATTCAGTGAAAAGATTGGGACTGTAAAGAGAGAGATTCAAGGAGCAGACCAGGAATTTAAAGAGAGAGATTCAGTGAGCAGAGCGGGGCTGTATAGAGAGAGTTTCAGTGACAGAGCGGGACTGTAAAGAGAGAGATTCATTTAGCAGAGCAGGACTGTAATCAGAGAGGTTCAGTGAGCAGAGCGGGGCTGTAAAGAGAGAGATTCAGTGAACAGATTGGGACTATAAAGACAGAGATTGAGTGAGCAGAGGGGGACTGTAAAGAGAGACATTCAGTTAGTAGAGCGGGGCTATAAAGAGAGAGGTTCAGTGAACAGAGCCGTACTTTAAAGGGAGATATTCAGTGAGCAGAGCCGGACTGTAAAGAGAGACATTCAGTGAGCAGAGCAATACTGTAAAGAGAGAGATTCAGTGAGCAGAGCAGGACTGTAAAGAGAGAGATTCAGTGAGTGGAGCAGGACCTTAAAGAGAGAGATTCAGTGAGCAGAGCAGGGCTGTAAATGGAGAGATTCTATTAGCAGAGCTGGACTGTAAAACGAGAGGTTCAGTTAGCAGGGCAGTACTTTTAATAGAAAGATTCAGTGACAGAGCGGGACTGTAAAGAGAGAGATTCATTTAGCAGAGCAGGACTGTAATCAGAGAGGTTCAGTGAGCAGAGCGGGGCTGTAAAGAGAGAGATTCAGTGAACAGATTGGGACTATAAAGACAGAGATTGAGTGAGCAGAGGGGGACTGTAAAGAGAGACATTCAGTTAGTAGAGCGGGGCTATAAAGAGAGAGGTTCAGTGAACAGAGCCGTACTTTAAAGGGAGATATTCAGTGAGCAGAGCCGGACTGTAAAGAGAGACATTCAGTGAGCAGAGCAATACTGTAAAGAGAGAGATTCAGTGAGCAGAGCAGGACTGTAAAGAGAGAGATTCAGTGAGTGGAGCAGGACCTTAAAGAGAGAGATTCAGTGAGCAGAGCAGGACTGTAAAGAGAGAGATTCAGTGAGTGGAGCAGGACCTTAAAGAGAGAGATTCAGTGAGCAGAGCAGGGCTGTAAATGGAGAGATTCTATTAGCAGAGCTAGACTGTAAAACGAGAGGTTCAGTTAGCAGGGCAGTACTTTTAATAGAAAGATTCAGTGAGCAGAGCGGAACTGTAAAGAGAGAGATTCATTTTGAATAGCAAGACTGTACAGAGCGATTCAGTGAGCAGAGCGGGACTGTAAACAGAGAGATGCAGTGAGCAGCGTGGGGCTGCAAAGGGAGAGATTCAGTGAGCAGAGCGGGACTTAAGGAGAGCGATTCAGTGAGCACAGCGGGGATGTAAAGAGAGAGATTCAGTGAGCAGAGCGGGACTGTAGTGTGAGAGATTCAGTGAGCAGAGCGGGACTGTAAAGAGAGATTCAGGGAGCAGAGCGGGGCTGTAAATATAGAAATTCAGCGTGCAGAGCGGGACTGTAAAGAGAGAGATTCAGTGAGCAGAGCAGGGGTGTAAAGGGAGAGATTCAGTGCGCAGAGCGGGGAGGTAAGGAGAGAGATTCAGTGAAAAAAGAGGGGATGTCACGAGAGAGATTCAGTGAACAGAGCAGGACTGTAAAGAGAGAGATTCAGTGCGCAGAGCAGGACTGTAAAGAGAGAGATTCAGTGAAAAAAGCGGGACTGTAAAGAGAGAGATTCAGTGCGCAGAGCGGGACTGTAAAGAGAGAGATTCAGTGAAAAAAGCGGGACGGTAAAGAGAGAGATTCAGTGAACAGAGCAGGACTGTAAAGAGAGAGATACAGTGAGCAGAGCGGGACTGTAAAGACAGAGATTCAGTGAAAAAAGTGGGGGTGTAACGAGAGCAATTCAGTGAGCAGAGCGGGACTGTAAGGAGGGAGATACAGTGAGCAGAGCGGGACTGTAAAGCGAGAGATTCAGTGAAAAGATTGGGACTGTAAAGAGAGAGATTCAAGGAGCAGATCAGGAATTTAAAGAGAGAGATTCAGTGACAGAGCGGGTCTTTAAAGAGAGAGATTCTGTTAGCAGAGCGGGGCTATAAATAGATTCAGTGAACAGAGCGGGTCTGTAAAGAGCGAGATTCAGTGAGCAGAGTGGGGACTGTAAAGAGAGAGATTCAGTGACAGAGCGGGACTGTAAAGACAGAGATTCAGTGAGCAGAGCGAGACTGCAAAGTGAGAGATTCAGGGAGCAGAGCAGGGCTGTAAATATAGAAATTCAGCGTGCAGAGCGGGACTGTAAAGAGAGAGATTCAGTGAGCAGAGCGGGACTGTAAAGAGAGATTCAGTGAGCAGAGCGGGGGTGTAAAGAGAGAGATTCAGTGAGCAGAGCGGGACTGTAAAGAGACAGATTCAGTGCACAGAGCGGGGAGGTAAAGAGAGAGATTCAGTGAAAAAAGCGGGGATGTAACGAGAGAGATTCAGTGAACAGAGCAGGACTGTAATGAGAGAGATTCAATGCGCAGAGCGGGGAGGTAAAGAGAGAGATTCAGTGAAAAAAGCGGGACTGTAAAGAGAGAGATTCAGTGAACAGAGCAGGACTGTAAAGAGAGCGATTCAGTGAGCAGAGCGGGACTGTAAAGAGAGAGATTCAGTGAAAAAAGGAGGGTGTAACGAGAGCAATTCAGTGAGCAGAGCGGGACTGTAAAGCGAGAGATTCAGTGAAAAGATTGGGACTGTAAAGAGAGAGATTCAAGGAGCAGACCAGGAATTTAAAGAAAGAGATTCAGTGACAGAGCGGAACTGAAAAGATAGATTCAGTGAGCAGACCAGGACTTTAAAGAGAGATTCAGTGAGCAGAGCAGGTCTTTAAAGAGAGAGATTCTGTTAGCAGAGCGGGACTATAAATAGATTCAGTGAACAGAGTGGGACCGTAAAGAGCGAGATTCAGTGAGCATAGCGGGGCTGTATAGAGAGAGATTCAGTGACAGAGCAGGACTGTAAACAGAGAGATTCAGTGAGCAGAGCGAGACTGTAAGTTGAGAGATTCATTTCGCAGAGCAGGACTGTAAAGACAGAGATTCAGTGAACAGAACGGGGCTGTAAAGAGAGAGAATCAGTGAACAGATCGGGACTTTAAAGACAGAGATTCAGGGAGCAAAGCAGGATTGTAAAGAGAGACATTCAGTTAGCAGAGCTGGACTATAAGGAGAGAGGTTCAGTGAACAGAGCTGTACTTTAAAGGGAGATATTCAGTGAGCAGAGCCGGACTGTAAAGAGAGAGATTCAGTGAGCAGAGCAGGACTGTAAAGAGAGAGATTCAGTGAGCAAAGCAGGACTGTAAACAGAGAGATTCAGTGAGCAGAGCAGGGCTGTAAAGGGAGAGATTCAATTAGCAGAGCTGGACTGTAAAATGAGAGGTTCAGTTAGCAGGGCAGTACTTTTAATAGAGAGATTCAGTGAGCAGAGCGGGACTGTAAAGAGAGAGATTCATTTTGAATAGCAGGACTGTACAAAGCGATTCAGTGAGCAGAGCGGGACTGCAAACAGATAGATGCAGTGAGCAGCATGGGGCTGCAAAGGGAGAGATTCAGTGAGCAGAGCGGGACTTAAAGAGAGCGATTCAGTGAGCACAGCGGGGCTGTAAAGAGAGAGATTCAGTGAGCAGCGCAGGACTGTAGTGTGAGAGATTCAGTGAGCAGAGCCGGACTGTAAAGAGAGAGATTCAGGGAGCAGAGCGGGGCTGTAAATATAGAGATTCAGCGTGCAGAGCGGGACTGTAAAGAGAGAGATTAAGTGGGCAGACTGGGGAGGTAAAGAGAGAGATTCAGTGAAAGAGGCGGGAATGTAACGAGAGAGATTCAGTGAACAGAGCAGGACTGTAAAGAGAGAGATTCAGTGAGCAGAGCGGGACTGTAAAGAGAGAGATTAAGTGGGCAGACTGGGGAGGTAAAGAGAGAGATTCAGTGAAAGAAGCGGGAATGTAATGAGAGAGATTCAGTGAACAGAGCAGGACTGTAAAGAGAGAGATTCAGTGCGCAGAGCGGCGAGGTAAAGAGAGAAATTCAGTGAAAAAAGCGGGACTGTAAAGAGAGAGATTCAGTGAGCAGAGTGGGACTGTAAAGAGAGAGATTCAGGAAAAAAGCGGGGGTGTAATGAGAACGATTCAGTGAGCAGAGCGGGACTGTAAAGAGGGAGATACAGTGAGCAGAGCGGGACTGTAAAGCGAGAGATTCAGTGAAAAGATTGGGACTGTAAAGAGAGAGATTCAAGGAGCAGACCAGGAATTTAAAGAGAGAGATTCAGTGAGCAGAGCGGGGCTGTATAGAGAGAGTTTCAGTGACAGAGCGGGACTGTAAAGAGAGAGATTCATTTAGCAGAGCAGGACTGTAATCAGAGAGGTTCAGTGAGCAGAGCGGGGCTGTAAAGAGAGAGATTCAGTGAACAGATTGGGACTATAAAGACAGAGATTGAGTGAGCAGAGGGGGACTGTAA